>NW_020954557.1:27396870-27499462 GCF_900497805.2 Vombatus ursinus | reverse complement strand
GATAGATAGATAGATAGATAGATAGATAGATAGATAGATAGATAGATAGATAGATGGATAGACAGACAGACTGACAGAAGGCACAGGTGAGAATCAAACATGAAAGGATGATATCTAAAAATATAAAATTAAGGGATGAGAGAGATAAAAAAATAAAAAGAAGAAGGACCTATGTGTACAAAAATATCTACAGTGGCTCTTTTCTGGTGGCAAAGAATTGGAAATTGAGGGAATGTCCATCAATTGGGGAATGACTGCACAAATTGTGGTATATGATTGTAATGGAATACTATTGTGCTATAAGAAATTATGATCAGAATGCTCTCAGAAAAACCTTTGAAGACTTATATGATCTGATGCAAAGTGAAATGTACTGTGTACAACGTAACAACAATATTGTAAGATGATCAGCTGTGAATTATTTAACTATTCACAGCAGTACAGTGACTCAAGACAACTCTGAAGGACTTATGATGAAAAATGCTATCCATTCCCAGAGAAAGACCTGATGGTGTCTTAATATAAACTAAAGCATCCTTTTTTTATTATTTTACTTTATTTTTCTTGATTTTTTTGGAGGGGTCTATGTTTTATTTCACAACATGACTAATATGTTAGCATGGCTACACGTGTATAACCTACACCAAAAGGTTTGCTTTCTCAAAGAGAGGAGTAAGGAGGGAATAAAGGAGAAAATTTGGACTCAAAATTTGGAAAAAAATGTTAAAAATTGTTTTTACATTTAATTGGGGAAAAGTAAAATACTCAGTTTAAAAAATTACATTTGAGTACAGAGGAACATTGAAAGTTTACAGGAAATGAAGCAGAATAAATAAATATTTTGCCAAGACAACAATATACATGACCACAATTATGTAAATGGAAATAACAATCACACACACACACACACACACACACAATCAGAAGTAAATATGTCAAAATTATAAAGAAGTAGAAGATATTTGAGAAGACACCCTCATCCTATGTCTTCGCAGATGTGAGAGATCTATGAGTGATACATTGCACATATTTTGGTACTTTTTCAATGATTTCTTCCTCTTCTTTTTTGTGTCCTAAAAAATATCATTTGTTATATAGGATGGTTCTCTGGGAGGGGTAGGGGGAAAGATACGGGGGAAATTGTGGTGATATAAAAAGATTTATTTCAAATATAATGAAGAATTCCTTGGAAATAAAAATTTTAAATTTTAAAGTAAGGGAAGATTGTGATTCAATATTTTAAGACTGTGGCTTGATTTTTATTTTTCCTGATTTATTTTAAGTGTTTAGCCATGGGTGGCTCCCTGTAAAAAAAAAATGAAATTGTCTACTTCAGGATATTTTTATTTCCATTTCAACTGCTCTCTTTCTTCCTTAAAGGGGGCCTACCACATTCAGTACCCATTTCTTGAGAGGGTCCAATGTAGGGCAATGCCCCATTCAACATACATTTTCTAAGTCCTTCCCACATTGCACTATCCTGTTCAATTCATTCAGGTTTTTTTTTTCTCCTGCTGGAGAAGGGATGGACATCCTATTTAATGTTTCTGTCGTCCAGAGGGAAAGCTTGGGTTCCTAAAGTCTGTACCAATAGAATTCAAGTTTTATCTGGTTCTACCAAGTAGAAAAGTCTTCAAAGTCTTCTAGGAACAAAAAAAAAGCCTAATTATATACAAAGAGGAACATAAACAGAAAGATAAAAAGATAAAGTGTTGACAATGTCAACACAAAGAAATGACTAATGATAGAAATTTGAGAGACTACATGTGACTATGGGTAGTCATTTTTAGTAAGATAGACTTTGGTGCTACACAACTCACATTATAAAGGTGGCCTTCTACTCTATCTTGTCTTTGGACTTCTGCCACATCAGTCTTTAGAATTCCTGTGCTATTCTTAACAAGCTCCTCTGCAAATCCAACAGTCCTCCTACTTCCTCATTATAAATGAAACTTTGAAACAATGAGAGTTGTCCAAAAAGGGAATGGGCTGCCTCAGGAGGGAGTAGGTTGACTACTTACTGACATTCTTGTAGAAGAGATTGTTGGAATACAAATGGCCTCTAAAGATCCTTCCATTTCTGAGATTCTAAAATTGTGTGAAAACTGGTTTTCTGTTGAAGCAACTAAACTCCTTTGATTCTTCACTATTGGAAACCATTCCACATGCTGCCCAAGAACTGCTGAGCTAGAAAGACAATATTGCTTGATACTTACTTCCATTTTCTACTTCCACCTCATTTCTCTATCTCTCAATCACAATTCCTCTTTGAATTTCAGATTTATTTTGAAGATTTGATAGATCTGTCTTCCTGTTGATATGGGTAATACCTCTAGAAGTGCAGATTTGCAATTCAAATTAAATTTGCAAGTAAATACAGTGAATTTGTACCTGTCAATCTCTGTTATTGTTGTCATCTACCAACTTCAAGTCTTTTCCAACTCTTCAAATTTCCATAAACATGTTAAAATCTGGCTAAAACAATTCTTATCCACTTGATTACTTGCTGTCATATAAGTGGATTTTGGTGTTCATGATAAAAATTCTGCTAGCATCCAGCCTCCATGTCTTAATCCTTCTCAATTCCAACAGTCTACTGACCAACATACCAACATGGTCATACCTCATACTTCAGAATTTCATAGAACTATGCCATTTCCAACATCCTCTAATGTACTGAACATTGAATTTCCATTTTCAACCTCAAATTTTCACCTTCCAATTTTTTCTCATCTCATTCATACAAAGCCAGTTCTTCCAACTTCATTGTTACTTTTAGGTCTTTGACCATTCTCTATTTTCCCAGTCCATCTTCCCCACTCTGGATTCAAATTCCTCCAAAAAAAATGGTCTGTTACCTTAATGATTTGCTAGTCAACAACATGGAATATATGACGCCTTGTACATGCCACCACCCCAAATTTTCTATGTCTCAAAATTCAGTAATGTCACCATCAAAATCCTCTGACCCTGATCTTGGGTCAATAAGAATCAATAAGGATAAAGCTGATTTTTCCACATAGAAACTTTTAGTTCATAATCTCTTTATGGTCTTCAGTGGAGCTTGGAAATCCTTCTAGTCTACTGGAAACTGAGAAACAGTTTTACTTTGTAAAACAGTAAAAGATAAAATTGTACAAAATAACACTTTTTACTCAGACTTAAAATTTTACCTCTTATGCCCCACACTGATAATAGATGCCTTAGGCTTCAAAGTTACTAGGAAGATTAAGGTGCATATTTCTGACAGTAGAGGGAGCTTCCTCTACTTTCCTCCTTTACTCAAAATTTCTCAGCATTATGTCTCATTCTTCTTTTTTCATATCCCAAAGAAAATAAGATTTTGCTAAGGTTATACCTCTGTTTCTTTGATACCATCTCTTTCTATTTCCTCCAGGACTTTGCTTGAGCAATGATCTGATCTCTTTCAGGCAACTTCCAACACTGTATTTGTACTGCCTCCTTGTTACCAACTTGAAAACATGTTCAAATATCTTAAAATCTTTAAAAGAAAGTCAATATCCATGAGCCAAGATGGTGGAGTAAGAAGTAAGTTGCTCTTACCCTCCAGTATTAACCTCTGAAAGCCCAGAAATTATTGTCCCAGGAAAAATCCTGGAACAGCTGAACCAGAAGAAAGACAGGTGTAGTAGTCCAGTAGCCCATGTATCTTGAGGGATTAACAGGAAAGGCCCCTCTTTCCCTGGGGGAAGGGAAGCAGTACAGAACTGGAGGCATCCCAGCAAGCTAGCAGAAAGCTCCACCTCAACATACCAGGAAGAGATCCTGAAACCTAGGTGGTGGAGCAGGCAAACACCAACACCGGGACCCGCCCCCACCCCTGCCCAGTGCCTCAGTAAGGGTGGGGGAACTGATGGAAACCAGCATGGAAAACCACCAGGTGCCTCAGCATTCTACAGCAACCACCTCTCCCAGTGCCTCAGCAGAACTAAGGGAAGCAGTGCTCCAAAGGGCCCCAGGAAGATAAACACCCTACAACATCCATCTGAAAGGAGCTGAAGAAAGTGAAAGGAAGGAAAGGACCAGGTGAGCAGGAAATCTCCATGGGCCACACTACCCAATACTACCCCTAGAGTTCCAGTTTTGCTGATTCCACCCCAACAACAGGTAAGCTGCCAGAACCCTACAGCCTCCAACTGCCAACATCAGTGGCCCTGGCACACATAGCCAGTAACCAGGCCCTAGGCTCTCAACACAAAAAGCTTGGGTCAGTGCCCTCTGCTCCCCAGCAGGAGAGCTCAATCACTTTAAAGGCCAGGACATAAGAAAACACCATGAGCAAAAAGAAACATATGATAGATTCATATTATGGGAACAGTGAAGATCCAGGCAGAAATTCTGAAGAGGACAACATTATCAACAAACCCACATCTGGAACCTCAAAAGGGAATGTGAACTGGTCTGAAGCCCAAAAAAAATCTTCTTAGAAGAGCTCAAGAAGAATTTTAAAAGGAAAATGAGAGAGGTAGAAGAAAAAATGGGAAAAGAAATGAGAGGTGTGCAAGAGACAGTCAATAGCTTGGAAAAGGAAGGACGAAAATTTACTGTAGAAAACAAGTCCCTAAGAAATACAATTGGCCAAATGGAGAAGGAGGTACAAAATCTAATAGAAGAAAGCAATTTGTTAAAAATTAGAATTGGGCAAATGGAAGCTAATGACTCTATGACAGAGCAAGAATCAGTCAAACAGAAACAAAAGAATGAAAAAATAGATGAAAATGTAAAAATACCTTATTGGTAAAACAATTGACCTGGAAAATCGATCCAGGAGAGATAATTTAAAAATTATTCATCTACCTGAAAATAACGATGGAAAAAAAAAAAAAAGCCTGTACAGTATCTTTCAGGAAATCATAAAGGAAAACTGCCCTGAGGTCCTAGAACCAGAGGGTAAAATAGCCATAGAAAGAATCCACTGATCACCTCCTGAAAGAGATCCCAAATTGAAAATGCCGAGGAATATAGTAGCAAATTACCAAAATTACCAGGTCAAAGAGAAAATACTGCAAGCAGCAGGAAAGAAACAATTTAAATATCATGGAAGCACAGTCAATATTACACAGGACCTTGCAGCTTCTACATTAAAAGACCGTAGGTTGTGGAATCTGATATTCTGTAAGGCAAAGGAACCTGGATTACAACCAACAATCAACTACCCAGCGAAAATGAGCATGATCTATCAGGGGAAGAGATGGATATTCAATGAAATAGGGAACTTCCAAACCTTCCTGATAAAAAGACCAGAACTCAACAGAAAATCTGTTCTTCAAATACAAGACTCAAGAGAGACATGAAAAGGTAAAAGGGATAGAAAGATACAACATGTTATTAATAAGGGCAAACTGTTTACATTCTTACAAGGGAAGATGACACCTGTAACTTTTGAAAATTGTACTGCTATTAAACCATGTTAAAAATACATAAAGGGGGTGGGTATAAGTTGACTTTGATGTAATGATAAAAGAAAGTCAATAATCATTTAATAAGTTACTACTATGTGCCAGGAACTGAGGAACTGTGCATGGCACTTGGCATACAAAAAAAAGGTAAAAGATAGTCTGTGCTATAAAAGACAACTCTCTCTTCTCTTTCCCTTTCTTCTTGTTTTCTTATTCATCTTCTTCTTCTTCTTCTCCTCTCTCTCTCTCTCTCTCTCTCTCTCTCTCTCTCTCTCACACACACACACACACACACACACACTCAGAAAGAATGACAGTCTGAAAAATTAGTCTAAATTTCAAATATTTCCATTTCTTCATCACCCACTTTTTACTCAATTTTTAAAATTTTGCTTTCCAGACCTAACTTTTACTTAAAATTCTGTACAAAAGGTCACCAATGATATTTTTTTAAAAAATAAAATAAATTTTGCTGATTTTATTTGTTGTTTTAATATTAGAAATATTTACAGATTACTCCCAACTTAATGAGAGAATTCTTTTAAGAAATTAAAATAATTAATTGAAACTGCAATATAGTGACCTCATCTAAAAGTACATTCTACATCTGTAGGAGCCCCTCTTATTTTTATTTTTTTTAATTAACCAAAATATTTCCTCTACCTCTCATTCCTCCCCTATTCAGGGGGAAAAAAAAGAAAAACAAATTCTTCGTAACAAATATGCATTGTCAAACATATGTATGTAGGTATACGTGTATTTATATGTGTATATATTTGTGTGCACGTGTATGTATGTACATATGTATGTACATGTGTGTGTGTATCTCATTCCTCAAACTAAATCCATCATCTTTACTTTTTTTGTAAGGAATAGAGTGTTTCATCATTGCTCTTTTGGAATCATGAATGGTCATTTTAGTGATCATAGTTTTTACAGTTTTCAGAGTTATTTATTTGTACAGTGTTGTTATTGCATAAATTGTCCTCTTGGTTCTATTTCATTCTATATCAGTTTATAAAAGTCCCAAGTATAGCTATTTTTAATATTGATATTATAGCATAAATTGTTCTAGTTCTGCTCAATTCACTCTGAGTCAGTTCATATAAATTTTTCTAAGTCCTTTGGAAATCTTCTATTTCTATCTTTCTTAAAATATTATAATTGATTCCTGAATTAATGAGCAACTTCAATTTTTTTGCCCCCATGAGTTGCTTAATCTTTTGTGACCTTGTGTTCCCTCAATATTTGAATTCATTCTTCCTGGTTACTTGTAATATTTTTTTTTCTTTTCTCTAGAAGTTTTTTATTTGGACAATGACATTTTTGGGAGTTTTCATGTTGGGATTTCTTTAAAAAATTAAATGATAGAATGATAGATTCTTTTTTTTTTCAAATTTCCCTCTTGTTTCAACATATCATGGTAATTTGCTTTAATAATTTCTTTAAATATGTATAAAAGATTTTTCCTGATCATGGTTTTCAGGTAGTAATATATATATGCTTGATATGCTTTCCTGGTCAATTGTTTTTGATGTGAGGTATATGTTTCCTCTATTTTCTTATTCTATTGAAATTGTTTTATGAATTCTAGTAGTCCCTTGGACTTGTTCATTTCTATTTGATCCATTCTGATTTTTAGGGAATTTTTTACTAAGAAAAGGTATTATATATCTTGTGTTAAGCTATTGATCCTTTTTTTTCATTTCTCTCCTTAATAGCTCTCATATCTTTTGTAATATCTTAAAAAATAAACTCTTGCATCATTTTTAAGAAGAACTCTATTTGGTGGGAGGAGTTAAGTTGGCAGAAGGAAGGGTCACAACAATGAAATTTCCCCAAAAACCTCTCCTACAAAACAACCTCAGAAAACATCAAATCAAATTCTGGCAAAAAAAGAAAAACAAAGTCAGAGTGATTCATTGTTTTAGCTCAGAGCAGTATAGAGAGTATCTGCAGATAAAGGGTGGGAGCTAATTGTGAGCAGGGTATGTAGGTTGCTGCAAAAGTGGCACCTTCTGTGGACCTTATAAGATGAAGACAGCACCAGGCACATACAACTCACAGGTATAGCAAGGCTATTGAGCACCTAGTCATAAAAGAGATTAAATGGGACCCCCCACTAGCCCTGTGCTCAGAATCTAGTGCCATTTGGCAGCTCCACAGTCTATAATTCAGTTCTGGGTCAGAAGTTGAGGATAGAAGGAGCATCCCCAGTCACAAAGGAGCAGAAACCAGACCTGTATAATGAAAAGAATGCAGAGCAGGAGGGCAGCAACCAGAACTGATCTAGAACATACCACTTTGGATGAACTAAAAAACTGCAGATCCCCAGATAGAACCACAGAAGTTCAGGATAGCCATCTCTCCAAGCAACGAGCAGAGGCTAACTCTAATAAAAAGTCCACAGTCAAGAAATAAGATGGAAAAAGGAGCAACAGCAACAACAAAGAACCTGCTATGGTGACAGAGAAGTTCAAGACACAAAGTCAGAAGACAATGGTTTGAAAATATCTATGAGCAAGGCCTCAAAGACAAAATGCAGATTGAATTTAAGTCAAAAGAGAATTCATAAAATATCTAAAAGAAGAGAAAAAAGTAAAAAAAAATTGTTTTTTAAAAACTTTTTTTTTTAATTTTTAGGCAATTGGGGTTAAGTGACTTGCCCAGGGTCACACAGCTAGCAAGTGTCAAGTGTTTGGTCTGAGGCCGGATTTGAATTCAGGTCCTCCTGACTTCAGGGCCTGTGCTCTATCCACTGCACCACCCAGCTGCCCCTAAAAAATATTTTAAAATTCAAATAACAGTAATAGAGTAAAATTGGCAAAAGAGATGAGAGTATTACAAGAAAATCATGAAAAGAGAATTAGTAGGTTGGTAAAAGAGATATAAAAACCTAATTGAAGAAAATAACCCCTTAAAATTGCAATTGATCAAATAGAAGCTAATGACTCTATGAAACATGAAGAAACAAAAAAAAATGAGAAGACAGCAAAAAAATCAAACGTAAAACATATCATCAGAAAATTACTTAGAAAACTGTTCGATGAGAGACAATGTAATAATTGTTGGACCCAAATGCCCAAATGAAAGGGGAAAAAAAGAGTGTAAATATCATATTTTCAAAGGAAAAGTACACAGATATCATGGAACCAGAAGGAAAGGTAGAAGTTGAGAGAATCAATAAATCACCATCTGAAAGAGACCCCAAAACAAAAACTCACAGGCATATTAGAGCCAAATTCCAAAGCTCATAGGTCAAGAAGAAAATATTACAATTATCCAGAAAGAAACCATTAAAATACCATGGCACCATGGTTAGGATCACACAAGATTTAGCAGCTACCATTATAAAGAAGTGGAGGACTTAGAATATGATATTCTAGAAAACAAAGGAGCTAAGATTACAAAGAAGAATAAGCTACCTGGCTAAATTTAATCATGCAGAGGGGAAATGGATATTTAATGAAATAGAATGCTTCCAAGCATTCCTAATGAAAGGACCAGAGAGGAATAGAAAATTTGACATCCAAAAATAAACTCAAGACACAGAATAATACATACATTTTTGGACGTAAACCACATAGGAATTTACTTTGCATGACTATTTTTTTAAACAAGGGTTTGTTTTTCCTTATTTTTTCCTAATAAAGGGGTGTTAAAAATGGTGCCAATTTAAAAATAAAATCTAAGTAAAAAGAATTTAAATGTGAAACAAATCATAGAAATGTCTGTAACCAACAGGAAAATTTTATATTCTTTCTTTGTTTTATACCTGATAGAACTATAGATATATTAGATTTTTCAACATAAGGTAGAGATAGATACTTACTCGTAAGTAGTCCCTAATTTGAAGCAATATTAATCAGAAATTGATCACAAGAAATGTCAAAAAACTGAGCAGAAGAAGAGTCAGAAGCACCTGGGGACAGAGGACACAGATGGTGACCAGAGGAATTGGTTATAGAAGCCAAGATATCAAATGACTTAACACAGAAGGAGAGAATATCAGTTTTTTGAGCTGACAACTGGCTAGAGACAAGCAATCTCTTTGGTTGCTTTACTGAGAACTGTGCTGACTAGAAGAGATATAATGCTTTGATGAGTGCTGATTGGCTGGAAAAAGACTGCCCTTTGTTACCATCTATAATTTGACAAGGGAAATTTTCAAAAATACTTTTTAATGTCTTCAATTCTTTAAGAGATGGGGAGGGAGAAGGAGAAATTGCTGAGGGCTATGCTGAATGGAGGAAATGCACTGTTGCTGAGAATTGATTGGAGAAAGTATATTGAGGAGGGAGAGATGAGTGAACCTGCCCTAGACTAAGAAATTAGAGAGAAGGGAGTAAAGTGTGAGTCTCTATCATGCTCATGCTGTACTAGGATGGTGCCAGTGTGGGGAGGGAAGGGGGAAGAGGAAGAAATGGTTGCAAAAGACATGGAATTAGAATTGACAGTTTTTTTGGTAACTGATGTCACAGATAATAACATAAATATAATATGAATATACATTTAAAGTTGGAAGTATCTTTAAAGACCATCAAGTCCAACACCTCATCTTACAGATGAAGAAATTAAAGTTAATGAAACTAAATGAATTGTATGGAATCACACAGGTAGGAAGTGATATAGGGTGGGATTTAATCCAAGATTCTTTCATGCTAAAATCAGTTCTTTCCCCCACCTCTTATAAGAGAATTAAAAAACAAACAAACAAAAAACAGTACCAAAGTCTCAAATACATAAGATTAGGCAGATCATGCTGAAATTGACAAAAATAGTAAAACCATTAGGAAAAGCAAATATGGTAAATTTCATTTTGAACGTACTGAATTTAAGATGTCAGTGGATCATTAAGATGGAAATGTTTTGTTGGAAGTTGCAGAGGTTGTTATGAAGCTCAGTAGAGAGATTAAAGCTGAAGATATAAATTTAATAGTTTTCTGCATTAGAGGTGAAAGTTTAAGCCATGGAATTGTATGAAATTGTCAAAAAAGTGAAGAGAGAAGAGGTCCAAAGAAAGACTTTGGAAATATTCATCTTATAGAGCTTTGGAGGAGGGTGAGAAGCCAACCAAAGATTCAGAAAAGGAGTTGATTGACAAGGCATGAAGAGAATAGGGAAAATGTAGTATCTCAGAAGACAAAAGTGTGTCTTGAATCTAAAACCTTTCAATAAGAATATAAGCAACATACTTCATCAGTCTTTCAGAATCTTGGTTGGCCATTGCATTGATTAAATTTCTTTAGTCATTCAAAGTCATTCAAATACAATCTTGCTGTTGTATACATTCTTCTCATTGTTCTGCTCACTTGATTCTTTATCGCTTCATAGAAGTCTTCTTGGATTTCCTGAGAAACAATCCCTTTCAGCATTTCTTATGGCCTAATTGTATTTTATTATTATTATATGATATAATTTATTCAACCATTACTCAATTGATTGACACTATTCCTTTCTAGTTATTTGTCACTACAAAAAGAACTTTCAGCTATATGATTTCACAAATGTGAAATCGCTCACTATCTAAATTACCTGCAGGAAAACCCTGCATGCAGTCATCTTTACCTTAGTCAGAGTTCTTTCCTCTGAGATGTTTTCAAACAGGTCTTCTTAATACATTTATCTGAGGTGACATTTTCTTTCAGTCCTCAGAATTATCTCAAACTGTTTTTCTGCACTATTACTGAACAAACTCCTTTCTTCTACTCCTTTCAACAAATAAAATGCCTATATCGGAAAGAGATTGTATCATATACAAATATAGAACCTCATTAATATCTGCCTGGACTAGTGTAATAGTAATTTAACATATCACTTTCTCCCTGATTGAATCCATTCTTTATATCTCTGCTATAATTTTTTTTTAATGCAGATATGTGATCTTGAATGTCCTCCTACTGTCAACTGAGTCAAGTCCAAACTCTCTTGCCTAACAGTCAAGGTCCTCAACAATCTTCAATTACACTTTCTATCCATCTTTTGTACTACTAAGTTCTAGCCAAGCTAAGCTAGTCCTTCTTCTAATATATATCAGCATTTTTCTACCTGCTTATCTCTATTAATGTTGTTCTTTGTCCCTTGAATTCCCCCTCCATATCTTGAATGTTTGTCTATTATCTACAACTGGATTTAAAGATCATTTCCTCTTACAGATTATTCCCTATATATACCCGGTCAGTAAGGACCTAGCAGGATGCAAGATTTTCATAAGCTAGAGCCCCTACCTTCATGAAATTTGCAGTCTAGTGGAGGATGTAAAGAATACAAAAATAACTATTATAAGACAATAAAGTCACAGAGGTATTTGATTAGATTGTAATATGAAAATAAGAAAGGATTCCCTAATTTCAGTCATAAAAAGGATTTCTGCCTTTAGACTAATTAGAAAAAAAAGTTGAATAATTAAGTTAGATAATATATTGTCCTCAAAATTAGAAAAACATTTTGAAAAATATTAATGCTGAAAAGGCATTAATATATTGAAAGTAGCAGTATAAAATAAGGAATGAATAGGCACCTAGATGCAGAATCAGAAAAAACCTGATTTCAAATCCTGACTCAGAGACTTATTACCTTTGTTACCCTGGGCAAGTCACTAAGTTCTGATCCTATTTCCTGACTTGACAAGTGAGGATAATAGTGACACCTATCTCCAAGTGTTGTTGGGAGAATCACATGATATAATATATGTAAGGTGTTTTGTAAGCCTTAAAGCACTATGTAAATATTATTGTTGTTGTTGTTGATCAAATGAAGTATATGTCTGTGAAAAAATAATGCAGACATTACAATTCTCCTTAGAATTTTAGGTGAGACACAAACCTTAAAACACTGGGAGAATATATATGTGTATATATACATATATATATATATATATTATATATATTTTTTAAACAAAATTTTAAAAAATGAGTACTATCAGTCTTCTAGCTCCCAATCCTAAATCCACTTAAATCCAAAGCAGTAGAAAGGTAATAAATACAAAATGCTTTCATATAAATGCACTTCTCCAAATGACTATAAAATGGCTGCAGACTTTCTAATGCTAAGTAAAGTTCTGGAGAACACACACTAAATACAAATAGTAAGCACACTATTGCCAAAATATCATCCTGATCTCACCTGCACATTTCCAAGTAAATATGCAGGTTCAAAAGAGATAGAAAAGCCCAGTCCCATCTAATGGCTACATAAATTGGTATGCAGACCCATGCACCATTTTAGGAAGGTGGAAAAACTCAATCAATACAAAACATTTGGCTGATTTTCTCAGATGCAGCTTCAACAAGGCAACCTGCTGTCTGTACACCAGCATCTAATCATGCAGTTCAGTGGCCTGCATCTATACCTGATGGTCAGACCACTTTTGCTCAAGGGTAAATGGCTGTCTTTAACTGCACCTGAAGGTAGTATTGGAGTCAAGCCAATTTGCCATGCGCTTTAAAAATTACCAATCACAGGAGATTGATATGATGGGGCAAATGGTTAGCAAGTTTTTCATAGTTGTACTTTTTTTCCCAAATTATCCTAATCCACTTAAATCCAAAGCAGTAGAAAGGCAATAATATATGTGGCCTGGCATTTTGTCTCCATTCTCATAAATACCCTTCTTTGTAATTTGCTTCCACGAAGCCAGATGGAAACATTTTTTGTTAATTCTAAATTTTATTCAGCATGTATTCAGGCAAATGGTCAGTGAATCCAGGCTCCAGAACAGACATTGGTAACCCCTAGAATGCATGCCAAAGTGTAGCAAGCCAGACTCTCCTGGATGGGACTGGCCCCCCTGCTTCTTCCTCCTCACCTTTATCCTCCCTACCCCATTCCTACCACCACCCTGGAACCCAGCTTCTACTACCTCTTCCTTAATCATTCCTCCTACCTATATAACAAGGTTTTGATGGAAAAGTGATTTATTTAAATCTCAACATGTGATCATTTAAGAAAAGCTGGCTTAGGTTCTCTGGACCCTGATTCCTTTCAATGATTTTCTCTTCCTCCATATGTAACAGTGGACAAGTTTCATTCACATTGCTCTATGGATATAAAGATGAATGAGAATTTTAGCTGGAAAGGATCATAGAAATCATTTAATCCAACTCTTTCATTTTACAGATAAGAGAAACATGGCCCAGAGAGGGCAAATGACCTGCAATTGGCACGGGAGTTAGGGTAATTTTCATTTGATATTTTTGCCTCTCCTATAGCCAATTAATCACCTGATAATCATTTATTAAGCACCTACTCTGTGTTAGGCACTGTGTTAAATGTTGGGGATATGAAAAGAGGCAAAAGATAGTCCCTGCCCTCAAGGAGATTACAATCTAATGGGAGAGACTTTGAAAAATGACTATTAATAACTAATATCTTGGGGAGATTAAGAGCTTCCCCCCCTTTCTTTCAAAGTCCTAAATTTAAGTTTGTTTAGTTATTTTTTTTTTCTTCACTAGGACACTACTGATGAGATTGCATTGACTCTTCTAATACTGGTCAGCCCTCACCTAAATTTAATGAGATTGCATTGACTAACCCAACCCAAACTTCCAAGGAATTTAATCTAAAATAAGGAAGCCCATTGTGTGCTACAGATGCTTGGGTGGAGACAGATTCTTTTGTTTAGATGGACCAAGTTTGGGAGTGTTCTGGTATAGCTGGGAGTAGTCTGGTATAAAGATATTTTTTCTATTCAATGGTGAAATGATGATGGAGTGACATCAGCTCCTTTTTGGAAGGATATATAAATTGGGTAGCCTTACCCCAAAAGTGAGCTCAGTTGTTAACTGCCTCTCCCATGTATTCATATGAATGCCTTCCTGCTTTGAGAGAAATGAGAAATAAATACTCATACAGACTAATTCTGTTTGTCTTTCCTGGACTAAACTCTGGAGGTTGACCAGACAAATATATTCAAAAGAAACTGTAACTAATGTTGTACAGCAGATAAAAAGTGACCTTGAATTCAGGAATACCTGAGTTCATGATGTGCCTCTGACCTATTTTCATGACCTATATGTATCTTTTGGCTAGTCACTTAACCTCTAAGTCCTCTAGGCAGCTACCTAAGGCTATAAATTGCAGAGAAAGTACTAACTTGCATTAAAATATAGAGTTTTTTCATTTGGAAGTTCCTTGTACAAGTGAAATCCTTCTGAACCTCATTAGTCTCTTGTTTAGAACAATTTTGCATGTGTGTGTGTGTGTGTGTATCTATACACACATATATGTGTACATATATACATATGCATATATAATATGTATAATTATTCTAAATATACTTCTATTTATCAACTCTTTTTCTGGATATAGACAGCATCTTTTTTCATATGTCCTTTGTAGGTAATTTGGTTATTTATAATAGACAAAGCAAATTATTTGCTCAAAGTTATTCTTAAAACAATATTGCTGTTACTGTATACAACATTCTCTTGGTTCTGCTCATTTCACTCTTCATTATTTCAGAAGTCTTTCCATGTTTTTCTAAAATTATTGAACTCATCCTTTTTATATCACAGTAGTATTCCATCATAATCATATACCACAACTTATTCAGTCATTCACCAATTGATGACATCCCTACAATTTACAAAGTTCTTTGCCACTACAAAGAGAGCTGCTATACCACTACTTGGTTTATTTCCAAAGATAATTAGGGAACAAGGTGCTCTTTCCACTGACTATCCATATGTCTTCATCTAACAGCTAAAGAGAAGATGCCCTTCATGGTTTTGCTATTGTCAAGTTACCCTGGAATAAACATCTTCACAGCTAAGCAACATCACATTACCATACCAGCTCTGTGGCTGATATAATAAAGGCCTTATTACTTCAGTTATAGTGGCAAGAAGATGTCCAGTCATTGAGTGAAACCTTTGGGCGAAAATTTTGGGAGCACACAGGCAAGAGTCCCACAGAATGTGCCAGCATGGAAGAATTGTGATCTATATCCTTTGAGGAAACTCCCAAATTACTTCAATTGCAGATCCATTTGATTATTTGAACTCATCTTGGTCCAAGTATGTATTTCTTAGCCATGATTAACACTTATGATAAAAATGAGTTTGACACCACTGGCCTAGACTATAGCATGCAGGCTGATAATTTACCCATTGAACTAGCTCCTCAGTAGGTAAGCCCTGTACAAATTCTTTAAATAGACAAAGAAGTGGGCCTAGAATTGACCAGAAGAAGAACATTTTTAATGAAAATCAAAAATCAATATCAAATTAGAGGAAAAATAAAAGTTTGGAGTCACTATACTTTTATAATAGATACAAACAAATCTTTTTAAAGAAGTTACTGACGCTCAAAATGGAAGACAGAAAAATTTAAGACATTGACCCTAATCATTTTAATTTCTTAAAAAAAGTTTAACCAATGTAAAACTTTTGACACAACAAGGAAGAGCTCATGAACCCTTGATCCTCTTTCTAAGCAGGGAAGCAGGATAATCAAGGAAAAATTTGATTTAGAGTACAAATTTATTTATGAAACATTATACATGAGAACAATGGGATATTATGGAGAGTTTCATTTGATAAATGAGTGGTAGTTAACATAAAAGTAAGTGACATAAAGAAGAAGAAATTCTGTTGAAGAAAATGAACTTAGTAAGAGTGGCTGGAATAGACCAAATATATATGGGAGTAATCACTACTAGAGGAGATATAATTTTAAAGTCATTTAAGAATCTATTTTACTACATCTTAAAAAGGGAAAAATATCAAAATAATGATGCTCTAAAGTTGAGATGAGGAAGACCTGAATTTAAATTCCATCTCAGACATTCCCTAGTTGTGTGGCCTTAGGCAACTCACTTAACCATTCAGGACCTCAGTTTCCTCAACCATTGTTTGCTGATCACTAAAAAACAAAACAAAACAAAACAAAAAACAGTCAAACAAAGCATAGTGTTAGGTTCTTTACTTCACAACATGTTTTCCATATGTTAATATAAAACTGAATGCAACCATAGGTATAACTCTCATCTAAATATCACTAATAGAAAGAAAAAAGAGATGTAGTTTCTCCAAATGTTTTCTCCAGTGTTCTAAAGGATGCCTACCACAAAATTCAAATAGAAGGGAGATTCTCTAAAAATGGAGAGATTCTTTCTGTTTGTGAGTTACATCATGCTGAATTCATTGAGTTCAAGAATATTTTAGCATCTCCTCAGTGATTCAAAATAAACTAATTTAGCAACTAGATTCCCTGTGTCCTAGACCAAAGGTGTCAAACATGCAACCTGCAGGCCACATGCAGCCCACAACATGCAAACAGATTAAAATGTAATTGGGGTATATTTAACAAAACAAATGAAAATACAATAAAAAACAGATAACATGACATTTTAAAAACAAGTCAATATAAGACCCATAGGGATCCTTATGTACAGATTAGTGGATCGTGTTTCTCACTGAGTTTGACACCACTGGCCTAGACTATAGCATGTAGGCTGATAATTTACCCATTGAACTAGCTCCTCAGTAGGTAAGCCCTGTACAAATTCATTAAATAGACAAAGAAGTGGACCTAGAATTGACCAGAAGAAGAACACCAGAGTTATTTGAATATCATTCATTCAATAAGAATTTATCAGGGTGAAGAATTGTTCAAGGCTTTGTGCTAGATATTAGAGATACTAAAAAAAAAATGAAACAGTGATTGCCTTTAAGGTGTTTACATTCCACTGAAGAGATACAACTTGTAAATCTGCAAGGCAATTTAAAATCTATCTGAAGCAAAATTGAGTGGATTGGGTGAAGCATCATGTCGGAGATGGTGTTTGAGTTGCTCCTTGAAGAAGCATTTGAGAAATCCTATAGTCTTTTCAATTATTCTGATGTTTCCTTTTACAAACAATCATCTTTTATTTTTTTCATATTAATGATATGCTCTCAGAGTAGTAATATTCCATAGTGGATAGATAACCTATGTTGGAGCCAGAAGGATCTAAATTCAAACCCCTCCTTTGATTCATACTGATTACAGTCCTGGACACACTACTTATAACCTCCCTATATGCAAGTCCCTAATACTTCAAGTTGTATAAGTGGTCATGAACTACATTAGCAGGCATTTCTTTGCCATGAACTCCCCATTCCATAAAGTCACAAGTCTAGATCAAATGATCTAAGAGAAAAACACAAGACAGCCCAAAAGACAATGGAAAGTTGCATGGTAGCTTAAGTAGGCTAAAGCACATTGCCAAAAACAACTTGTCTATAAGAAGTGGCATAAAGAAAACTGGTGACATGTTTGAATAGAAAATTGTCATTCTGGGCAGGGAGAAATATTGAAAGATAACAGTAGGACTGGTTGAAAATTTGTCTAAAATATTACAAGAGCCAGAAAAATAGTTTTCAGCAGCATATGGTAGGGAGGGGAGGAGTGTGGGAAAGCACAGATAAAAAAGAATAGCAGATAGAGGTCACATATCTCAAATATGTAAAGAACTTTGTCAAATCTATAAGAATACAAGTCATTCCCCAATTGATAAATGGTCAAAGGATATGAAAAGGCTGTTTTCTGATGAAGAAATCAAAACAATTTATAGTCATACAAAATGTTCTAAATTATTATTGAGTAGAAAAATTCAAATTATAACAACTTAAGTGATCATTTTAACCTATCAGATTGGCTAAAATGATTGCAGGGGAAAGTGACAAATGTTGGAAGAGATGTGGAAAAATTGGACACTAATTCATTTTTGGTGAAATTGTGAAATAATCCAATCATTTTGGAGAGCAATATGGAATTATACTCAAAGAATTATTAAACTGTCTATACCCTTTGACTCACAAATACCACTAGGTCTATTTCCAAAGATGATTGGGGAAAAAAGAAAAGAACCTATATGTTTTAAAATGTTTATAGCAGCTCTCTTTGTCATGGCAAACATCTGGAAATTGCAGAGATACCCATCAACTGGAGAATAGCTGAACAAGTTTTGGTACATGATTATGATGGAATATGACTGTGCTATAAGAAATGATGAGCTCAATGATCTCAGAAAAACCTGTTTGTTCACAATGGTAGTCATTTCTGAGGTGGGGGAGGAGAGGAAGAAAAAAAGGGAGGGAAAGAAATTTATATGATAACTTTGTTGTGTATATAAAAGAAATAGTTGCACATAGTGAATTTGCAGTTACATATGCAATCATCTTTTTTATTATATTGTTATGGAAATGCTTTTTATTCCATAATTTTTTAAATAATTAAAAAGGAATAGCATAAAATGAATAGACAATGAACAAAGGATACATTAATTAAATGTCTGATATGTGCCAAGGCTTGTGCAAGGTGTAGTGAATCAGAAGACAAAAATGAGTTTGTCCCTTCCCAAAATGACTTTATAGTCTAATTGGGGAGATGGGGATAGATCAAAAATCAAGATAAAAAATATATCAATAGGTTAAAAAAAATGGGCCAAATTTAACATGGACAAATGGAAAGTCCTTTACTCAAGTTATGAAAAAATCAACTGTACAAGTACAAAAAGGACAACATAGATAAGAATTTTGTGGAGAATATCTGGAGGTTTTAGTATACTACAAGCTCAAGATGCATCAATATGGTGACATAGCAGCACCCCTCCAAATGAAACAAACCTTAGTACCCTCCTAGACTGTAATAAGGGAGGCATTATGTCTAAACACAAGGGGGGATAGTTCACTATTTTCTGATTAAAATTATGCTTTCAGTTCTAGGAAGTTCTGGTTTAGGAAGAACATAGGCAAACTTAAACATATTTAGAAAAGGAACCCATGATTATGAGAGAACTCAAGATCATGCCTTACCTGTATTGGTTCAAGGAACCAAAGATGATTATCCTAAGGAAGAAAAGGCTCAGAGTGGGACATAGTAACAATCTTAAGTATTTGAAGAGCTATTAAATAGACGAGAGATTAAATTTATTTTGCTTGGCCCAAAGAGCATAACTAGGATCTGTGAGTACAAATTGAAAGGAAGACTATTTAGGTCTGGTTGTAAGGGGAAAAATTGGGGCAGCTAAAGCCAGGTAGCTAAGTGGATAGAGTGCCAGGCCCAGAATTAGTAAGACCTGAGCTAAAACCCAGACACTAGCTGGATGACCCTGAGCAAGTCATTTAATCTTGTTTGCCTCAGTTTCCTCCTCTGTAAAATGAACTAGAGAATTAAATGGCAAACCAATCCAGTATCTTTGAGAAGAAAATTCCAAATGGGGTCACAAAAGGTAATACACAACTGAAATGACTAAACAAAAGAGAAAAAGAACAACAACTAATATTTAAAGTTGTCCAAAATTGGAATGAGTTGTCTTGGGGAATGATGGATTTCTTGTTTAAGGAAGTTCTTGTTCAGGTCCCTCCAACTTGGAGATTCTATTATTCCTTTATTAAACTTTCCAGGCAAAACAAAATAATAAAAATAAAAATAACTAACATTGATATAGCAGTTAGTATGTACCAGGCATTGTGCTAAGTGTTTTGCTTTCTGATTTGATCCTCATAACAATCTTGGCAAGTAGGTGTTATCATCTTAATTTTACAGTTGAGGGAACTGTGACTTGCTGCAGGTCGCACAGTAAGTATCTGAAGTCAGATTTGAACTCAGGTCTTCTTAGTTCAGACCCAGTACTCTACTGTCGCATTTACCTGTCCTAAAACAGCCTAAAAACAATACCACACTCATAAAAACATCGTTCTTTTGAAATTCTCTTATTTGTGCATGACACATTCTCTTGTTAGACTGTGAACTCTGAAAACAGTGAACGGTTTTACCTTTTGTATCCCCAATACCTATCATAGTACCCTGCAGAAAGATTTTGTAAATATTTGTTGTTACTATATTGCTGAATGACACTTGTGCTCTAAAGATCAGACATTTGCTGAATATGTATATCAGCTATGAAGCACAAGTCTGTTTTGCTTATTGTAATTACAGCCCTTAATTATATCAATTTTCATGCCTGAGTTACCTTCTCACCATTTTAAATGAACAGAAAATAGTCTATATGTTTTGTTTTGTTGGTTTTTTTTTTATGGAACACTCAAGGATTTACATAGTCTGTGTCTAGTGTTGTTAATGTGGTCTCTTTATCTTCCAACCAACTGCCACAGAGTTTATAACTTAGATTTTCTTTTCAATTTAACTAAAATATGTGATAGAACAGCTGGATGCCTAATGCAGTAGTGTGTGAGCTGTATGCATAAGTTTGATACAATATATTGATAAAAAAAATTATTAAATGTTCTTAAAGTGAATGCATTCTAATAAGTAGTTGTTGAGTAGAAGAGTCTACGTTAAATGTTACATAGCTTTCTTCTCTCTACAGCAAAATTCAGTAAATTAGGTCCTTGTACAAAGGGGATAAAGTGATCAAAAGTTTTTTTTTTAAACCTTATCTTAAAGTGGCTTCACTCACAAAATTATTACTTGGCCACAACTATCACATCATTATTTTTCACTCAGGGAGTTTATAATCTAAGAGAAAAACATGCAATCAGCATAAGGTGTGTATTAATACATTCACTTATTTTGAAAGGCTAGTGAAGAAAGAAGGAAATATTATGTTAAAGATTGTACTAAATGGATGCTAGATGGTGTTCATTTGGGGAAGATTCCTGAAAGAAGCCAAATTAAAATGCAATTTAAAGGAAAGGAGATGCATAACATAGTTAATAGACAGGGTGAAATTTTCTAATACATTCAGAATAATCTCTTCTAAAATTTTAAGGCAGGATAAATAAAAGTGAAATATATAGAGAATCAGAGAATAGGATTAGTCCTGATTATGTGAAGTAGGATCTAGGAGTCAATAAAGGCAAGTAGATGTATTTCAGCCAGCCGCTGATTTTTAAAAATAAGAAGCTGTTATTTATAATAATGAGATGGTCAAATTTCGGAAAGTTGGGGATCACACATGAAACGTTCTACTTGTTTATTTTTATAAATAATATTGAAATCATTATATACCATCATCATCCTTTATTTTTGTACAAACTAATTCTTTTACTTTTCTCTTTTGTGCAAACACATTTTAGCTGGCAACGCAAAATAAAAAAAGTAGAAAGGTAGAAAAAAATAAACAACTAAAGATTTTTCAGCAAGAGCACTCTTGTTTCATGTGTAGATCATTCTCTTAAAGATTTAAGAGATGATAAAACAGACATATGAGTAATTAGTAATGTCTTCCTAATCCTATTTTTTTTTTGGATGGGTAATAGTACCACCTTTGATTTGTGCAGCCATTTGGTATAATGCATTATTTCAGGTATTTTAAGAATTCTTCAATGGTTTCAAAATTGTATTCCCTTCTGAACTGATTTCTTCTTGATGTACTTGAACTGGTCAAAGTGTTTTTCAGATTTCATTTGGACACTTTATTTCTTACTATCACATATTCATGTATAAAGAGTTAGTCCAAAGGTAGCAATTGCCCTGTTATTAATAATTACTTGAGTTGATCTGGCTTGGCTGGGTCTCTCTCCATATTTTCTACAAAATTATTTTCCCCTCCACCACTCTTCATTGTATTATGAGATAATGTCGCTCACAATCATCTACCACTCTCCTTCATAATTTGGTGATATTATATGGATAATAATCATGGTACACTGAAACCTGAAAAAAACACAATTTTGAATCACCCTGAAACCAATGTTATTCTAGAGCTATGCCAGATAAAGAAAAATATTATGAGTGATAGTTCCATTGAAGTCTAGTACTTTAGTAATACAAAAATAAAAAAATATATGCATACTCTTGTGTAATGAGACTAAACTGAAGACTTCCAGTGATTTTGTTTTTTTATAAATGTTTATAAATGAGAAAATTTTTGCTAAAGTTCTAAAATATTATTCAAAGGTATATTTACAGTATAATAATAATTATAATAATATAAATATAAGTTTATAAAGTTAGAACTTTATTTTCATTGACTTTGCCCTATGTCTATTTTTTTTTCTTTCCTCATCTTTCCCTCTTGGCTTCCTTCAAGTCCCCAATGTATCCCACTTTTTCTAATCCCTCTTTTATGATTAACTTCATTTAGCTGTTACAAATTTCATTTGTACAGTTGTTTGCATGCCATCTTCTCTCATTAAGATGTAGAGACTTTTTGTTTTATCTTTGTCTTTCCTCTTATCTCCAGCACTTAATATAGTTCCTGGCACATGGCAGACACTTAATAAATGTTTGTTGATTTGACTTTTGAAACTTAATAAGAGCAAGTAAAAATTTTATACATGAAAATATAAAATATAAATATTATAAATGTCTAAACACATATTAATATGCAATGTATACTATAAATATATTAAAAATTGATAGACATTATAATTTTATAAAATATTAAATTAAATTATAAATTGATCTATTCCAGAACTGGAAGAAATCTTGCAAATTACCTAGCTGGTCTCTTTTCAGATGAGGAAACTGAGCCCAAAGAGGTAGAGAGATTTATTCAAGGTCACATAGGCAATAAGTAACAGAATAGATATTTCATTTCTGAATGCAAATTCTGTATACTTTCTCCTATATCATACCACTTCTACTTATGTATGAATTTCTCTATCATAACTAAAAACTCATATTTTAAAGGATGTGCCTCTTTCATGTTAAATATTCAGATTAAAATTGAAATTAAAAAATACAAATACATCCAAATGTTGTTTTTACATGTCTAAACATCTAGGTGTGGAGAGAAGAAGGGAAAGAGACATTTGGATGACTGCCTAGAACATATAGACTCTGGAGTTAATCTTCTAATCCTGACTCAAAATGGCAGGTTAGGTCTCCAGAGCCTATGTGTCTACTTGTCCCCTCAGAGCACAGGAGTATCCCTGTTGGGGTACTTATGTAATGCTATAGTTCATGATCTCTCACTAGTTTGCTTCCCCCCCATGATTTTCAGTAGGTAATATGCAGCCATATTTAATTACCTTTTAGAAAGTATATTTACAAAGTTGATATATAAGAACAGTTGGTATAAACTATTCTCTAAAAAAGTCAGTGACTGACTTCCCCCACAAGCATAAAAACTCAAGGTAAAGCAGATTCAAGTTCAGAGAATAGAAGTGGCAAAGGTCCAGCAGCTCTAGAAAGTCATTTTGCTTGAGTCATCAAGATAATCCACTTTAACTTGAGGATAAAATGGTACATAATATAGTGTAGCTTTTCAGCTGAGTTCCTGACAGAAACTTGAAGTCATCTTTTCTCTTCATTTCATTAATAATAGTGATTCCCAAACCCTCTAGGTCCTTCCAAGTACAAAAGATCTTCCTCTAACTAATGGGAGGAAGGGGAGTAGATTAAGACCAAAGATGAACTGAGGCTGAATTTCTTCTCTAACATCCTCCCCAAGAGATTCCTTAAGTGAGGTTTGGCAAGAGCATCTCTGTCTCCTCTCCCCTTCTAGACACTCATATCCTTGATTCTAAACTAACTTGATAGTTTTATACCAAACCCACTGAGTATGATGAAGCAAAATGAACAGACTTTTGTGTGACCCTGGGCAAGTCACTTAACCCCAATTGCCTAAAAAGTTTAAAAAAAATAAAAAAATGAACAGACTTTAAATACCTTTGAGTTATTGATTCAAAGATAGTTACCCAGACCTTGATCATTAGATGGGAAAGGGGTCAAGTTCTAGATATAGAGTTTGGGGCTACTCTTTTCCCCAAAATGACAGATATCAAATGTTAAATGAAACACAATCATATCCCCTAGTCAAATGATATTTAAGGGATCAGATACACATACTTCTAGTACAATATCCCCTCTCTGAAGATACCAGAGTGGGGACCTTCAGCCCCAATCTCCTTTTTCTCCTCCTGGCAGGAATGAAAGTTTCCCTTAGAAAAGGGTAGGAAGGCAAGGGACTAACGCTATCTATTCTACCTCCCTGGCTCCTTAGAAATGCACTCATACCCTCCTCATTTCTACTACATATATGCATATACACATACATATACATATTTAAATACATGAACAGGTATGTATCCATATGTGTAAACATACATACACACACACACACACACACACACACACACACACACACATATATATACCAGAACTATGATTTTATTGGTATAGGTAATTCTCATTGAGGAAATTCTAATGATATAGATTAGCACCTGTCTTGAAATGTATAATCTTAACAAAATGCTTGGAACACTGAAAGGTAAAGTGATTTGGCCTAGCCTCACATAGCCAGCATGTGTGAGAAGTTGGATTTGCATCCAAGTCTTCCCAATTCCAAGGCAAGCTCACTAGCCCCTTCACTGTATTGCATATACAAACACAGTTAGTCAATATACATTTATATTTGATTCAGTGTTTCAAGGGTGTGTCATTTCATTATTTTGTGTGCCCCTCAACTGACAAAGATCACAAGCCCTCTATGCTTTCATAGTCTTTGTAACCTGGTTTGATGATATGAGAAAAGAGAGCACTGGCCCTGCTTCCAGTACAGACATATCAGCCATCATCTAAGTAATCAATCAACCCTTGTAGAGATGGGACCCAGCAACTGAAGATCTGGAAAATTAAATTCTTGTCACCAAAGTCATTGATACCTTCAAATAAGTCAACATCAAAAATGAGTATTTTCTACCAGTAGAAATGATATTAAAGAAGATGTGTTACCATCTGCTTTGCCATTGTGCCCTAAGGACCATGAAACTTCTCCATCTGACTTGCAACTGCAACCTCCTATACGAATTGTCTCCCATCAGAATGTGAGGTTCTTGAAGATAGGAATTTTACTGCTTTTCTATTTGTATTCCTTGCACTCACCACAATGTTTTATACATAGTAACCGATCAATGAACACCTTTTCCTTGGTTTATTTATTCATTTCTGATGGAGCCTAAGGAAAAGGATGCAGCACTGGTAAATACACAATTTACCCAAAGTACAAGTATAAATTTGTGAGATGAGGCAAACTAAGGACAAGTTCTAATTCAGTGTCAAAAATAGTCTTATATAAAAATAGATCTTTTCTCCAATTCTAAACTTATTTTTTTAACTACATCAGGATGTTTCCTCTGTTTAATGTATGTAGGAGAATATTGATTAATAAGTAATTTTTAATGATAATAAAGGCAAGCACAATCAGGCAGGCATCAAAGTTTAAATTTAAATACTTCATGGTGAGATCCATAACATTTGCCTCTACTGCCATGACCAATTAGACTTTAATATTCCTTGGATCAGGAACAATTCAGATCAGCTAGCCTGTGTCTCTTGCTACTTCTATGGAGATTAAAGCCATCAATCCCCTGAAAACTCTGGAAGTCATTATATAGCTCCCACCATTTGACTTCCTCAATGAAACTTTTCAGCGAACCTAGAGGTGGGGATGAGACAGTAGTTCTATGCATGAAGTCATTATTGAATCCTAGACCTCCCTGCTTAAACTACCAACAAAGGTCCTGATCTGTATGATATTTTCTTTTTCCTGATATGAATTCCTATCAACCAGGAACAAAGGTAAGTACAAATGCTTTTTCTGTGTAAGATTGAAAAGATAGACAAGAGTAGTGACTTTTGATTTTGACTAACCTGGATAGAATTTGAACCAATGAACTTGAGTATGTATCTAAGCCAACCAGATGCCAAGAACAACTAGTTTTTCATTAAAATACAGAGAGAGAGAGAGAGAAACAGAGAGACAGAGAGAGAGCATTTATTAAGAATGCAATGACTTCTTACCCAACTATTACTTTTTAGGCTTTCTCTGTAGTAGTCATATGAAAGAACAAAAGCATGAAAAATTCTTAATAATGGGAAGGAAAAAAAGTGTGTGTGTGTGTGTGTGTGTGTGTGTGTGTGTGTGTGTGTGTGTAGTTGCCATATTGAGAGGTCTTCACAAAATAGTACACAAAAGAAAGAAAGAAAGCCTGGGATACTGAAATCTTTAGGAAGTATAACTTTACACTGGATAAAAGATTTCAGAGTCCAAAAGAAAACTAAAGTATACTGTTTGCCACTAATAATAGGAGCCTCAACTAAACAATGCATCGGAAAGAGAACCCATTAAATTATAATCCCATTATTGAATCAAAACAAGTTATGGGTTAGATGCAGGAGTCTATTGTTGGAACAGCCTTATGACATTGAATATTAAATAAACTAAACTATGAATTCTTGGACTCTTTGAATCAGTCAAATAGAAAATATTTATTGAATATTTGCTGATCTTTCTTTAAAGAAACTGGCATTGTGTAAAACTTCCAGGGTGCAATGGAAATTATAGTAGCTAGCATTTATATTGTACTTTAAGGTTTGCTGAACACTTTATACACAATCTCATTTTATCCTCACAATAACTATGATTAGTAGGTACTATCATTATTATTATTATTCTCATTTCACAGATGAGAAAATTGGGGCAAACAAAGGTCTAGTGACTTGCCCAGGGTCACACAGCTTGTAAATGTCAGTCCAGATTTGAACTCCTACCAACTCTAGGCCCAGTGCTATATGGGCTGTACCACATACCTGCCAATACTGAGTCAGAACACTTGGACTCAGATTTTAGCTCTGCCTTTTATTTCCTGTGTAACCATGGCAAAGTTGCTCAACTCCTCTAGGTTTTCATTTCCTTACTTGTAGAATGAAGAGGGTGAATTAAAATACATCTTAAAAAATCTTCTAGTACTAAATTCAATGCAGTATATTTGCATGTTGATTTGTGGAAGATTGAAAGAAAATATATTTAACAATGCCCTTTTCATCCTACCACTCAAAAACATAAATTGTTAAAAATCTTACCCATTCTTCAAGATCTAGCAAAAATGCCACCTCTTCCATGAAGTCTTCACTGATTCACACACCACTCATAGTTATCCCCCCTCCCAATCAATAAATCCACCAAAAAGCATTTATTGAGCACTAACTGTATGTTAGACATTTTATAAAATTCTGGACAAAGTCAAAATAGTACTTGCCCTGCAAGATACTTACTTTCTTATGCAAGAATTTATGTGTGCATATCATATATAAATATGTGTGTATGTATATTTGTATCTATATCTATATCTCTCTCTAGATTTAGCTATATAGAGAAAGAGATAAACATACATAGATATAGATATATCTAAGAACACATAAGATAACTTTACAGGGTAAGACACTAGCAGCTGGGAGGACCAGGAAGCGCCTCCAGTAGAAGGTGTTACCTGAGCTAAGTACTGAAGAAAACCAAAGAGTAATGTCTTAAAAGACAGAAGAGGCATGGAGGGGCCACATTGTAAAAAGTTTTAACCACATTCTTGTTTATGCTTTTATCATGGACTTATTATATATAAATGTGGATAATATTTCTTTCTTCACATAGTGTATCATCTGTGTACCTGTATTAAATATTGGGCTCCTTGAGACTTAGAATTTTGCTTTATTTTATCTTTGTATCTTCCTCAGTCTCTAGAACAGTATGGTGTACATAGTAGGCACCTAAGACATATTTTTTGAATAAAGAAAAGAACTTCATGTAGGAAAAATGTCATCATAACAGAAGCAGAAAATATACCTTAACTTCTTTCAAAAGGAAGAAAGTAAATTTTAAATAAAAAAAAAAAAAGAAAATGGAAGAGCATTAGAGGGAGCATAGTGAAGTGAAAAGGCCACTAGATTTAGTCAGGGGAAGGATATTGGAGTGCCGTGGTCACACACTTGCCTATGTGACTTTGATCATATAGGTAACTAAAAGGTCATCACCTTAATCTCTCTGTTGTAGTGCCCTCATCTGTAAAATGAGGGGGCTGAATTTGTTGATCTATCCCTAAAGTGGCTTCTAACTCTCAATCTATGGTCCCCTATTCAGTGATCCTACACTGACAACATTTAACTGTCAAAACCTATTTGATTTTTTGAAGCAGCTGAAGAGTCTTCGAAGAGTATATGGGCAGATTTCTTTAAAAAGTAAATTATAGCCCCAACGTATTACCTGAGCCTAATGGCCCAGGGAGGGCAAACAAAGAAACCAAACAGCTTTAGATGAAATTAAATTGAGGTCCTCTGAGAAACCAACTTCTCCCTTACCTTAAATGAAAAACAACCATCCTTATGTTCAAAGGAAAAGGCCAGTTTGACAAAGAAATTGCCTGCAGATAACTTGGCTTCTGGGTAAAGAGCTAAACTTAGACAAGCTTTAGAAGGTGAGACACTAATACACACACACACACACACACACACACACACACACACACACATACAAAACTTGCTAATGAATAAACAAACAAAGAGCATCATGAAACATACAGGAAAGTATTTAGATTTAACATAAAAGAGTACATGATTATAAGAAAAGGTACTTTGGAATAAGATCCACACATCAATATTAATTAAAAGTAATGTGACACTTGAGAGCAGAGCAGAACAGCTAGAAAAACCAAGTGGGAATAAGAAATGAACATTTTAGGAGTGCCAGCCAAGAAGGAGATACCAGAGTTAATGAGTTTTGCAGGGCATCTTAAAATAATTTTGCATTTGAACCTCCAGGCTGATACATTACATGTAGAAGAGTAGTATGAGATCCCCTCAGGTGCCTGTTTACCAAAAGACATTAAAAGAAAGCACTATAATGAGGACCTTCTCAGATATTATAAAGTAAAAAAAAAAGTATCTTGATGGAAGTTTGAGGAAAAGGAGATTTAACATGGGAAGGAGGGAAAATGCATTTTGATTGTGAGCATTTGGTTTTGATTAATACTGAAGTGTGTAACTCAGAAAACTTATAAATTAAGTGACATTTAATCTCATTTATATTAAGGATTAACAATTCAGAGCATGAAATGACTTCCGGTCATGTAGTCTAACCTCACCTCTTTTACAAATGAGGAAACTGAATTCCAGAGAACTTAAAGACTTTCCCAATATCACATATATTTTAGGAGAGAGATTCAAGATTTGAATACAGGTCTTCTGACTACTAATTCAGCATTCTTTTCACTGTGCCACACACAGAAAAAGAAGGCACATGGACTACTATTTGGGGCTGTAGCCATTCATTAGATGATTCCCTTCTTTGTAAAATCATATATTGAGAACCTCAAAGTATTTGATAGCCATCAGTTCAAAGGACTACCTGAATTTTAACAAGTGTTTTGTCCCCATAACTTTTTTGTGATGGAAAAATAGACATTAGTTCAAGTAAATTAGAAAGAAGGACCAGATACAATAAAAATAAGTGACAATGTTCCATAGAAGCATTTTTTTTTGAGAAGTCATATAACAACATGGAAGTTCTTAGCAAATCAAAATGTGTTGAATATGCTACTTCATTATTTTCTATCATTCTTTTATGGAAGCAACTGACAGCATTGTAGTTAAAAAAAAAACTTCCTGGTGGAGGAGCTATTTTTCTTCAGGGAGTTATTTGTTTATCTTCTATTAGAAAAGTCTCATTTGGTGAAATATGAATGATATTCTTTAAGCTTTGTTCCTTTTCCCCCTAAAAACCCAAACTAAACACAGTGTTTTTAAATACTTTAAAAATACTTTTAATACTTTAATACTTTATTTTCTCTTTAAAAAAGTGATTTTAAAAGTTCAGAACAAATGAGAGGAAAATCCAACCTTTGCCTCAACACGGAATAATGTTTATCCATATCTGAATTAAATGTGCCTGTTAAGAGGAAACAAAGACGTAAAAAGATGTTACCTGTATGGTACATACTTACACATTACCAAATCCTAACTTTATGACATTTTGAAGTGCCATATAAAAGCTGTCATTTTTTTAGGAAGGTAATATTTTATAGTGAATACTTCAAAAATAGTATAAAACATGGTAAATAATTAAGATGTATATGGTAATATTAATTAGCATAGATAATTTATTAAACATAAACAAGAAATTTGGAATCAGTCTTCAATTCTCATCTTCTATGATTGTCCTATAGTATTTTATACCACTGACCCACTTCATGCTCTCTCTTCACTTGAATTATATGACATTGTATTTCCTCAGCTCTACTCATACCACTCTGAATTCTGCGGTTTCCTTTGCTGGCCCCTCCCCTTCCTCCTACTTTAGAAAGTAAACATTCCCCAAGGATTTGTCCTCTGCTAGCTTTCATTTCTCCTTCCATAACCTCATCCACTCTCAAATCCCACCATTGTCCATAGGTTGATGACTCCCAACCCTTTATTACCAATCCAAATATCAGTTTGATCTCAAATCCCACATTTCCAACTGTTTCCTGGGCATTTTTCCAAAAATGTCCTGCTTGTATATAAAATTCAACATGTATAAAAGTGACCTCATTGTCCTTTATTCAGAGACCTCCTACTGACTCTCCTGGTACTATAAATAGTACCATAATAATCTGCCTAACACAAGTTTAAAACTTTAAAATTATGTGTGAATCCTACCTGTCCCTCACCAATCCAATGACCCCCAAAATACATTTATTAAGCACTTACTATATGCAAAGTATTGTGTTAAGCACTGAGCACACAGAAAAAAAGTCCTTGCTCTTGAAGATAATTAAATAATTTTCATATGGAATTATTTCTCCCAGTTCTTCTCTACTGCCTCTGAAACCCATTGTCTTCTCTCATTTCCCATAGCCACCACTGTAGTTCATGTGCTCACTTGTATTTAAAGTATTATTTTCCTAAATGGCCTCAACATTTTCTGTTAATTCCTCTCTTTTCTCCCTTAATTGATTATATATATGTACATGTGTATTGGATTAATATACATATATGATGAATTATCTTCTTAATATATAGCCCTAGTAGAAATTACATTTTAGACAAAAAAAAAGAAAACAAAAGAAATAGAAAATGTAGTAACTACCACCACCACTACCATTCTAATTAATATTCACTCAAAATTGATTGTGGTAAGTTGCTTATGGTTTGACAGATTCATTCAATAAATATTTATCTGTCACTTAAAGATAAAGCAGTCTTTTCACATAGTAGTCATTTAATATTAATTAGAATTATGCCCCAAAATATTTCTCATGGTTTCACATAATACTTCAATCATTTGTCATTCTGTTAGTATATGTACATATTAGACCTTAACTTTAATAACTTCTCCAGATTCATAACAAACTAGAATAGAACTCAGGAAATTAAGATCATCTCCATAACACAATAAGGAATTAGGACAGGCTTTTGTGGTGATAACTAGCAGTAAAAACTAAACCAAATATGCAAGATAGAAAACATAATATGAAAGATCCTTGGGGTCTGGAAATCAACAAATAAATGCTAAATGAATTACTGGAGTGCTTTGGTATTGGTCTCCAAACACGACCTGAAGTAGATTGTCACAAAGACTTGTTTGAGCCAGGAAATCTGATCTTTAAGATCAACTTTTATTATCCTGTATCATTCATTCATTCATTCACTTATTTGGTAAACATTGGTTTAATATATAGTATGTGCAAAACACTATCTTAGTTATCAATTTGGGGGGAGATATAAATACAGTACAAAAAACTCTTGGATCACATGGGCTCCTTTCCACCACAAAGGTAAATCTTGGAGATGTTACAGTTCTCTGATTCATTGTACCTACCTAAATGATCTATTAACTTTAATATCTGATATTTTCCAAGAGAAGTCACCAGCTTCCCTTACAAGCCAACAAGATCACAAGGATCAAAATCTGGGCAACTTTGTTTTACAAGTTAATGGAATTAGATAAAACTCACATCTGTGTCTATAGAAAGCAACAATATCAAACAAAGAACAACTGCCACCACCCTCTAAAGCAGGGGTGGGGAACCTACAGACTTAAGGCCACATAAGGCCTTCTAAGTCCTCAAGTGTGGCCCTTTGACTGAATCTAAACTTCACAGAACAAATCACATCAATAAAAGGATTTGTTCTGTAAAACTCGAACTCAGTCAAAAAGCTGTACCCAAGTACCTAGAGGGTCTTATGTTGTCTTAAAGCTGCAGTCTCCCCACCCCTGCTCTAAGGACTCTATGATTTACAATACTATTCAGGTTATGGCTATGGTAAATGGCAGATGGGACTTTTAGCTGAAAATCGATTTTTCCCCTTTATAGTTCTGATTAGCACTGGTTGCTTGCTGCCAGCAAACCACAATTCCTGGGACCCTTGATAGGCATCAATTCATTAAGCCTTACTAAAGAATCTTTCTGCTTTCCTTTTCCACCACTAAACTGCAGCCCTCTTGCACTCTCAGCAAGTGTTGGTCATCTCATGTAAGTTACTGTCCTCAACAGTCATGCCCTACTACCTTGCTTTGCATAATTCACGTTTTCTCCTCCAGATGTTATTTATTATCCATTGGCTTTCAGTTGCTTTCTTACCACTCTCCACAATTCATCTCCCCTTCAGGACGTAGTGTTTATGTTCCTTTAAAGCTCTCTGAGACAAGTCTCTGAGGGCACATTTTATGTTTTTTTTTTTAATCTTCTATTATTCTTAAGCTTTTGGAATGGGCTGCACATTTTCTCAAACTTCACATATTGAGATTCTAAAAGTGGATAAAGGGGCCGCTATTGAAATGGGATGTCTATTGATAATCCTATTTGCTGTAATGAAGCAAATTTATGTCTTTAACCTCACTTAGAGTCATGGTGATTCTTTGCCACCTGTCTCTTTTCTCCTTTAGTATATGGGTAATGTATCTTTCACTTATATCAGCCTTCTGAGTCTCAGATCTCAGGAAAGCACCACAGATCTCTTTACAATTTTCCTTCTAACTCCCATCTTACCCTGGAAAGCTTGGGACCAGTTAATGAAAATTACTCACAGATGCTTCTAGAAGAAAAAAAGTGAGAGAAGATGCCAGCATATCCTAGTAAAAATACCTCGGACCTGACAAGTATGACAAAATTTTAGTCTGTGAAACATAAAAATAGTTCACACATGATTTTGCCCTCATGGAATTTATAATCTAACATCTACTTATTTGTTTTTACTATAGACATTTTAATTAAAAATTAATTGCATGTATTTTGGTCAGAGATAAAGTTCAGAGATTAAGATTGGAACCTATAGTAGAATATAAAGAAAAGAATAAGAAGAAAGTTATGAAGCATGAAGAGAATAGATCTGAGTGTGGTTCTAAACCATCAAGAGAAGGACATACGAGCAATGGGCACCTGGTAGAGTAGACACAAAGTAGATCAATATTAACCTTCATCTGTTTCACCATTATATGTAGGTGTGGGCTTATATCTATCTATATTATTGTGTTTAAATCAACTTTTCACCTTCATTTTGAAGACTGCCCTCAAATTTATTCCATCAACTTTCATATCAAAGAGTTAATAGTAAATACAAATGAACCCTGAAATCACTGGTTGTGTTATTAGTTCAGATTTTGCTTTGTTGGGAAAAAAAAAGATGGAAAGAAATCCATATGCAGATCCTACTCAGGAATGTTAAGTAATGTCTAACTCTTCAAATTGCCTGAGCAGCACCAAATCCTAATAAAATCACTGGCCCTATAATGAGGCTCAATAGGCATAACATATTCAATTTTTATAACCCAACATGCTTGAAACAAGGTTTTGAAATCTTTTTCCAAACCACAAATAACAAAAACCTACTAAGGAATAACAATTTGCACAGGTTGCAATCTGTTTCAGTTCTGAAAGAGTACATTGAAATTAGTGCGTTTTCTTTTGTTTTCCAGAAATATAAACCAAACTTTTAAGGCTTGTCTCTTAATTTTACTGAGTTTTTTTTTTAATAGAATTCACCCTTCAATAGAATTCAATAGAATTCACCCTTAAGTTGAAATGCCTGATGCTACAAATGGCTTAATTCTATTTCCTAGCTGCTTAGGATCATTGACACCAAGAAAGAAGTCAAATATATTCTTGGAAGTGAAACCAAAAGTTACTGAATCATGAAATCACTTTAAAAGGTGAGACTATTACTTTGTTGCATCTACTTCGTACTACAAAATCAAACTGAATTATAAGACTGGTACAAATTTATGTTGATGGATGTGAGTAGCCCTATGAATTCACTTCATCAGCAGTACTATACTTATAGATTATAATGTCGACAATTCCATGTGACTAATAGGTTTCATGCTGAAAATGTAAATGTCCAAAATTATCCTTCTAGCTCTCATCTTGCCCTGGAGTCACCAGATAAGATAAATATAACTCCTTATTATTGATTCTAGAAGAGAAGGGGGAGGGACCAGCATGTCCTAATCAACATTCCCAGAAGCTGGGAAAGTCATTTGTACTTTCCAAAATGCAAATAAAATAATTAATACTTGGCCCTATCTTCATGGACATTCCACCATCTACTAATTTATTTTGAATGTGGTCATTTTAATCAAAGTTCTATTTAGTGTGTTTCAAAGATAAGGTCAAGAAATCAATATTGGTACCCATATTAAAATGACTTTAAAGAAAAAAAAAGGATGGAGAAAAATCTCTCTCCCTACACCCAAGAAGTATGAGGTCTCAAATCAGCTGATGACCCAGGAAATTCTTTATTATTTGGAAATCAATCTCTATGTTAAGGTTGGAAGTCAGAAACCAATAACTGATATAATAGTAGCCTGGATAAGATTGGGTTAAATGATCCCAAGGAAAAGACTTCATAGAAGTGCAGCAGAATTAAACAAGATCAGAGCTGGAGTCCTCAGTGCTTATCTATTTCAACTAATTACTTGAACAGCAATCTCCTGTATTATATCCCCAACAAGCAGTCATCCAGACTCTCTTGGAAGATCTCTACTTATGAATAAATCATTAGACATCTCAAGACGTATGACTCCCCGGTTGAACAGTTTATTTGTCGTCCAAAAATATTTCCTCATGTCATGATGAAATTTGCCTCTGCAACTTTCTCAAGTTGCTCCCAGGTCTACTCTCAATAGCCAAGAAGAATAATTCTAACCCTTATTTCTTGTAAACATCTTTGACATACTTGTAGATAGCTATCATGTCCCTCTCATGCCTTCTCTTCACTGTTTAACTATTGCAAATTACGTTAGCCAGTCTTTGCTTGGCATGATTTATGGACCACTCTGGACACTGAAGTCTGGATGTACTCTAGTTTGTCAGAATCATTCCTAAAATGTTATACTCAGAACTAAGAACAGTGTGTCAAATATGATTCAAACATGGCAAAATACCCTTTATCTGAATACTATGTCATTGTACAACCTACACTTATGTTAGTTTTTGTTTCCTTTTTAGCTACTGTCACATTACTGTTTGATACAAAATTTGCTAGACACCAAAATATCTCATATCTTTCATATTAATTGGTGTCTAGACACATCTTCCCCATCCCAAACTTGTGCATTTCACTTTTTTCAACCAAATGTAGGAATTCACATTTATCCTCATTAGTTTGTTTTTTTTTTATTTTTTTATCCCCATTAATTAAAAATAATTATTATCAAGATTTTTCTCCTTTCCACTTCCTCCAATCAATGAAAAAAGGAAAAAGGGGAAGGAAGGAAGGAAGGAAAGAAATAAGGAAGGAAGAAAGAAACATTTTAATATGTTTCTCAGACTATATCATGATTTCTCTGTCAAGAAAACTGTAGTTACCTTTTTCATCAGTCCTCTGGAATTATGGTGCATAATGGTGCAGATGACAGTATTAAGTCTTTCAGAAGTCTTTCTTTTTACAATACTGATATTATAGTATATATTGTTCTCTTAATTCTTCTCACTTCACTCTGCATCAGTTCATACAAGTCTCCCCAGGTCTCTCTGAAATGATCTCTTCATTTTATCAACACAATAGTATTCCATTATAGTCATATATGATAATTTGGTCAGTCATTCCCCAATTGATGAGTATCCTCTTATTTTCCAGTTCTTTGCCCCTACAAAAAGAGTGGCTATAAATATTTTTGGATATATAAGACCTTCTTGTGCATACTGGACCTTTTCCTGTTTCTTTGTTCTCTGTGAAGTATATGAGTAAAAGAGGTATCACTAGGTCAAAGGTTATGCACAGTTCAGTAATTTGGGGGGCATAATTTCAAACTGCTTTTCAGAGTGACCTGATCAATTCACAGTTCCACAAACAATGCATCAGTGTTCTTGTTTTACCAAAGTGCCTCCAACATTTGTTATTTTCTTTTTTTTTTCAGTTTTGCCAATCTGATGGGTGTGAGGGGGGACTTCAAAATTTATGAAACACTTGGGAATAAATTGTTCTTTGCTTTCCCAGTCTGGTTATAGAATCAGCCTTTATATCTAAATTGTGTACCTATTTTGAATTTATCTTGGTATGTGGTGTAGGATGTTGGTCTGTTCCTAGTTTCTGCCATACTATTTTCCAGATTTTCCAGCAGGTTTTGTCAAATAGTGAGTTCTTATCCCAGAATCTGGGGTCTTTGGGTTTATTAACACTAGATTACTATAGTCATTGACTAGTGTGTCTTGTGTACCTAACCCATTCCATTGATCCACCACTCTATTTTCTTAGCCAGTACCAAATAGTTTGATGATTGCTGCTTTATAATACAATTTAAGATCTGGTGCAGCTAGGCTACCTTCCCTTGCATTTCTTTTCATTAATTCCCTTGATATTCTGGAATTTTAGTTCTCCCAGATGAATTTTGTTATTATTTTTCTAGCTCTATAAAACAATTTTTGGTAGATTGATTGGCACTGAATAAGTAAATTAATTTAGGTAGAATTGTCATTTTTATTATATTAGTTCGGCCTGCCTGTGATGTTTTTCCAATTATGTAGATCTGACTTTATTTGTGTGAAAAGTGTTTTGCAATTGTGTTCATATAGTTCCTGGGTTTGTCTTGACAGGTAGACTCTTAAATATTTTATACTGTCTACAGTAACTTTAAATGGAAGTTATCTTTCTATTTCTTGCTGTTGGGCTTTGTTAGTAATACATAGAAATGCTGATTATTTATGTGGGTTTATTTTATAACCTTCAATTTTGCTAAAGTTCTTTATTGTTTCTAGTAGTTTTTCAGTTGATTCTCTAGGATTCTCTAAGTATATCATCATATAACATGCAAAGAATGATAGCTTTGTTTTTTCTTTGCCTATTCTAATTCCTTCAATTTCTTTTTCTTCTCTTATTGCTAAAGCTAAAATTTATAGTACAATATTGAATAGTAGTGTTGATAATGGGCATCTTTGTTTCACTGATGATATTGTTGGAAATGCTTTTAGCTTATTCCTTTTACATATAATGTTTGGTGATGGTTTTAGGTAGATGCTATTTATCATTTTAAGAAGACTCCATTTATTCCTGTGCTCTCTAGTGTTTTTAATAGGAATGGGTGTGGTATTTTGTCAAAAGTTTTTCTGCATCTATTGAGATGATCATATTTCTATTAGTTTTGTTGTTGATATAATCAATTATGCTGATGCTTTTCCTAATATTGAACCAACTCTGCATTCCTGGTATAAATCCTACCTGGTCATAGTGTATTATCCTCAAGATAAGTTGTTGTAATCTCTTTGCTAATATTTTATTTAGAATTTTTGCATCTATATTCGTTAGGGAAATTGGTCTATATTTTTCTTTCCCTGTTTTGGCTCTTCCCAGTTTAGGTATCAGTACCATATTTGTATAATAACAAGAATTTGGTAGGATTCTTTCTTTGACTATTTTCCCAAATAGTTCATATAGTATTGGAATTAATTGTTCTTTAAATATTTGATAGAATTCACTTGTAAATTCATCTGGCCCTGCAGATTTTTTTCTAGAGAGTTCATTGATAGCTTATTCAATTTCTTTTTCTGAAATGGGGTTAAGCATTTTATTTCCTCTTCTATTATCTGGGCATTTTATACTTTTGCAAATATTCATACATTTCACTAAGATTGTCAAATTTATCAGAATACAGTTGGGCAAAATAGCTTCTAATTATTGTTTTAATTTCCTCTTCATTGGTGGTGAATTCACCCTTTTCATTTTTGATACTGGTAATTTGGTTTTCCTCTTTTTTTTTAATCAAGTTAACCCCTGGTATATCTATTTTTTTCATAAAACCAGCTCTTACTTTTATTTAATAGTTCAATATTTTTCTTAATTTTGATTTTATGAATCTCTCCTTTGGTTTTCAGTATTTTTAATTTGGTATTTAGTTGAGCTTTTACAATTTTTTTTCTAGCTTTTAAAATTGCATTGATTCTCCTATTCATTGATCTCCTCTTTTTCTATTTTATTCATGTAAGCATTTATAGATGTAAGGCTTCCCCTAAGAACTACTTTGACTGAATCCCATAAGTTTTGATATGTTGTCTCATTACTGTCATTCTCTTGGATGAAATTATTGATTGTTTCTATGATTTGTTGTTTACCCACTAATTCTTTTTGATTAGATCATTTAGTTCTCAATTAATTTTTAGTCTATTTTTCCATGGCCCTTTATTACATATAATTTTTATTGTATCATGATCTGAAAAGGATACATTTAATATTTCTGCCTTTCTGCATTGGATTGTGAGGTTTTTATGCCCTAATACAGGGTCAATTTTGTGTAGGTGTCATGTACCATTGAGGTATGTTCCTTTTTATCCCCATTCAATTTTCTCCAGAGGTCTACCATAGTTAACTTTTCTAAAATTCTATCACGTCCTTAACTTCTTTCTTGTTTATTTTGTGGTTAGATTTATCTAGTTCAGAGAGAGGGAGTTGGGGTCCTTGACCAGTATAGTTTTGTTTTCTATTTCTTCCTGTAACTCCCTTAACTTCTCCTCTAAGAATTTGGATGTGATACCACTTGGTGTATATATGTTTAGTAATGACATTGCTTCATTGTCTATGGTGCCTTTTAGCAGGATTAGTTTCCTTCCTTATCTCTTTTAATTAGATCTATTCTAGCTTTTGCTCCATCTGAGATCAGGATTGCTACCCCGTTTTGGTTTTTGGTTTTTGGTTTTTTGGTTTTTTGGTTTTTTACTTCAGCTAAAACATAATATATTCTACCCTAGCCTTTAACTTTACTCTATATATAAAATCTTCTGGGGAGCAGTGAATGAGAACAATTTTCTTATAGGTAATCAGCTTGCAAGCCAACCAGGAGACTTTAGTCAAACAATTTCCCCAGACCTGGGATCCCCTCTATAAGATAGTTGCCCAGTAACTTGTGGAGGGAACCAGAAGTTTGAAAGGAGTGAAGGATGATAATCATTCCATACAAAGGAAGAGATGTTGAGGAAAGCAAAAATCATTTTTTCTTTTTTGTACCCAGTTGTAAAAGATTATTTTCTGAGAGATTCACAAAATTTCAACAGAAATCTCTATAATACCATCCCCAACAGTCATTCAACTTCCACTTGATCATAACCACTGTATGCTAAACTGCAAGGCACCCAAGTTTCTCCTCTGACCCCAATTCACACTCCCACTCTGTCATTCCTGGGCTCTGATTGAGTAAACATCCTGGAATATTTCATCCTATTCTCATATGGCATGGTCACAATCTTTTAACCATCCTGGTCATCCTACTGTATCTACTCTCCAGCTTATCAATATTGTTTCTAACATGTGGCACCCAGAACTGAACACTATGCTTTAGATATGTTCTGAGCAATGTAGGGCACACAAGGACTGTCACCTTCTTCCTTCTGAGCACAGCCTAATTTAACATTCTCTTTTGCTTATTCTAAAGTATTTTCCCCAAAGCCTTATCTTAGTAATAGTAAAACATGGTGAAAATATAAAACTTTGTCCTTCGGGTTCTCAGAGACCCCAGAATATGAATAAGAACAACATATAAACACACACAAACATGCATGCCCATAAGCACACACAAATAGATAGATATAGAGATACATAACTCCCCCCCCCGACAAACACACACACATCCACCAGTGTATAAGCTTGTGTTTTTTGGATGGATCTTGTGATTCCACTGGCATTTCCCCAGCCAGGATACTCCTTACAATGTGTATCAGTAATTGTTCTATAACTTAAATTATTTGAGAATTTAGAAGGCCAACAAGTTAAATAATTGTTTCAATACAACCTGATTCAAATGATTTATATTCACCAAATACATATAATGTCCAATTAGGTGAATAAATGAACAAAACATATATTGTGACAATTTCTAATGCTCTGGATGTAAATATATACATAGAAAGAATACTGCATTCTCTGGACTGGGATGAAGAAAGTCTAGATTTTGATCCCAGCAATGGCAAAAATGACATCTATGAACTTGTGCAATCATTTGATCACCCTATTGCTCAGTTTCCTAGTGTGTAAAATGTTTTTGATCTAATATCATTTCCTTCTTTTTTTATTTCTACTAGCATTATCCTAACAGGGCTTATTATCATATGACTAAACTATCTAATTCATTCCAACAATTGGTAATTAATCACCAATTTTATACAGAAAACCAACTTTATACTGACCAGTCTTGAGGAAGGGGGTGGGGATTGACCTTCCTGATACAAAGATAAGTGAGGTGTAGGTCCTATTCTCTACCCTAGAAACTTAAAGACTAATAAGTTTCTATAACATACACAAAGTACAAATAACCAGAAGATGAAATATAACATAAGTGAGTGAAAGTGCTCTTTACAAATACAAGAGGAAAAAGATCCTTTTTTGACTAGTGAGCTCTTACAAGTCTTCACAGAAAAAGGTAGCACTTGAGGTAGGTTTTAAAGTTTCCACCTCCAAATAGTGAAGGAACTGACAAAGGGAAATTCCATCTAGGATGTTATGACTGTAGTAAAAATGAAGAGAATTTGGGGAAAAGTGACCATTGTATTTTAGATTTTTTAATAGAATGGAATCAAACCAGGAAGAATCTGGCATCCACCTCAGCTTTGAGGAGAAAAGATTTCAAAGGGTAAAGAGAGGATTGGTTGTCTTCCATGAACTAAAATTCTACAGAAGAAGTAAACTAAAAAAAAAAAAACAGGATTTGTTTGTGTGTGTATACACACATACATATATATCTATATTTATATACACATATTCATACATACATACACATATATTTCCCCTAATTACATGTTAAAACAGTTTTTTTTTAAGATTTGGGATTTTTTTTTACAAGTTTAAGTTCTGGGTTCCATCCCTTCTTCCCTCCCTGCCCTTACCCCTCCTTGAGATAGTAAGTGATCAGCGATGGGTTATACATGTGCAATCATGCAAAACATTTCCATATTGGTCATTTTGTACAAGAAGACTCATTTTGTACAAGAATGAAAGAAAAAAAAGAAAGAAAGAAAGAGGGATGCTCCTTCACCTAAGACAGGATATAGGAATTGTGACTTCAAATGGGCAGCTGTTAACAATTCTAAAAAGCAAAGTTATTCCATGACAATAGACTTACAAGTACTGCAATAAACCCGACTCATACAGTGTTCTTTAATGGGTAAACTGAGCAGGACTAGAAAACTTTTGAGGTCCTTTACAATGATAATATTCTATGATTTAAACATTTCCTAACATTTTTCCTTAATCTCTAGTTAAGAATCAAATAAATATATCTCCAAATCAAAGGGCTCCCTTCTATGTGACTGGGTATCATGCAGCATAGAGACTCAAACCCCAAGAAGACTTTGATTTAGGGAACTGAGGTCTTAGGAGAGGTTAAAATCCCTATGTTATTTTTGCATTTTCAAAGAGATTTCCTGGATTTATTTTCCATAATGGATCAATTATTATTGAATACCATATACCTTAAAACAAAAATACCCAAGGTAGAAGAAAATAGCATTTTCCATTTATTTGATTCAGTTCCACAACTCAAGAGCGACTATTAAGTGGATTTTTTTTCAAGGAGGCACTTGCTTATTGGGGAGGTTTTATTTTCCTTTCAGTTCTCTTGGCTCTAATTAAAATGAAATTTTAGTTTAGCATTGGGAAGAGATTGTCTACCTGGGCTGTTAAGATTCCTTGTATCTATGTTATAAATAGATTTCTCAATTTGCAATTTCTTTAAACCAAATACATTGCATATATTTTAGCACAAATACAGAAGGCTTTCTAGGCAATTTAGAAAAAGACTGTCACATAGAGCTCATAAATAACTAGGTTAGATGCTCCTATTTCCTTATTTTGCAACTGCTGTAACTACACTTGCAGCATTTCAGACTTAACTATTTCTCACCAGACAACATAAAGAATTATGAATTTAACTTAATGAAGACCTCAGTGATTAATTATAAGTTATTATTTAAAGGAAAGACAGTATAGTACAGCAGATAAAGAAGCAATCAAAGAGTCAGAATGCCCTAGATCAAGTGCCATTTCTGACACATAGTAGCTTATGTGATCCTGGGCAAATCATTTAAACTCTCAGTATATTGCCACTCCATAAGACTGCAAGTTAAAGAGAAGAAAAATATTTGCATTGCTAGAGAGATTTTCCTCACGGGAAGATCCCCTGAACCCAAGAAATTAAAAGTCTGGAATCACGGAGGAGGAAATAAAGGTGTAAGTAAGTAGATGAGAAGAGAATTGGAAAGTGTCAAGTGAGGTTTCAGAGTGAAGAGAGAAGACTCTCATAACTGTTTGCATGTCATTTTTGTTCTAAACAATTCCGGAGTTCAATTTTGTCACACTACTAAATGGATATCAGCAGACTAGAGATTCTCAGTGGCAAAGCCTAGGAAAACTAAAACAAGGGTCAGGTAGGTTTCAGCTCAGGGGTCTTGCCTGTCACAATCCTTTTGGATACTGATTCTGTCATCTAGGATATCTATATTGAATTTCATCTTATTAGATTCAAACCAATACTTTAAACTGTCAAGAACCTTTTGAATCCTATGCTATCATCCAGTGTATTAGATATCCTTTCCAGCTCTGTGTCATCTTAAAATTTGATAAACATGCCACCTATGCCTTTAAGTAAAAATGTAAAATGGCCTAGAATTGAGCAAAGAATCTTGGAGTATTCCAGCATTCGGAATAACCCTCTCTCTGCCCCCTCTTTTCTCTCTCTCTTTTTTCTCCCTCCTTCTCCTTCCACTATCTCTTTCTCTGTTTCTCTCTATCCTTCTCCCTCTCCTCTTTCCCCTGTTCTTTTTCCCCTCCTGCCTAATCTGGCTGTTCCCTGATGCAGATCATAATATGTAAGAGTTTTAGACTAGTTCATTTCTTGCCACAGACAAGACAATATGCGTTTATTAAGTGTCTGCTCTCTACCAGACACTGTGCTAAGTGCTAGGAATACAAATACAAACAGGAAAGATAGCTCCTGCCATCAAGGAGCTTATATTTTAATACATAACACAATACATAAAAGGGAGATAAAAAGCAGATAGTGGAGGAGGATGGTACTGATTTAGGAGCAAGGTGAAGAAGTCCAAAGAGTCAAAAACATAGCTGCAAACAGAAAGAAACATAGGTGGAAAGAATTCACCAAAGGTAAAAGGATACCAGCACAGAGAACTGATGTTCCAGGATGATAAGACCACAGGTGATAAAGGAAGTTCCCAAGTGAGAAGGAAAGTAAGTAATGGTGATAAAGTCTGGAAGAGTCAGAAATCCAGCCAGGAAGAGAAGGAAACAGGTAGTATTTGGTAAATGCTATTCTGGGATTTAATAGTGTTAAAAGTATTGTTATCATTGACTGGTATCCGAGAATTCTCCCCTGGTGATAAGCAAGAACTTGGAAAACAGGGACAGAAACAAATTCTGTTTTGTTTTTTTTTTCTTCAAAGGAGAATGGTTATTGACCATTTTTTCATAGGGGATAGGGATCTAGAGATTCATATTTCAGCTGAAGGTTTTGTGATTCCTGAGATGTTCCAAATTCCCTGGCTTCCTTTAAATGTCAACTAAAATCTCATCTTTTACAGAAATCCTTTCCCAGAGCCTCTTAATTCTAATGCCTCTCCTCTGTTAAATATTCCCTATTTATCTTGTATATAGCTTGTTTTGTATGTTTTTGTTTGCATGCTACCTCCCTTATTAGATTTTGAGTTCCTTGAGAGTAAGAGATGTCTTTTGCCTTTTTTTTTGCTCCCCACATTGCCTAGCACAGTGTTTAATAAATGTTGAATAGTTGAATACTCCTCTAGTCTTTGTTCATAAACTGATGCCTGCTATCCACTTTTATTAAGTTCTTGCTCCAGATCCTCCAATATCATTATTTCTTATTTAATTTTGAGGGAAATGCATCTTTACTCAGCCCTGGAGCTCCTGAAGCAAGATAATCAGACATCTCACCAGCACCAACAATTCCATAATCTGTTCTTTTTTGTGCAGCTCTGCTCTCAGCCACTGATAGCAAAACATCCACAGTTGGTTCAAGGCCTCTCAGAATCTAGTTGTAGTAGGAAAATTTCTGAAATTCTGGAGAAAGATCTACATGCTACAGTTTTTAAAATCTACAAATGAAAACTGAATGGACATAGAACAACATCAGCATATTCTTAAGCCCGACCACACTCTATCCAACCACCAGTAAATTCAGCAAGGACCTCTAACCACAGGTTTCCTATAAAGAAAACAACCAATCCTGAAACTTGATAACTGCAGATGGAGCCAGATGACTAGTGGTACTATTTGGGAGCAGAGAGGAGCACAGATGTTGGGAGGCAGCTTCTGACACAGGAAGAGCCAGTCACTGCCAGGACTGGAAGCAAACATTTTGGCCATCTAAGCACTCACCAAATCATTGATATCCAGCTTTTTGTTAGTTGCCAAAATGTTTTTGTGCTGTCATCTAGAAACAGCTCGAGCACATTTTTCATCTAAATGTTCTGTTGTCATAAGAACAGAGCTATAATTCCTTTCCCCCAGGACCTTCATGCACAATAAAAAATAAAGATAAATACCATTGTGGAAATGGGGAAAGAGCATTAGAAATGTACATATTTTCTGACCCCTTTTTTGTTGTTACTATTTTTTTCCCCACAGACCTGTGATTTTCTTATTCACTCTTCCAGGGCAGATCAGCAACTGTTCTGTATAACAGAGACTTTAAAAATCATATTTTCCCCAACTACATGTTAAAACAATTTATTAAATTTGAGTACCAAATACAATTCTTCCCTTCTTTCCTACTCCCTGCCCCTCTCTGAGATGGTAACCAATCTGATATAGGTTATACATGTGCAATCATGTAAAACTTTTCCATATTAGTCATTTGGTACAAGAAGACTCCAACAAAAAAGAAAGAAAGAAACAAAGAGAAAAATCTTATATTTCAGTCTACATTCAGACAACATCAGTTCTTTCTCTAGAGGTGGATAGCATGCTTCATCATGAGTCCTTTGGGATTGTCTTGGATCATTGTATTGCTAAGAATCTCATTTACAATTCTTCATTGTATAATGTTGCTGTTACTGTGTATAACATTCTCCTGGTTCTTCTGACTTCACTTTGCCTCAGTTCATGTAAGTCTTTATAGGTGTTTCCAAAATCATCCTGCTTCTCATTTCTTACAGCATAATAATATCCCATCACAATCATATATCACAGCTTATTCAGCCATTCCCCAGTTGATGAACATCTCCTCAATTTCCAATTCTTAGCCACTACAAAAAGAGGTTCTATAAATAATTTTGTACAAATAGGTCCTTCACCTCTTTTTTTCTCTCTTTGGGATATAGATTTAGTTGTGGTACTGCTGGATCAAAGGTTATGCACAATTTTATGGTCCTTTGGACACAGTTCCAAATTGTTCTCCATAATGGTTTGATCAATTCACAACTCCACCAACAATGCATTAGTGTCCCAGTTTTCCCACATCCCCTTTTATTTATCATTTTCCTTTTTTTTTTGTCATGTTAGCCAGTGTATAATACAATCATAAAGAGATGTCATGGGCATTGAAAAGTTAAGTACCTTGCCCAGAATCATTGAGTCAGCATGTGTCAGAGTTAAGACTTAAACAAAGGCCTTCTTGACTCCAAGGTCAGATATCTACCAACTCTGCCACACTATCTCCATGTTAACCTGTATCCTTTTGGAAATGGGAGAGTGGACTATGATGCATAGGGAACTAATACAAATAAAAATATAAGACCATTAATCCAACTAACAGTGGGTAAGAGGTGAAAATAAATGAATAACGAATTATCAAAAGAAAAATAGAAAACTATTAGCAACCACTTAAAATATTTCTCCAAGTCACTAGTAATAAGAGAAATGTAAATCAAAACATTTCTGAGGCTTTTGCTCACAATCAATAAACTGGCAAAAATTACAAAAAAATGGCAATAATCAATGTTAAAAGTGTTGTGGAAAGACAGGTACACTAATACACTGATAGTGGAACTGTGAATTGGTCCAATCATTCCTGAAAGTCACTTAAAAATAGACCAAAAAAGAAGTTTCTTAGATGGCTAGATGTTCCAATGGTAAACAGAAACCACAAGGAAGTCAAAGGTAGAAAGTTCTTATATACTCTACAATACTTATAGAAGCAATTTTTTTGTAGTGATGGTAGCAAAGAATGGGAAATAAAATAGATGTCTATCACCTGGGGAATGGTTAATGAAAAGTGGTAATGAACAATGGAATGATGAAATGATGATTATAAAGAGTATTGTTGTTGTTTGTCCTTTGTTTTCAAAGAGGACCAATAGCATCACAGGGTGATGTCTTGACTCATGCATGAATTGAAGGTAAGTGAGGCAGAGTTGCACAAAGTAGTCAGCTTCACACTTTCTTCCAGAATCATTGAAATCCAGTGGTAAAACAAAAGTTTAGACAAAAGATAATGACACAGAGTCTAGATAAATATGGAGAGATATAGAAACATGTAAAGTAATCAAAACCATGAAAACAATACATGCAATTACTACATCAATATAAATGGAAAGTACAATGTTACTTACTTAAATTATTGAAATTAAATTCCCTATACAACAGGTGAGATTGTCTCTAAAGAAGAAAAGTGAAAAATTAGCTCCCTCTTTTTATTTTCTTTTCTCTTTATTGTAGAGGTAGAGGATAATAGGCGGAATATTGCATATAGTGCTAGATCTGGTTGGTGCTTTTTTTTTTGGTTATTTGATTTTGATATTTGGTTGTTTGATCTGGTTGTTTTTCTTTGTTAAAAAGTCCCCTTTCCCCCTGGAAATGGGAGGGAAGAGGAATATTTTTGGAAATAAGGTGTTATTAAAATGAAATACATCAATTTTTATTTTTTTACATTCTTTTTTATTTGATTTGGAAATTTTCTACCTCCACCCAACAGGGACTTTGCTTGGTCAAAGGGCATGTACAGTTTTATAGCTCTTTCTGCATAGTTCCAAATTGTTCTCTGGAATGGTTGGACCAGTTCATGCCTATAACAACAATGCATTACTATATTTATTTTTCTAAGTCCCCTCTAGCATTTATTATTTTCCTTTTTTCTCACATTAGTCAGTCTGATAGGTATAAGGTGGTACCTCAGAGTTATTTTGATTTGCATTTCTATAATCATTAGATATTTACAGCATGTTTTCATGTGATTATTGACAGCTTTGATTTCTTCTGAAAACTGCCTGCTTATATTATTTGACCATTTATTAATTGGGTAATAGCTCTTATGTTTATAAATTTGCCTCAGTTCCCTATATATTTGAGAAATAAAGATCTTATCAGAGAAACTTACTATAAAAAATTTCCCAGGTTCTTGTTTTCCCTCTAATTATGGCTACATTTGGTTTTCTTTGTGTGAAAACCTTTATAATTTCATATAATCAGAATAATAAATTTTATCTCCCACAATTTTATCATTCTCTTCTTTTGTCATAAAGTCTACACTTATCCATAGGTCTGATAGACAAGTTTTTCCAATATCACCTAATTTTCTTATTCTGTCACCCTTTATGTCTAAATTACATGCCCCTTTTGACCTTACCTTGATCTACAGTGTGAGATGTTGGTCTATGCCTAGTTTCTACCAAATTGCTTTATAATTTTCTCAGCAATGTTTGTCAAATGGTGAGTTCTTGTCCTGAAACCATGGCTCTTTGGGTTTATGAAATCCTAGATTACTATAGTCATTTACTATTGTGTACTGGGTACCTAATCTATTCTACTGATCTACGATTTTGTTTCTTAGCCTGCACCAGGTTTTTTTCATGATTATTTTGATAATAAATGCCCAAAAATATAAAAACAGGAATCATTCCTTAATTGGCACTGCAATGCCACAATGCCCATGATGAAGGATATGGGTGATGAAATGCTTCAATCATACTTTTCAATCCATTCCCCAGGACCTATTTAGGTACTTTAGAGTACAATGGTCACACAGGGAAGAATAGTACAATTCTAACCTCCAGGTTCCTACATTCAAGAATTTTGATCCTTTCTAAGATTAACTTAAGATTTGATCAAACTTTTCATCCTTAGGACTTTCTCATAGTGAAAATTTTGGGTAAGCTTGGTGTCAGAGAACTTCAGGATCACTCCAGATGAGGATTTCCAGAGAGGATCTCTACCTTCTCTGGGGCTGCTGGTTTGGTCCAAACCCACATGCTGGGTGTTCTAAGAGTCACCAAGGTCTCTGACTTTGGTAAGAAAAAATTGGTTTGAGGAGATTATGAGTATCAGAAAAAAGCATTATTAGATATTTCATTGCATGCATCCATGATGACTTTCACAGGGGCCCATACCACATCAGGTTGGAATGAAGGGATAATGTTTTGGTGGCATTACTTCCAAAAACATATGAGTTAAGTTTTCATGCAGATCTTTACCTTATTAATTTGCTTTGCTTTTTTTTGGAGGTAGAGTGGGAGTCTATATTGTACAATATGCCAAATCAGAATCATACCTTCCATTTTTAATAATGAATACAGATATATGAATAGTAGGCAAAATTGGATATTGAACAAAATTTTTAACCTAAAAGGCTATTTTTATTTTCTCCAGTCATAGGATCAGGTAGTCAGAAAGGCCTTCAGAGACAGTCAAGGCCAATCCCTACTCTACAATATCATTCACAGGAGGCCATCAGCCTCCACTTAAAAGCCTCGAAAAACTGGGTGGAGCCAAGATGGCGGAAAGAAGCCAGGAAGTTACCTAAGCTCTCTCCAGTTTTCCTTTGAAACAATGTTAAATCAAGACTCTAAAAGAATTCTGGAACAACAAAAAGATAGAGTGAAACTTTTCAGCCCAAGATAACTTAGAAAGACTTCAGGAAAGACTTGTCTCACTTAGGTGTTAAAGGGGAGCAGAACCCAGTACAGGTAATATTTGGGCAAGCCAGCAGGAAGCTCTCAGCCATAACACAAGATCAGCAACCAAGGTCTCATAGCCTGGCTCAGCAGACCAGTGGCACAGCAGCCCAATTATGAGACCTCCAGCCTAGTACAGCTGGCAAACTGCCAGCCCAGGATCCCAGGACCCAACAGGCACAAGTAGGCCAGGCCACCCTAGTGAATTGGGCAAGTTGCCAGCTACAGAGGCCCCAGGACAGAAAGCCAGATACCAGGACCTTGGCACCCAGTGCAAGAAGCTTGGGAGAGTACCCCCTGTACCCCAGGAGCAGAGCTCAACTTTTAAAAATGAACAAAAACCCAAAAAGAGCCCTGACCACAAAAACCACTATGGTGACAGGGAAGATCAAAACATAAACTCATAAAAGGACAACAATGTCAAAATACCTATATGCAAAGCTTCAAAGGGGAATATGAATTAGTCTCAAGCCCAAAAAGTCCCCTTAAAAGAGTTTAAAAACAGGGGCAGCTAGGTGGTGCAGTGAAAAGAGCACCAGCCCTGGAATCAGGAGGACCTGAGTTCAAATCTAGCCTTAGACACATGACACTCAGTAGCTTTGTGACCCTGGGCAAGTCATTTAACCCCAATTGCCTTGCAGAAACAACACAGAACAAAAAAAAAAAACAAATCTCAAAAAGGTAAAAATCAAGTAAGAGGGTTAGAAGAAAAATTGGGAAAAGAAATGAGAATTATGTGAGAAAATTATGAAAAAAAAGGAATCAACAGCTTGGAAAAAGAAGCAGAAAAAATTGGCTGAAGAAGACAACTCCTTAAAAAAATAGAACTGGCTGAGTGGGGAAATAATCCACCCCCCCCCCCAAAAAAACGACTCCTTTAAAAGCAGAATTGGCCAAATAGAAAAGGAAGTACAAAAGCTATCTGAAGAAAATAATTCTTTAAAAATTAGAATTGGGTAAGTGAAAGTTAAGGACTCTATGAGACATCAAGAATCAGTCAAACAAAATCAAAATAATGAAAAAAATAGAAGAAAATGTAAAATGCCTCATTGGGAAAACAACTGACCTGGAAAAAAGATCCAGGACAGAAAATTTAAGAATTATTGGACTTCCTGAAGGTCATGATGAAAAAAAAAGTTAGGACAGCATCTTTCAAGAAATTATCCTGATAATCCTAGATTATCCTGATATCCTAGAACCAAAGAGCAAAAAAGTCAGTGAAAGAATCTACCAATCACCTCCTGAGACCCCAAAATTAAAACTCCAAGGATTGTTGTAGCCAAATTCCAGATCTGTCAGATCAAGGTGAAAATATTTCACGGAGCCAGAAATAATTCAAATATCAAGGAGCCACAGTCAGTATTACATAGGACTTAGCAGCTTCTGCATTAAAGGACTGGAGGGCTTAGAATATGGTACTCCAGAAGGCAAAGGAGCTTGGATTACAAACAAAAATCACCTACCCAGCAAAACCGGCCATAATCCTTCAGGGGAAAAGACAGACATTCAATGAAATAGGGGACTTTCAAATTTGCCTGATGAAAAGATCAAAAATGAATAGACAATTTAATCTTCAAATACAAGACTCAAGAGAAAGATAAAAAGGTAAACAGGAAAGGAAAAAAAAACATATTATTCCATAAGGTTAAACTGTTTACAGCAATATATGGGAAGATGATATTTGTAATTCTTAAGAATTCAAAGGGCAGAACTAAGATGGTGGAGTAAAAGCAGTGACTTGCTTGAACTCTCCCCAAACCCTCCAAATACCCGTAAAAATGACTCTAAATAAATTCTAGAGCAGCAGAAACTACAAAAAGACAAAGTCAAACAAATTTCCAGCCCAAGACAACCTGGAAGGACAGCAGGAAAAATCTGTTGTGCCAGGATGGGAGAGGAGTGCAGCAGTTCAGTGCTGGTGTGCAGGCAAAGACCAGGGCTCAAAGAACCTGGGGTAGGCTTCAGGGGACTGAATCACCAGCAGTTGTGGTAGTCTCCAGACTTCTCAACCCACAAACATCAAAGACAACTTAGAAGGTCAGTAGGAATGGTCTCTCCCATATAGTAAGAGAGGAGCACAGTCAGGCTATGGCTGCTTCCAGAGTGCCAGGCCCACAGACTGAGGAGGGATCAAGTGACTAATCAGAAGGGGATTGTAGGGATCTCTTTTCTGGTGCTGAGGCAGGAATCTCTTGCTTTATCTATGCTTGGATCTGGGTCCCAGGTCTGGGTGGTGGTCCTGGGGCAAGGAGGAGCGCTGGCTTGTTGGAGCTTGTGGTGGCTGGGGAGAGGGAATATTCCTCACAGTTCCAAGGCAGAAAAGAGTACTTGTGGTCACTCATAGACAAGAGCACAGGCCAGGAAAGGAGTAAACACCTTGCCCTTGATCATACCACCTTGGAAGAACTGAAAATGTACAAGTCCCTAGAAATATCTCTGAAAACAGCTGCACAAAACCCCAGAAGCTTGGGACAATACCTTCTCCACACTGGAAGCAGACTCCTACCTTAACAAAGAGTTTAAAACTGAAATAATTGGCTGGGAAAATAAGTAAACAGTGCAAAAAAAAAAGTCAGACCACAGAATCTTTTTTGGTAACAAAGAAGATCAAAACATACAACCAGAAGAAGACAACAAAGTCAAAGCTCCTATATCCAAAGCCTCTAAGAAAAATATGTATCAGTCCCAGGCCATGGAAGAGCTCAAAAAGGATTTTGAGAAGCAAGTAAGAGAAGTAGAGGAAAAACTGTAAAGAGAAATGAAAGGGATGCAAGAAAATCATAAAAAACTATTCAACAGCTTGCCAAAGGAGACCCAAAGAAATACTGAAGAAAATAACACCTTAAAAAATAGACTCACCTAAATGACAAAAAAGATCCAGAAAGCCGATGAGGAGAAGAATGCCTTAAGATGCAGAATTGGCCAAATGGAAAAGGAAGTCCAAAAGCTCACTGAAGAAAATACTTCCTTAAAAATTAGAATGGAGCAATTGGAAGCTTCCAATTGTCTTGATTTCTCAATGTAAAACAAAACCAAAAGAATGAAACAATAGAAAACAATGTGAAATATCTCATTGGAAAAACAACTGACCTAGAAAATAGATCCAGGAGAGAGAATTTAAAAATTATTGGACTATCTGAAAGCCATGATCAAAAAAAGAGCCTAGATATCACCTTTCAAGAAATTATCAAGGAAAACTGCCCTGATATTTTAGAACCAGAGGGCAAAATAACAATTGAAAGAATCCATGTATCACCTCCTAAAAGAGATCCCCAAAAGAAAACCCCTAAGAATATTATAGGTTGGACAGGATAACTTTGTAAATTGCAAGCTCCCTTATAATTCTAAGATTCTGGGAATCCATTAAGCTTCACATAGATCACCAGCCTAAGATAACATGTCAAGTAGGCCATTTGTCTTTGGTGTACTACCTTCCAAGTACTTTGACACCCACCCAGCTTTCGAGGTGCTTATGCTGAGAAGAATTTCCACAGGATTTTTCTTTCAGCTATTGATAATCTCCTATAAGACTTCTCTCAGGAGTATCTTCACTTTTTTTTTCTTCAGTATTTTTTGGGTCTCCTTTAGCTAGCTGTTGACTTGTTTTCATGATTTTTTTGCATCGCTCTCATTTCTCTTCCCAGTTTTTCCTCCACTTCTCTTATTTGCTTCTCAAAATCCCTTTTGAGCTCTTCCATGGTCTAGGACTGATTCATATTTTTCTTGGAGGCTTTGGATATAGGAGCTTTGACTTCCTTGTTTTCTTCTGGTTGTATGTTTTGATCTTCTTTGTCACCAAAGAAAGATTCTATCCTCTGACTTTTTTTTGCACAGTTTGCTCATATTCCCAGCCAATTACTTGAGTTTTAAACTCTTTGTTAAGGTAGGGCTCTGCTTCCAGTCTGGAGAATGTACTGTCCCAAGATTCAGGGGTTTTGTGCAACTGTTTTCAGAGATACTTCTAGGGACCTGTAAATTTTCAGTTCTTTCAGGGTGGTATAATCAAGGGTGAAGTGTTTACTCCTTTCCTGGCCTGTGCTCTGGTCTATAAGTGACCACAAGTACTCTTTTCTGTCTTGCAACTGTGAAGAGGATTCCCTCTCCACCATCACTACAAACTCCACTGCACCAGTGTTCCTCCTCACCCCAGGACCACCACCCAGAACTGTGACCAAGATCCAAGCATGAGCAAAGCAAGAGATTCCTGCCTCAGCACCAGCAAAGAGATCCCTGCAATCTCCCTCTGATCAGTCACTCAATTCCCTCTCAGTCTGTGGGCCAGGAGCTCTGGAAGTAGCCACCACCCCAGGGCTGTGCTAAGACTGGGGCTGAAATTGAGTTTCTCTCTCACCGCAGTCACAAATTTTTCCTATTGACCTTCTAAGTTGTCTTTGGTGTTTATGGGTTAAGAAGTCTGGAAATCACCACAGCTGCCCATGTTGTGTTCCCTGAGTCCCCTGAGGTCTGCTCCAGGTTTGCTGAGGCCTGGTCTTTGCCTGTGCACCACTGCTGAACTGCATTCTTCTCCCAGCCTGGTGCAATAGACCTTTCCAATCAACCATCCAAGTTATCTTGGGTTTAAAATTTGTTTGACTCTGTTTTTTTGTGGGTTCTGCTGCTTTGGAATTTGTTTAGAGCCAGTTTTTATAGGTATTTGGAGGGGTTTGGGGGAGAGCTCAAACAAGTCACTGCTTTTACTCTGCCATCTTGGCTCCATCCCCTCAAAGTTGTTCAGCCCAAAGCTTTTAAAACAAATATTAAAAATTGTTTTTACATGCAACTGGGAAATAAGATATACAGGCAATGGGGTATGGAAATCTATCCTGCCCTACAGGAAAATGGAAGAAAGGGATAAGAGAAGGGTGGGGATGGAAGGGAGGGCAGATTAGGGGAAGAGTTATTCAGAATGCACACTATCTTGGGGTGAAGGGAGGGGAAAGATGGGAGAAAATTTGGAACTCAAGATCTTGTGGAAATGAAAATTTTAATTCAAAATGTAAAAAAAAAATATTTACTAAAAAAAAAAAAACCTTTGCCTCTATTAGTTAGTTAGTTAAAAGGAGTATACTTAGAAAGAGGGTGTGGGTCACCCTTGTTGACTTCGATGTTATGATAAAAAAAGTAATCAAAGGGAGAAAAATGTATTATACTGGGGAAGCAGTATAAATTAGATTATATCACATGAAGAAGCACAAAAGACATGTCACAGTATAGGAAAAGAAGTGAGGGGTGAGCATGGTTTGAACCTTACTCTCATTGGATTTGGTTCCAAGAAGGAATAAAATATACAATTGGGGTAAAAGGAATAGAAAGGGATATATCTTTTTCTCAGTGGTACATGGCACCTACACAAAAATTGAATATGTATTAGGGCACAAAAGCCTCACAATCAAATGCAGAAACACAAAATATTAAATGCATCCATTTCAGATCCTGATGCAATAAAAATTACATGTAAAAAGGGGCCATGGTCAAACAACAAATCATTGAAAAAATTATTTCATCAAAGAGAATGACAATTATGAGACAACATCCCAAAATTTATGAGATGCAGTCAAAGCAGTACTTAGGAGAAATTTTATATCTCTCAATGCTTACATGAATAAAATAGAGAAAGAGGAGATCAATCAATTGAACATGCAATTTAAAAAACTAGAAAAAGAACAAAGTAAAAATCCTCAATTAAATATCAAATTAGAAATTCTAAAAATCAAAGGAGAGATTAACAAAATTGAAAGTAAGAAAATTATTGAAATAATAAATAAAACTAAGACCTGGTTTTATGAAAAAAATAATAAAATAGATAAACTTTTGGTTGATCTGTTTAGAAAGAAGAAAAACAAATTACCAGTATCAAAAATGAAAGGGCTGAATTCATCACCAATGAAAAGGAAATTAAAACAATAGTTAGGAGCTATTTTGCCCAACTGTGTGCCAATAAATCTGAAAATCTAAGTGAAATGGATGAATATTTACAAATATATTAATATTTGTGTTTGTAATTTTTGTAATTAATTTGTAATATTTGTAATTAATATTAATATATTTATAAAATAATATAATATTTACAAATATATTAATTGCCCATATTACAGTAGAGGAAATAAAATACTTAAATAAGCCCAAAAAGAAATTGAATAAGCCATCTCTGAAACCTGTAAGAAAAAATCTCCAAGGCCAGATGGATTTACAAGTGATTTACAATTTGAATTTACAATTGTACAATTTACAAATCCAATTTACTATTGGATTTATAATATGAAAAAAATGCTCTAAATCATTACCAAACATTTAAAGAACAATTAATTCTAATACTATATAAAATTTTTGGAAAAATAGGAGGAGTCCTACCAAATTCCTTTTACAACACAAATGTGGTGCTGATACCAAAACCAGGAACAACCAAAACAGGAAAAGAAAATTGTAGGCCAATTTCCCTAATGAATATTGATGCATTTTTTTTAATTATTAGCAAAGAGATTGTAGCAATTTATCACAAGGGATCATACACCATGACCAGGTGAGATTCATACCAGGAACACAAGGCTAGTTCAATATTAGCAAAATTATTAGCAGAATTGACTATATCAATAACAAAACAAACAGAAATCATATGATTATCTCAATAGATAAAAAAAGCTTTTCACAAAATGCAGTACCCATTCCTATTAAAAACACTAGAAAGTATAGGAATAAATGGAGCTTTCCTTAAAATTATAAGTAGTATCTATCTAAAACCATCAGCAAGCATTATCAGCAATGGGGCTAAGCTAAATGCTTGTCCAGTATGATCAGGGATGAAACAAGGATGCTTATTATCACCACTATTATTCAATATCGTACTAGAAATGTTAGTTTTAGCAATAAGAGAAGAAAAAGAAATTGAAAGAATTAGAATAGGCAATGTGGAAACTAAACTATCACTCTTTGCAGATTATATGATGTTATACTTAGGGAATCCTAGAGGATCAACTGAAAAACTACTTGGAATAATTAACAACTTTAAATAAACCCATATAAATAATCAGCATTTCTATATATTACCAACAAATTCCAGCAGCAAATGACAGAAAGAGAAATTTAATTTAAAATAACTGTAGACAATATAAAATATTTGGGAATCTACTTGGCAATATGAACCCAGGAACTATATGAACACATGAAACACTTCTCACACAAATAAAGTCAGACCTAAACAATTGGAAAAAAGCAATTTCTCATGGGTAGGCTGAGCTAATATTTTAAAAAATGACATTTTTACCTAAATTAATTTACTTATTTACAATGCCATACCAATCAAACTACCAAAAAGTTATTTCATAGAGCTAGAAACAGTAATAACAAAATTCATCTGGAAGAACAAAAGGATAAGAATATCAAGGGAATTAATGAAAAAAAAATGCAAAAGAAAGTGGACTAGCCATACCAGTTCTAAAACTATATTATAAAGCAGTAATCATCAGAAATATTTGGTATTGGCTAAAAAATACAGTGGTGGATCAGTGGAATAGAATAGGTACACAAGACAAAGTAGCAAATTTCAATAGCAATCTACTGTTTGATAAACCCAAAGACTCTAACTTCTGGAGGGAAAACTAACTTGACAAAAACTGCTAGGAAAACTGAAACATAATATGGCAGAAACAAGAAATAAATACATATCTCACATAGTACGTCAAGATAAGATAAAAATGAGTACATGATTTAGACAAGAAGGGTGATACCATAAGCAAATTAGAAGATCAAGCAATAGTTTACCTAACAGATCTATAAAGAAGGGAAGAATATATGACCAAACAAGGGATAGAGAATATTATGAAATGCAAAATGGATAATTTTGATTACATTAAATTTTTTAAAAATTGTACAAACAAAACCAACAAAACCAAGATTAGAAGGAAAGTAGAAAGATGGGAAACAATACAGCTAGTATTTCTAATAAAGTCCTCATTTCTCAAATACATAGGGTCCTTAATCAAATTTTTAAGAATATAAGTCATTCCCCAATTGATCAATTGTCAAGGGATATGAAATTCAGATGAAGAAATTAAAGCTATCTACACTCATATAAAAATGCTCTAAATCACTATTGATTAAAGAAATGCAAATTTAAAAAACCCTGAACCGTCACCTCAAAACTATCAGATTGAGTAATATGAGAGAAAAGAAAAATTATAAATATTGGAGAAGATGTTGGAAAATTGGGACACTGATGCACTGTTGGTGGAGTTGTGAACTGATCTAAACATTCTGGAGAGCAATTTGGAATTATGCCCAAAGGGTAATGACTGTGCATACCCTTTGATCCTGCAATACTACCGACTACTAGGTCTGTACCCCAAAGAGAGCATTAAAAAGGGAAAAGGACCGACATGTACAAAAATATTTATAGCAGCAATTTTTGTGGTGGCAAAGAATTGGAAATTGAGGGAATGCCCATCAACTGGAGAACTGCTAAATAAGCTGTGCTGTGTGAATGTAATGCAATATTATAAGAAATGAAGAGCAAGCCTATTTCAGAAAAACCTGGAAAGATTTACATGAATAGATGCTGAGTAAAGTGAGCAGAACCAGAACATTATGCACAGCAACAGCAAAATTTTGTGATGATCAAGCATGATTGACTTAGCTCTTCTCAACAATACAATGATCCAAGACAACTCCAAAAGACTCATGATGGAAAATGCTATCCGCATGCGGAAAAAGAACTATGGACTCAATGCAGATGGAAGCATACTATCTTCACTTTTTTTGTTGTTTTTGTTTTTTGCAGCTTATTCTGTTTCTTCTTTCACAATATGACTAATTTGGAAATATGTTTACATGATTTAAAAAAAAGGATTTAAAATGGTTATCTCACCACCTTGCAAGACAGCCTTATGCATTTTTGTAGAATTATGATTTTTAACATTTCCCCCTTATCTCTGAGTGGAAATCAGTCTATTTTCAATTTCAACATAGTGCTCCAAATTCTGCTACAAAGCCTCTAGAGCTAATCTAGACCAGGGGGTGGCAAAGTACAGTTGAAGGGACCAAAACCAGATGCCCCCACCCCCAAAATGTTGTAGAGCCTGATTTTATTTAAAACTCTAAAAAACATTCCTATTTTGAGGACTATTCAAAAAAGAACAGTAAGTCAAATTTGGTCTGCTGACTCTAATTTGTTACTCCTTAGTCTAGAAAATTGTTTAAATACTTGAAGACAAATATGGCATCATCCCTATATCACAAACTACTTCTAGGGTATTCATAAAATTCACAAAAATGGAATGCCTTTGAAAAATACACATATCAGATAAATCATTGAACTTAATTAAATTACGTCAACTATTGTTAAACACCTGATGTGTGCAGAACACTGGGCTAACTGCAGGGGAAGGTGCATGGTTTAAAAAAGAAACTATCCTTGTCAGTATGTTCGTTAACATTATTTAGTACTAAATTATACATTACATACACTAATTTAGTACATACCAGGAACTGTGCTAAATGCTGGAGATAAAAAGAAAGTTTCTGAGGGGAGTGGAGCCAAGATGGCTGAGAAAAGGCAGCAACTCACCTGAGTTCTCCCCAAACACCTTTAAATAATGCCACAAAATTATTCCTGGAGCAGCAGAACCCAAAAAGCATGAGATGAAACAATTTTCTAGCCAAAGAAAAATGAGAAGGTTGGCAGGAAGTTTGTGCACCTGGGTGAAAGTGGAGCTCAGTCAAGCACAAGCAGCACCAGTACAGACCCAGCTTCAGTAAACCAGGAGCAGGGCTTGGGAGCTGCTGAGTCAACAGTGGCTGAAGCTGCTTCTGGTGTTCTCAGCCCATAAATGGTAAGGGGGTTGAAAAGTGGTAATAAGGAGATTACAGGGGTCTCTTTGCTATCACTGAGGTAGGACTCTGTTGCTCATATCTAGGTTGCAGTCCCAGGGCAAAAAGGAGTACTAGTGCACCAGATCTTGCAGCTTCAGTGGAGTGGGGAGCCATGTCAAAGTTCCAGGGCAGAAAAGAGTGCTTGTGGTCACTCATAGACCAGAGCACAGCCCAGAAGAGAATGAAACACACCTCTCCTTAGATCATGCCACCTTGGAAGAACTGAAAACCTTCATGTCCCTAGAAGTATCTGTGAAAACAGCTGCACAAAACTTCTGAAGCTTGGGACAATGCACCCTCCACCTTGGAAGCAAAGCCTTATTCTAACAGAGTTAAAAATCAAGAAATAGGCTAGGAAAGTGAGAAAACCAAAGAAAAACTCTGCCCATAGAAGGTTACTATGTTGACAATGAAGATCAAAACACACACTTAAAAGAAGATAACAAAATCAAATCTCATACATCCAAAGCCTCCAAGAAAAAATGTGAATTGGTCTGAGGCCATAGGAGAGTTCAAAAATGATTCTGAAAATCAAGTAAGAGAGGTAGAGGAAAAATTGGGAAGAGAAATGAGAGCGATGCAAGAAGGTCATGAAAAATGAGTCAACAGCTTGGTAAAGGAGACACCAAAAATACTGAAGAAAATAATTCCTTAAAAAAGCACTCTAGGGGCTCAGATTCTTAAAATCTAGCCAATAACTCACTAACCTTCAGATTTCTTAAGAGTCTGGCCAATATGGTGGATGTTCTAATAAACCTTGTCTTTGGCTTAACGAAGGCTTGGGTCAAATTCTTTCAGGCAGGAACTGCATGTTGTGATTTTGAGGTCCCAGCACCCCTAAACCCCTAAACCTTAACATTTTGGTGGCCCATATGGGGAAACTGCCTAACCCCAAGTTCTTCTCCAGCCAAGACTGGAAGGTATGTAAGCCTCCCCCCCTCCATTCCTGCTCTGCAGTTGAGGTAGCTATCCAAGCACCAAGGCTTATAGGTGCTTTTCAGGCAGACAGTTACAAAGCTGTCTCACACTCAGCCTGACACTCGCAGGCTCTGGGTCTACTGGTACGGTTCAAGGCCATGGACACCTTCCACATCATAGAGGACAAGGATGAAAGCCCTGTCCAAAGTGTATGCTCAATTCTGTCAATTCTCTTTGTGCTAGGGAATTGGGAAAACTACAGTTGTTTTTTAGTTCTCTGAGGCTTACTTACTCCCTTCCCTCTATACCCCTGAATCCTCCTTCATAAAAGTAACAGGGAAAAGTTAGAACAGCTTAAAAACATCTTGGCAGATTCTGGAGTTTTTGTGATTGTTAAGGAGTGTTTCAAAACTCTGTACAACTTGCTTACTCCTTTCCCTTAAATCAAGAGGGTATCTGTTAATCACTCTCATAGGAGAAAAGAGTTTCACACTTTCCTCCTCACCTTTGACAATTTTAGCCTTAGTCTAAGATACCCTGTTTTCCAGAGCTAAAGCCCAGAAAGCTGTACCCTGAGCTTGGCATAATAAAAAACTTTTGTGCTCACCCTCTGAATGATCCCAACAACAGCAAAATCCCAGAATTGTGTCTGGTCGTGAAGTACTTCAATAAATCAAACTCATCACATTATTGCTGTTACCCCTCATTGTCAGGGCTAGAGCTTGCTGTGCAGATATTGGTACAAGTATTGGGAATTCTCCATACTAAAGCAGGTCCCCCCACCTAGGGGCAGGTCTCCAGCACATGTATCCTTGCCTTCAAGTCATTTCCGTCACTTTGAAATTAAACTTGTATTTGATTCCTGACTCTCCTGTCTTTAGCCTGCTTTGTTCAGCTCCAGCCACCCACAAGTTAGACGCCAAATCCATTCAATTGACATTAATTGGTGTCAGAAGTGTCAGAAGTCATCTTTCAAGAAATTATCAAGGAAAACTGCCCTGATATTCTAGAACCAGAGGTTAAAATAGAAATTGAAAGAAGCCACTTTCTGAAAGATCACCTCCTGAAGGTGATCACAAAGTAAAAACTCCCATGAGTATTATAGCTTAATTCCAGAGCTCCCAGGGAAAGAATAAAATATTGCAAGCAGCCAGATGGAAATATTTCAAGAATCACGGAGCCACAGTCAAGATAACACAAGATTTAGCAGCTTCTACATTGAAGGATCAGAGGGCTTTTATTGATATTCTGGAAGGTAAAGGGTCTAGTATTACAATCAAGAATCACCTACCCAGAAAAACTGAGTATAATCCTTCAGGGTGAAAAATGGGCAATCAATGGGAGATAGAGGACTTTCAAGCATTGATGATGAAAGGACCAAAGCTGAATAGAAAATTTGACTTTCAAATACAAGACTCAAGAGAAGCATAAAAAGGTAAACAGGAAAGGAAAATCATAAGGGACTTAATAAGGTTGAACTGTTTACATTCCTACATAGGAAGATGATATTTGTAACTCATAAGAACTTTCTCATTATTAGGGCAAATAGAAGGAGTTTATATATACAAAGGGCACAGGTGTGAGTTGAATATGAAGGAATGATATCTAAAAAATAAAAGTGAGTGGTGAGAGAGGGATGTGCTGGGGAAAAAGGAAAGGGAGAGGTAGATTGGGGTAACTTATCTCACATAAAAGAGATAAGAAAAAGCTTTTACAGTGGAGGGAAAAAGGAAGGAAGTGAGGGGGAGTGAGTGAAGCTTACTCTCATCAGAATTAGCTTAGTAACCTACAAACTTAATTGTGTTTAGAAATCTGTATTACCCTACAGAAAAGTATGGGGGGAAGGGGATAAGAGAAGGGTGATAGAACGGAGGGCAGATTGGGGGAGGGGGTAGTTAGAAGTAAAACACTTTTGAGGAGGGATAGGGGGAAAGGAGAGAAAAAAATAACAAAAAAAGCAGCGGGGGGCAATAGTATGGAGGGAAATGGACAATAGTAACTGTGAAAAAATTTTTGAAGCAAGTTTCTCTGATAAAAGCCTCATTTCTCCAAAATATAGAAAACTGATTCAAATCTATAAGAATACAAGTCATTCCCCAAATGATAAATGATCAAAAGATAAGAACAGTTTTTAGATGAAGTAATCAAAGCTATCTATAGCCATATGAAAAAAAATGCTCTAACTTGCTATTGATTGGAGAAATGTAAATAAAAACAATTCTGAGTACTATCTCATAACTATTAGATTGGCTAATGAGATAGAAAAGGAAAATGACAGATGTTGGAGGGGATGCAGGAAAAAATGAGACATTAATGTACTTTGGGCAGAGTTGTGAACTGATTCAACTATTCTGTAGAGCAATTTGGAACAATGCCCAAAGGACTATAAAACTATGCATGCCCTTTGACCTAGTAATACCTCTATTAGGTCTGTATCCCAAGAGGTAAAAAAGGAAAAGCACTTATATGTTCAAAAATACTTATAGCAACCCTTTTCTGGTGGCATAGAATTGGAAATTGAGGGTATGCCCATTAATTGGGGAATGGCTGAGCAAATTGTGGTATATGATTATGATGGAATACTGTTGTGCTATAAGAAATGATGAGCAGGTTACTTCCAGAAAAACCTGCAAAGACTTACATGAGCTGATGCAAAGTGAAATGTACTGTGTACAAAGTAGCAGCGATATTGTAGGATGATGAGCTATGAATAACTTAGCTATTCTCAGCAGTATGATGATCCAAGACACTTCTGAAGGACTTATGAAAAATGTTATCCATCCCCAGAGAAAGAATTAATGGTGTCTGAATCCAGGTTAAAGCACACTTTTTTTTCAGTCATGTTCTGCATGACTGCAAATGTATAAATTATGTTTAACTATATGTGAACTGTATCAAATTGCTTGTCTTCTCAATGAGTTGGTGTGAAGAGAGAGGAAGGGAGAGATTTTGGAACTCAAACTTTTAAAAACTAATTGTAAACTTTTAAAAATAATTTTTAAAAAATTGTTTTTACATGTAACTGGGGAAAAGTAAAATACTACATTAAGCCTACAAAAAACTTCTAGTTTGTTTAGAAATTATGATACATATATAGGCAATTACACTATAAAATATTGCATAACAAGTGCAAAAGAAAGGTTTAAACTTCCAACTGATGTCTGGCCAAGGGTGGGAGAAGGAATTCAGTCAGTTATTTTTTTCAGTCATGTCTGACACTTCATGATCCAATTTGTTGTTTTCTTAACAACAATACTAAAGTAGTTTGCCATTTCGTTCTCCAGCTCATTTTACAGATAAGAAAACTAAGGCAAACAGGGTTAAGTGACTTGCCTGGGGTCACACAGTTTGTAAGTGTCTGAGACCAGGTTTGAACTCAGGAAGATGAGTCTTCCTGCCTCTAGGCAACACTCTATCCACTGCAAAACCTAGCTGTCCTTCAGGGTGGGAAAGGTAACTACCAGTTATGAGTATCAGGGAAGACTATGGGGGAAGCAATATTTAAGTTGAGTTTTAACGTATAGATAGGAATTTGGCAAGCAAAGAGGAAACCAGATTGATCAAAGACATAGAAATCATGATATGTTTCGGATCAGGTAACAGTGCAATTTGGTCAGAGCATAGAGAGAATTAATGGAAAATAAAGTTAGAAAGAGAAGGTGGCACCAGAATATGGAGGATCTTGAACAAAAAACTCTAAAAATTGTAAAAATAAAATTCAATCCAATAGCTTCTGATTTTTAGCAGGGAAAATTAACTCAGAATGTGATATGGCTCCATGTTTTTATTCCCTCCAATCATTTACTTCAGCCCACCTTGTTTATCAACCTTGATTTCTGTCATAGCATATGGAGAATGCCTCAGGATAAATAAAATAGAATTTACTGATATAATCAAGTGCAAAACCTATTTCCTATTTTTTAAATGTCATTTACAAAATGAGGCTTTCTAGTCCTTTTTATAAAATTGACATATCTTTAATGTGATTTGTTACACTGAAGCTTTAAATGGAAAAGCAAATTTTTTTGAAGTTTCACGTTACAGAGATAGTGAATTCTCAGATCTATTCATTTGACTCCATAGACTCTGTAACTCTTATCATTTGTAGAAAAATTCAGTGATTAACACATTAGGGCCTAATATCAACAAGAATACCAAGTTTTTGCTTGGCAATGAATAGGTCTATAGCTGTGGTGTCAAACTCAAATAGAAATAGGGGCTGCTAATCCATATATAAGGAACCTTGGGGACTGCATATTGACTTAGTTTTAAAATGTAATATCTTCTGTTTTATCATAATATAATTTGTTAACATCATCAGTTTTATTGTATTTTTATTTATTTTGTTACATTTTTCCCAGTTTACTTTTAACCAGGTTCTAGCCACACTTCAGAGTGTTGTGGACCACATGTAGTTCATGGACAATGTGTTTAATATCTCTGGAAATTGAAGGAATGCCCATCAACTGGAGAATGACTGAACAAGTTGTGCTATATGATTGTGATAGAATACTACTGTGCTATAGAAAATTATGAGTTGGTCAATTAAAAAAAAGGAAAATATTGCTTGAAATAATGAAGAATGAAATGAGCAGAACCAAGAGAACACTGTATACAACAATATTGTTTTAAAAATGACTTCGAGCAAATAAGTTTTTTTTACTATTATAAGTACCCAGATTAACTATAAAGGACATATAAAGAAAGGATCTATCTGTATCCTGTGAAAGAACTGATAAATAGGTGTATGTATATAATAGTTTTACATATATATACATGTATATGTATGTATGTGTATATGTGTATACACACCTTATTTGTATCTAATGGTAACCATCTCTAAGGTATGGGGTAGGGTGGGGAAGAAAAACATGGAAAAAAATACATGATAATTTTGTTGTATATTTGAAAGGAATAGCAAGTTGTATATATTTGTTGTGTAGATTTGCAGTTTCATGTGTAATCATCTTTTTATTGTATTATATTATATTATAGAAATGCTTGTATTATTTCATAAATTAAAAATAAAATTTTTAAAAATGAGAACAAAAGAAAAAAAACTATCAGAAAACATACAACAGAAGGGGGTAGGCAAAACCAAGACAACAAAGCTGATCTTTTCAAAAATATTACAACTTTAAAAAAAACACAGGTTAGTGAAAACAACTATTGTTGAAGCTATCCAGTAACAAGAGCACCATCTATAGGAAAAAAATAATATTTTCCATTATAATTTTGGAGTAGATGTGTCATTTTAAATATTATTATTAGTCATTTAGAAAATTATTCAGTCTACTGGTGTCTCAATATTCAGAAACGTAGTTCCTTCTTTTATGGATTTACTGAAAGGACATATCCTTTCTATAAAATGTGGTATGGGGGTTGGACTAGAAAATGATCTCCAAGGTAACTTGCAATTCTAATAAACTGTGAACACATGATTATTTTACAATCCTTACCTTTTCCTCTTCCTCCTTTCTTCTTTCTTCTAAGATATCTCTCATTTCTACACTAAAGAGATGAATGTATACAATTTCAACTGAAATATATATCTAAATTGTTTCCCTCTATTCAATTTTTAGAGATACATGAGAGTACATAAATGATAAAGGGATCATATTTTCAGTTGTTACTAAATATTGTATTCTCTCTTTTATAAATATCTATGCTAAATGAAGGAGAAATATAGAAAATACTCTAATATAGCAACCACTAATATGACATTAGGAAAATGAAAACTCTATGAGTAGAAAAGTAGATTATTTTACATTTGCAAATGGTGTAAAAAAATGTGAGGAAGAAAGTTAAATCCAGTACACTGTGAATAAAAACTGATTCATGCAATAAAAGCCTCAGCAAACCAAGAATAGATTAGTGTGCTGACTCATGTGCTTACTCAGCTTTGAGAAGAATTTCTTCCTTTCCAGAAGATATATGCCCAGTATCCCTCTGTCCTCTGTTCTCCTTTATTTCTTTACTTTCCCACTGTCATATGGATCTATTTGTCATTTCAGCCATTTCATGTTCCAACTGGCTCCTGGGTCCAGAATTCCCTGTTGTCACCTGTATATTTTCTCCTAATCTCAATCGTTACACCCCTCACTCCTGCTTTGCTTGCATATTTACTATTCCATTACTTCCTATTAAAACCGGTTTTTATATCTTCCTTCTTCTCTCCACAGACAGCAATATTTATTCTCAATGTATACGATATTCTATTTCTCCATTTGCCATTGGTCAACAAGTATTTATTAATCACCTACTGTTGTTCAAGCACTTCGATAGGTAGTGGGGACATAAAGACAGAAATAAACAGTCATTCACTCAAGATGCCTACATTCTATTGTGGGAGATAACATGTATGCAGAAAAGTATACAAAAGAAATATAAGGGGTTTTTTTAGTTTGTTTTTGGTTGGAGTTGGATGCTTCTTTGTTTTGTTTTCGGCGGGGAATGCACCAGCATGGAGTGAATGGTAATGAAAGAATTCATGGTCAAGGTGATATTTAAGTTGAGCTTTGAAGGAATCTAAGGATGCTGAGAAGTGGAAGGTGCAGAGAAAGAAGAACATTCCAAATGGAGACAGTCTGGCTAAAGTCACACAATGGAGATGGATTGTTGGGTCTGAAGAACAACTAGAAGGCCAGTTTTGCTGGATCTCAGAGGATATCTTGTGTAATCGGACCAAAAAAGTTGATTATAACCAGGTTGTAAAAGGCCTTAGATGCTAAGAGTTTATTCCTATAGATAAAAAGGAACTGCTAGATTCTAATGAGTACAGGAGTGTCATAGCAAGGGCAGTGCTTTTGGGAATGGTTTTGGCAACTGTTCTGAGGATGAGAGAGAAGAGACTAGATAGACAAATTTAGTCAATTATTACAATAGTCTATTAGAGATACAACCAGAGTTTTTTTCACCTGAGGTACTAAGAGTTGGGGGAGGTAGTGAGGGGGTTATTGCAGGGGCAGGGAAAAACATCTAAATGCAGGTCTAATTTGCAATGAGAGAGGAGGTAATGTATCCAACAAAGATTCTGGCCATTGGTGCTTCAGAAAATTGGGAATGGGGAGAGATTGGTGGCCCAGGACAAGGTTGCCATGGTGACAGGACCCAAGAAGGGGTAGCCTGGAAGCAGTTGCAGGACAGGCAAGGCAGAATGATTGTGTCTTCCACATGTAGGAACTAAATGTTCCTTCTTGTTGTCATTGCCTTCATCATCATCATCATTGTTATTCAATCATTTCAGTCATATCCTATAAATGTGACCCCATTTGGGGTTTTCTTGGCAAAGATATTGGAGTGATTTTCCATTTCCTTCTCCAGATCATTTTACAGATGAGGAAACTGAGGCAAACAGGCTTAAGTCACTAACCCAGGGTCACATAGCTAGTAAGTGGCTGAGGCTAGATTCTAACTCAGGTTTTCCTGACTCCAGGCCTGGCACTCTATTCACTGAACCACTTAGCTGCCAAAACCTTCACTTCCATTCTAGGATAAAGGCCTATTTGGGCCCTTTTTTAGTTACAGATATGACTGCCATTATTATAATTACCAGTTTCATTACCTGCATACAATTCACCCAGTAGCTGATATAACTTCCCTTCCTTGACAATGAAAGTGGAAGAGCATGAAATACCTGCCCAATTGTGTATGAATTTTTCATTCACTTGATCCACTCTAAAGGAGGATAAATTACAATCATCTACACTGGACTCCAGTGGTTTCTGCAATGGCAGAATGCATTAATTCAGATGCTTTAATAGGGAACACTGTGAACAGTTGAATTGAAAATCAGTACAACTTCAGTCACAATCAGAAAAAATTATGTTTTCCAAATAAAACATAATCTAATCTGCATTAGTCTCAGTGTGTAAATAAAAGCATGATATATGTATAGTTTACAAGATATTGAAATCATACAAGAGCCTAAAATATTTTAAAAAAGTTTTTATTATAAGCATTTCTTTGAAAACTTGCATATACAGTTGAAACAAAATCAACATTATTCATTCAAAACTCACATCTAGGTTCAGCAAAATGTTGTGAGTAAAAATGTTTTAATGTCCAATCTAATTTTCTTTTTTAAATAATAGAAGGCAATCGATCCTCTACTGAGTGAACAAGTTGATGTGTAAAATTTGTTACTCTATTCATTATTAGATCGGAGATGCAAATAACAAGATCTTTTAAAATCTTGTCAGCACTGAGTAAAAAAACAAACAAAACCACTTAATTAGTTCTTCCCTGAGAGTATACTATAAAATTGTGTGAACTAAATAGGTATAACAATGATTAAAGATGTGTACCAAGGGGCATTTAACCAAAATTCTGTCCATACTTGAATTTGATTTAATTGGCAAAGGGAACTTTCAGTGTAAAACTACTGATAATAGATTGGCAGCTCAACTGTAATATAGTCTTAGTGGGCTTCAGGGGATCAGGGTTGGAGAGATTAGGAGGGTCAAGGATTGGCATTAAGTGGTTAATTAGCTTACCCATAGGCACACAGCTGATATGTGTAAGAAGAGAAACTTAAAACCACCTAAGAAGGAAGAAGAGGATTCAGTTTTTGTCTAGGTCTGCTCTCCCTTTCTTCCCTTTGGCCAGAGGAGAACCTTGAAAGCTTCTAAGGATCTGATGAATATTAGACATCCCCTCTTTCTACCAGTGTCTTCAGAAATCCTCCAACCAATGGCAGTGTGTGCATTAGGAGCCAATGAAAGATTAGATGTAAATTCACATCTAGTGGCTATAGGTTGATTCATCCACTGGGATCCTAATAAAGAAACTATACCATGCCTAAGAGAAACTTCTTGAGTAACACAAGAATGGGAGAAAGAAACTTTCAGGAACAAAGAGCTTTCAGTTATTCCTTTAGCACATGTATTCTCTACACTTGATTCCACTTTCTCTTGGATTCTGTATCTATTGATGGGAGAATGTGTCACAGACTTTTGGGAGGATATTTGGTGCAAATATTTTTCTTATTGTACCTTGTTGGTAAGTGCCAACCGCACTAGAAAATCACTCCCTGACTCCTTAGGAGTACATCGAGAAACATGAGAGAGAGTTACAGCCTTACTCCAATCTGAGAGTTGTTTATGTGAGTGGGAGTTTGGATAAGGATCAAAATGTGGAATACATTACATGGAATACATTAGGAAGTTTTCATTAATTTCAAGAGTGAATTTATTTTAGACATGAATCTACATCTCTGCTCTTCCTTGTTTCCAATTCTTTCCTCTGATGATAAAGATAAGTCTATCCATTATCCACATTGTATCTCTCCAAGTATCTAGATATGGCTATCATTTTCCTCTACCACTACCCTCGTCTTCTCTTCTCCAGACTAAACATCTCCAGATCTTTCAACCTATCCTCATCTGACATGGACTCAAAGCTCTCAAAAATCCTAGTTATTCTCTGGATATTCCCCACTTATCAATGTCTTTCTTAAACTGTAGCACCAAAAACTGAACACAGTACTACAGATGAGGACTGACAAGGGCAAGGCAGAAAGGAAGTATTTTCTCCTTTTTTCTAGAAGTTAAACCTTAAAAGAAAACCAATTTAAATCTAAACCATGAGCTTTTCAAGTAAACAAGTATTTATTAAGCATCAACAATGTGTAAGGCACCATGTTAAACACTAAGGACAAAGGTAAAACAAAGAAAAAAGCTATTTTTTCCCTCAAGGAGCTTATTCTTCTTTTTAAGCTCTGCTTCCAAACAGTATTTTTTGTGGGTTATTTTTTTTAAAGTAACAGCATGTTATTTCTAATAAAGGATTTGTCTAACGCATTTTCAAACACCCAAGTATCTCACTTTATATAATGAAAACTTGGACTTAATTTTTCCAGTGTCCACATAGATGTTTGATATTTCTAGACAATGTCAAAGTCTTCAATAAACCTTCTGTTACATTCTCTTGAAATCTAAATAGCTTAGTTTTGTCATGTAGGAATAAAAGATAACCAGGATACAAAAATGCTTTCATATTCAGAAAAAAATCTTTGATGGAACTAATTGGTGACTTTTTAAAGAATCAATCAGGCTACTTTTTCCTTCATTTTCTACAAATTCAACTCAATTCAATATTTATTGAGCATCTGTTTTGTGTAAATAATTGTACTAAGTGCTTTGAGGGATAAAAATATGATATGTACCCTGAAGTAGGATAAGAAGAGATATGTATAATAATAGTTATAATAAATACTAGAATGTGAGAGTTGAGGGTATCATCATTCTTCCAGTCATCTAGGCTCACAACCTTGAAATCATCTTCAACTCTTCACTCTCCTTCACTCCTTATATCCAATCAGTTGTTAAGTTTTGTCAATTCTTCTTATACAATATGTCTCATAAGGGTTCCCTCCTCTTCACTCACATGGTTATCATCCTGCTTTCTTATCATCTTTCATTTGGAGTGTCTCAATAGTCACCTACTTAGATTCCCAGCTTGCGGTCTTTTTCTTCTCCAACTGATTCCCCAAAAAACTGATAAAATAATCTTCCTACATCAGCATGTTACTTCCTTGTTCAAGAAGCTGCAGCAACCCCCTGTTGCCTTTTAGGATAGAATACAAACTTCTCTGATTGACATTTAAAGCCAATCACAATCTGACTCAAATCTCCCTCTATAGACTTATTGTATATTACCTTCTTTCATATGCTCTATGTTCCAGCCAAATCAGCCTATTTTCTGTTCAACAACACTGTCATTTCCTTTCCCTACTCCATAACTTTGCATAGACTGACCCTTTTTCTGAAATTCAGTCCCCCCTATGCTTCATTCATATTCAGCTCATTTGCTACTTCCTACAGGACACTTTTGCTGATCCTCTCAATTGTTAGTAACTTTTTTCTTCTTCACATTATCACGTGAAAACATCTCTGTATACTACTTATATACCACTAGTATAATGTAAGCTCCTTGAGAGCAGGGATTGTTTGTTTTTTTGTCTCTATCCCCAATGCTTATCACAGAGAATTATACCTAACAGGTACTTAATAAAGGTTTAGTGAAATTGAATTGAGAAGTACAAAGATATACAAGGACTAGAATTAACTATTTCCTTAACTCTCTATCTATTATTCACTAGGTATTCTATTATGTGCAGAGTTTTTGGTTCCAACCTATGATTTAATTGGCAAATTTCCAGTGTAGAACCACTGATGCAGATCACTGATAATATAGCCTTAGTGGATTGCCAGGGATGGGAGTGGGACATTAGGAAGGTCAAGAACTGACCTTAAGTGGTTAAGTACCTTTACCCATAGGCACATAGCTAGTATGAATCAGAAAAGGAACTTAAACCCAGTTTTTCTAACTCCAAGGCTGGTCCCCAAACCCTTTATCTGTACAATATGCTGCTTCTGCATTTAACCTTTGTATGGTTTATTTGTGTGTAGTTGCTTGCATGGTGTCCCTCATTAGACTATGAGATCTTTGAGAACAGGGACTGTTTCTTTTTCTCTTCAGCAATTAGCAAAGTGCCTAGCCCATAGTAAGTGCTTAATATATGCTTATCAACTTTAAATAGTTAGACAAACTAGATTGGTAGTTGTTTATACATAGCTATATTGATGTGCTTATTGTATATTATGTATTAACAGTTGTTTTTGCAACTATAAACAGAAGATGAATTATATCTGGATAACAAATATATAAAGTATTATATATGTATATATACACATATATATAAACACATACACAGTCATATATATTCTCTTTCATATGACATTCCATTTGAGCCTCACCACAGTGCTGTGCAAAGCCTAACTTTAAAGATGAGAAAACTGAGACTCAGAGTGATAGAGGGACTTGCCCAAGCAGTAAAACCAGGACTAAAACCCTTATCCAATAATTCCTGGCCTCGTGCTCTTCTACTTTTAAGAATTTCTTCTAGTTATAACTAAAGTATTATAACATAACATTATATGTTCCTGAAATGAAAAAAACAACTATCATCAAAATACTAATGCTTAAAATGCACTTATCAGAATTGTTAGAAAATTGCAATATTTGTTTGTGACAAATTCTACCAAAATTTAAAACAGAGATGACTCACCTTTCCAAAAAAGTCATGTGTGCTAGTTTTTTTCTCTAGGAGTCAAGCCTACAAATAGCAAGGTGTCTGAGGATAGTATCTTCAATTGTAGAAAAACTAATAGAAGAAAAGAACTTTCTTGGCCTTTTCAATCTCATTTCAATCATACAAACAAAGGCAAAATCAACAAAATGACAAGGCAACCAGATGTGGAAAATTCAGAACATCTGGATGATTAAAATTTTCCATTTCTCATTCAAATAAATGGTGTTATATAAATATGACCATTTAATTGTGAAAACTGCAATCACTTAATAAAAAGAAAAGTGTACAAAATGTAAAAAATAATGAGATAGCATGCAAAGCCACTATGCTGATTAACAGTATTTTGTTATATTTATCTGAACTAATGCTTTGGTTCAAACCATGTTACCTTGGAAACAAACTATTCCAGTAGATTTTATCAAAGCTAAAGTGATTCTTTTAACAGAAACAAAGATAAAGGTAAACAGATCCACTCAAATTCCAGAAAGTCAAATAAATGGAAAGCCACTTGTTTTGATTTTTGCCATTTAATATACCTATACATCTCAGAGCTTAAGATCAAACTCTCTGTTTGCAGGAGTGCTTTGATGCAATGCAGTGTTGATATTGCCAAGTTTTGCTTTTTGATTCTGACAGGAAAATAAAAGGACTCATCTCTCACTTCTCAGAATGCTTCTCATTGATAAAGGACATAAGCTTGAAATGCATCTAATTATGTAATAGTAACACATTATCCAATAAGCTCCTGCACTTCATGAAACAGCTTACGTGTGGATTCTTACTCTTCTTTTAAAGTGCCTTCATTATAATGCTAAAAGCCCCCTTAATTATGATCCCAAGATCTTATGAAATTTATCCAGTACTATAGCCAGGATCCAGTACTGGTCTGGGATGCAGAATCTTTCCAAAGACAACTTGGTTTCTATGACTACAATTTTGAAGGCATGTAAGACAGAGATTTGATCCAAAGGGCAATTTTCAATCAATAAAAAAGATTCCAAAGGGCAAAACAATAGAGAAGGGAAGAACAGGATGAGCTGAGACAGAGAGTTATAAGTGCTAAAAGGAAAAGGGATTTGGTTTTTTTAGGTAGGTAGCCCCTGAGTTTTCAATCACAGAGATTTGGAGAAGAATAGAAAGTTGGTTAGCCATAAGAAAGTAGGTAATCAGACCTTTCTGGATATATAACAACATTTCTGTCCTAGGATCCAACTGAGATGTTAATTTTCCTTTGTTCTAGGACTTTCACGAAGACCAGATAACAAGAGATCTGATGTCTGGGCAATAACTGGAATCAGAAAGCAGAGTCTGGAGTCTGACTGAGTTAATCACTCTCTCTCATCAGCAACTGAAACTATGCCTGGGGCCTTCAGATAGGATGCTGATTTGATTTTCTCACCACTGGGATGAGGCAAGGTTTATTGGGGTCCCTGATTCTCATAACCCAAAACAGTAATTTTAATTGTGGGAAAATCAGATATTATATCAAAACCATGGGGAAATATTTTGAAGCAGTCCCTCAAAATCATGATAAACATCTGAGAAAACATAGCCCTAGTAACAAAATAAGTTAACGGTTCCTACCTACTGTACTCAGTGTACAGATCCTAGGAGTTTTTTTAAATTAATTTTACATAATTTTACTGTCATTTCACATTTGTATCATTGTTTATATGACCTAACAAAGCTACATTGAACTATTTCACTGATAACCTTTCATTTAGATACAATTTCCTAAAAATGAGCTGAAAAACAGGTATTGTTTAATTTAATGCAAATATGCATTTGTTGCAAAGACATATGGTTCTAACCTAGATTCTATCACAGTCTACATTTCTACTTAAATTGTTCAATAATGAATTTAATGAGCATGGATGCTTCTTATCTAAGAGGGCTGAGACAGTTAATGGTACCAAAGATGTTTCTTGATTTTACAGATGAATGGCATGAAATTTAAATATTAAAGTAATTTCATTTCTAAGGTGCACATGCATGAAGCTTTAAAGATGTTCTTTATGTAGCATTAGAATAGCCTGAGTGATGTATGAATTATGGTTATAGAGAGAAAAATAAAAATAATAGCACATAAAAGTCATAATATATTTCAGAAAAATGTGAATATCATAAAATCAATTTTGTAGTGAGTTTCTAGAGCATTTGAAGTCGAGTTTTATGAAGCACAATGAAATCAGAGTAAAAGTGACAAAGTAACAGGTCTAAAATGACATTTCTTAGGAAAAGTAATTTGCAGTGAAGTGTAAAAGGTATGAGGGATATATGAACAGAATTAGTTTTAAATTTCAAACAGATATTTCCATGCTTTAATTCATGAAACCAGACATTTTAGGCAGAAATCCTTATTCTGACAAAGATATACTTTGACAAGATCCAGAGAAAGCAAAATTGTTTAGTATGTAGGTAATGTTATGTCCTGAGAATTATTATGACATAAACTGATTCTCTGAAGAAAAGTGAAAGGATTGGGCCGGATAGAACAATGAAAAGATGATGGATCCATGGGTAGCTCACATAATGAAGTTGGCTTGGTGAGCTACCAGGTTACTCAAAATTACTTTAAGATAAATATAGTACCAAGACAATGAATATATCATCAGATTTGTTCTTGAATAAATTGGAGATCTCATGGATTTTATTCAGTTAATAAAGCCATATTTGTGTGGGCTAGTATAATTATTAAGGTAGGCTCATATATGGCTATAAATCAAAAGCAGAGAGAGGAAAGGTTGCATTTAATTTGATGGGTACAGAGGTTATATAGGGAAGGAAGTTTTTCATACAGGTTTGAGTTGCACTCCATCCCCAGATTCTGTACATTTTTACTGGTTGTCCTTCATGACTGGAATTCTCTCCCTCCTAATCTCAGCATCCTGACTTCCTCGGCTTCCTTCCGGTCTCAGCTAAAAATCCTATGTTTTGCAAGAAGTCTTTCCTGATTCTCCATAATGCTAGTGCTTTCTCTCTGTGATTATCTCCAATTTATACTGCATATGTCTTCTTTATACATAGTTATTTGAATGTTGTCTCCCCAATTAAATTGTGAGTCCCTAGAGGACAGAGACTTTCCCTTTTCTTTGCATCCTCAGTGCTTAGCCTATTTCTTGGCACATAGTGGCACTTAATAAATGCTTAATGACATGACTTATTAAAAAATAAAAGAGGGAGGACCAGAGTCTGAACAGCTACCCCAACAAGACAGGGAGAGATGAGCCAGCCTAGCAGCTAGTGCTTGGGTTGATAACATAACCAGATTCTACAGATAGGGACAACACTCTAAAGGGGTGACAACACGTGGGATCTCTGAGAAATAATACCAAGAACCTGAATTGTTCTGAAGTCTTTTTTGCCACAACTCTTACATTGAGTATCTAGAAACTTAAAGCAGTGTTTTAAGGGCTCCGTTTGGCAAAGAATTGTTTTCCCACACAGATCATAACTCCTCTTGAATGCTATAGGTTCTTTTGCCCTTATTGGAATATGGCCAGTGGCCAGGGAGGGGTAGTTCTGTCTTAGCAAGGCCAAAGCAAGAATTCCCTTGGGTATGGATGGTATGTCCCGTTCCAAATTAGTCAGGAAAGTAGAAATCCATGAACATAAGGGAGGAATAAAATTTGTACTTAGTCACTATAGCTCCATTCTCTATGTCCGTATAATTTAAACCCAAAGACTGGTTGACTGAGATTTCTGTGGAAGAGTCAAAGAAAGAGCAAGAGCAGTTCATTTTTCTTTTAATTTTCAACTTTGTTCAATAAGATCCAGAGATTCACTTGTACCAAAGAAAAAACACCACTCTATCAACAGTGTATGTATAATAGTAAATGTAGCTTTTATTTGTGTATGTGGACATGTAACCTACTTTGTATGTTCCCATTGCATACTATCTAAAGAGAAGGATAATTTATAAAATATATTTTGGAATAATCTATTGAATACAATGTATTTTTTTATAATTTTGTCTTTATCACAAATAAAATTATTTACATCCTAAACAAATTTAGAAGAAAGGCTTAAATTATCTCCTTTTATAATTAATTTGATGTCATTAATACTAATAAAACAAATCAGAGAATTATCAAATGCCAGTATTCTGCAAGATCATCATGTGCAACTCCAGGTTCTTGTAACTGAGAAAAAAACACCCATTCACTAAAATTTCTTGAGTTTTTTTTAAGTAAATTTTGAGTGATATTCAAGTTTATCATCAGGTGAAATCTATGTAGGAAACATAGTATGAATTGTTTGACCAAATAAGTTGAATTTTTTTTAACCTGAGTACTGGTGGCCCAAAAGGCACTTTCAAGTGTGTCAATGGTAAGAAGGTATGGGATCTCACCCTTTTGGAAGACATATGTGTGGCCATGATTTTTATATGCATGCTTTTGTGGAGCTTTTCCCTTTGAGAGAGTAGAACTAAAAGTTTTGAAACAAAAGGTGGAAGAAGAAGTTAAAGGAAATTATAAATTGGTTCCTAGCTTAACTATTCCCTCTAAATTATCACACTCATTTATTTTCTTATCTCTGTTATGACAATGTGTAAGGGATTCTTGTCATTTTTATGTCATAACCATTAGTAGATAAAAAACAATTTGATCTACATTATTTCCATTTCATTCATAGTACATAAAGAGCACACAATAGGAGCTTATAAATGTCAGTTAAATTGAACTAAATTCATGGTTTATAAATCAAATAGACTGATGGATATCTTTGTACTTTAGTTTTTTATGACTATTATTTCTATTAAACCATAAGCTTCATGAGAACAGCAAACATGCCCAGTTCATCTTCCTCAACATCTATCACACATATTTATTCACCAATTAATGTTCATCTTATTAAATGATCACAAATTCAAAAGATTCAGCCTGCTCCATTAACTTTTGATTGTACTTTGAGATTTTTTAATAGATATATTTGATATCATGAAACCATTTATTATCACTGACTCTTCATCAATAAAATATTTCCTTATTATTGTATTAAGTACTATATAAAAGGATCAAGATAATCTCAAACTATACCAAAAGCATACAAAAAAGGGCAAAATCTATAAGATTTCAAGAGTAAATGTGCATACTTATTAGGTCATTAATTTCCTTGTTCATTTATTTTTTTCTCAGATTTTAAAGGTGACAACTAATGTTAACCAAGATCTTGGTTATTGTAAAGTCATAAATGGATAAAATTACTATATTTAGTTAATCAGGGAAGTGTGGCATTTCAAGCAAGGTTATAAATGGCCATAACTATGTCAGAAAAAAGCAAGTTTTTAATAGTTATACAGTATAAGTAATATAGCTTCAAAAGAAATGCTCTTCAATACTTTAACCACTGTAAAACATGAAAATCAAATCCTAGAATGCATTTACCTTCTCTTTCCTTCAAAGAAAATAAATCTTCTTTTTCAATAGTCATTCTTATATGAAGAGAATAATTCACTTTAGGGAAATGCTTTTATATATACATAAATTTGCAATGGAATAAACCTCTGGAGAAAATAAGAAGCTTTAAACTGTAGATGTTTTCATGCATTAGAAAATTCTACAAAAGTCTAACTATAATAATTCCTTATGGTGTGGTTATAAGGTTGAGTTCTTAAAAGCTTGCCTAGAGTATGAGCTAGAGATTGGGACTTCTGGAAGCCAAGTTAGCAGAGTAAGCAATAAATCACTGTAACTATCCCATATTCACCTCCAAACAACTATAAAATAGCTCCTCAGTGCAAGTCCTAGAATGACACAAAAGATGGAGTGAAACAATCTGTTAGCTCAAGAGACTTGGAAGATTGGTGGGAGGGGTCCGTCTCACGTGGGTAGGAGGAGTGCACATGCCAGGACAAGAAGTATCCCAGCAGGCCAGAGGCATTCCCTACTTCAGCAAACCAGCAGGAGACTCTGAGCCCAAGTGTGGTGGAACAGTGAAACACCAAGACCAAGACCCAACCCCAGAAAACAATTCAACTATTGGTGAGTCACAATCAGGATTACACAGGACTTGGCAGCTGCAACACCAAAGGATCATAAGTCATGGAACATGATATTGTGGAAAAGGAGCTAGGATTACAACCAAGAATCACTTACATAGCAAAATTAAGCATAATGCAACAAGGGGGAAAATGGCTATTTGATGAAATAGAAGGATTTTAAGCTTTCATAAGGAGAAAATCAAGACTAAACCAAAAATTTGACATTCAATATCAAGACTAAAGAGAAACATAAACAGGTAAAAGGGGAAAGGAAAGCATAAGAGATTCAATAGAACTAAACTATTCACATCCATACATGGGAAGATGATAACTTGTAATTTTTTTTTAAAAATTGTATCACTAATAGTACAACTTGAAGGACTATACATAGAGGGCACAGGTATAAGGTAGATTTGAAGGAATGACAAAAATTTTGAGAGATAAAGAGAACTACAATGGAAGGGAGAGGTAACATAGAGTAAATTATTTCACATAAAGAGGGGCAAAAGACTTGTTACAATGGAGGGGAAGATGGGTGGGTGGGCTATGAGCATTGCTTGGACCTTATTCTCATCAGTATTGGCTGAAAGGGGTAGCCATATACACATTCAGTTGAATATAGAAATCTCTTACTAGACAGTGAGGAGATCAAGTAAAGAGACTGGTGGTATGGGGACTGACAGAAGGGAAGGCAGATCGGGGAGGTGGTAGGCAGAAGCAAAACACTATAGAAGAGGGAAAGGGTGAAAGGAGAAAGAAGACAAACAGGAGAAACGATAAGGTGGAAGGAAATACACAAGTAGTAATCATGACTAAGAATATGAATAGGAAGCACTCTCCCATACAATGGAAGCAAATAGAGTGGATTAAAGACCAAAATCCTATAATTTACAAATGTATTTACAAGAAATACACTTGAAGCAGAGATAAACATGCAGAGAAAAGGTAAAGGACTAGAGCAGAATCTATTATGCTTCAACTGAAGTAAAAAAAAAAAAGCAGGGGTAGCAATGCTGATCTCAGACAAAGGAAAAGCAAAAATAGACCTAATTGAAAGAGGTAAGGAAGGAAACTATATCTTGCTAAAAGGTACCATAGACAATGAAGCAATATTAATACTGAACATATATGCACTAAGTAGTATCACATCCAAATTCTTAAAGGAGAAGTTAAGTGAGTTACAGGAAAAAATAGACTACAAAACTATACTAGTAGGGTACCTCAAAGGTCCCTCTCATAACCAAAAAATAAACAAGAAAAAAACTAAGGAGGTAGGTAGAATATCAGAAAAGTTCAATATGACAGACCTTTGGCATGATTTAGAGTTAAAGGGTGACACTATAAACAAATTAGAAAAGCAAGGAATAATCTACCTGTTGGATCTATGGGGAGTGGAATAATTCATGACCAAACAAGAGATAGAGAGTGTTACAAAATGTAAAATAGATAATTTTGATTAGATTAAATTAAAAAAAACTTTTGTACAAATAAAACCAAGTTTAGAAGGAAAGTAGAAAGCTGGGAAACTATTACAGCAAATGTCTCTGATAAAGGCCTTATTTCTCAAATATATAGAGAACTGAGTCAAATTTATGAGAATACAATCCACTCCCCAATTGATAAATGGTCAAAGGATATGAACAGCAGTTTTCAGATGATGAAATAAAAACTAGCTATGGGCATATGAAGAAGTGCTCTAAATCACTTTTGATTATAGAAATGCAAATTGAAACAACTCTGAGGTACCACCTCATACCTATCAGAGTGGCTAATATGGTTAAAAAAAAAGAAAAAGGAAAGGAAAAATGTTGAAGAGGATGCAGGAAAATTGGGACACTAATGCATGATTGGTGGAGTTGTGAACTGATCCAACCTATCTGGAGAGCAATTTGGAACTCTGCTCAAAGGGCAATCCAACTGTGAGCCCGCAATACCACTATTAGGTCTATGTCTCAAAGTGATCATAAAAAAGTGAAAAGTACCTATATATGCAAAAATGGTTATATCAACCCTTTTTGGGATGGCAAAATATTAGAAAGTGGGGGATGCCTATCAATTGGGGAACAGCTGAACAAGCTGGGGTATATGAATGTAATGGAATACTATTGTGCAATAAGAAATCATGGACAGATTTCAGAAAAACCTGGAAAGACTTGTGGGAACTGATGCAAAGTGAAATGAGCCGAACCAGGAAAACATTGTACACAGTATCAGCAACATTGTGTGATGATCAACTATGAATGACTCAGCTCTTCTCATTAACACAATGATCTAAGACAACTACAAAGGACTCACCAAGGAAAATGCTATCTATATCTGGTGAAAGAACTGATGGTCTCTGAATGCAGATCAAAGCATATTTTTTTCACTTACTTTCTTCTTTCTCATGTTTTCTTTTTCTTTTGATCTTTCTTCTTTCACAACTGTGACTAATATGGATAAATTTACATGACAGCATGTGCACAAACTATATCAAACTACCTACTATTTTCAGAAGAGAGGAGGGGAGGGAGAAGGGGAGAAGAATTTGGAACTCAAAATCTTGTAAAAATGAATGCTAAATTTTTTCTTGTTGTGTACCTGGAGAAAAAAAAATAAAAATACTTGTTAAAAATTGAAATAAAGTATGAACTGGAAAGACTGGATACTGCTTCAGCAACAAGTTGTGTCTGCTACCTGAAGATCAGCTTCACTAATTATGGAAAGGCTTCATCACCCTATACTTGGGCACAAGTTGATGAAATTTATGGTCATGCAGATGAATGAAAAAGATAAAAATATAAAATGGCCCTCACTATCAAGCAATCCTTATTCTGATTTTGCACCATTGGTGATGATGATGGAGTAGCACGATAGAAACAAAGAATGATAAGAATCTTACTATTTTTAGATACCTAGAGGTCTAATTATTCTCCCAATGTGAGATCTTTGTCCAAAAATAAATGAACTAATATGCTACTGAGAGAACCATATCCCACCTACTCTGATAATCTTGCTACAAACAGAATCAAATAACATAAATTACACCTAAATAGAAAGATTCCTCACAAGTTTTAGTTTTTGCTTTTTTTGGGGGAGGGGATTAGTTTTATAGAAAAGGATAAAGGGATTGATTATGTCTTGCATATAAGAAAAACTGGGGAAAATATTTCACAGGACACAATCATCTCACCCAGCAGTAAACAACGGAACAGTAATTCTTCTCATAATAATTTCTGTTTGCATACAAGATGAAGATGACACTTCTTTAAATTTGCCAAGTATGATATTTTCTCTTTATATTTGTGTTAAAGTAGCAATAATTATTTTTGTAGTCTAATCCACAAATGTTCATTGGTGGTTACATTTGTTTTCTATTACTTCAAAATAGGAAAATATTTTATAATCTTACTGCTAACTTGATAATTGTGTAGCTGATTAATTATCAAAACATACCAACAATGTGAAGAATTCAAAGACTCAGCAATAAGAACAAAATAGCCCAGTCCATTATGTTGATTTCATCAATATACAATTGCCTTTCCATTATAAATTTTGTTTATGAGCTGTAGATTGTATTATAACAATCAAAATGAATTATATTCCACATTTGTTATGTAAAACAATTATTGTAATGCAAAGGCAAAATAATATGCTAAAGATTAAAATAGTTTTCAAGTGGCATATGGAATAATTGTACTGTAGGTAATTAAAATGTCAGTCATTCACTTAATTTAGTTTTATTGATGTGATATTCAGAATACAGAAATACCTATGTGCAATAAATTGACCTGTAAGAAAGAACATAGCATTGTTTTTGTGTTGTGCACTGCACTCTCTGGTGGTGAAGAAGCTTTATAATTTTAAGACCTATATGATTTTTAAAATAAAATAAGATAATTAAAGGGAGGAGTAGAACAATAACAATATTTAAAGCAGAGCAATTTTATGTAGTGTAATGAACCACATGGTTCTCTGCCCCAAAATTCTAGAGTATCCCACATAGTACCACCTTGCAAAAAGTACTTCCTCTCTCTAAGTGTCAATTTCCTCCTCCATAAAATAAAAGGCCTGGATTCAGAAACTTCTAAGGTCTTCATTGCTAATCCTCTTACCAATCACTAGACTCTTGTCAAGTTAACAAGCATTTAGTAAACACTGTACTAAGCACTAGTGTTAGAAAGAGAAGTAAAAATAGTTTGTACCCTCAAGTTGCACACAGTTTAATGAGACAAGATATATACAGAATAAATTGGAGATGAACTCAGAGGGAAAGCACTAGCTCCTTTCAGAGAGAAGATATTAGCATTAAGGGGAACTGGAAAGGGCTTCTTGGAGAAGGTGAGATTTTATCTGATACTTAAAGCAAACCAAAGAAATCAAAAGTCAGAGTTAAAGAAAGAGAGCCTGGAATGAACAGGGGAGAGCCAATACAAATACACAAAATGGAGAGATGGAAAGTTTTGCACAAAGAACAGAAAGCAGACAGTGGCATTGGATGAGAGTATAGAACTCAGTGATCAGCAGTATCATTAGCTACAGAAAGGTCAAGAAGAAATGAGAACAGAGGAAAAACAACAAGCTGTGAGTAGCACCAACTGCCCCACGAAGGACCCAACTGGGCAGTTCCAGTTGGGCAATTCAGTTCCTTCTTTTTCTGTTTTGACCAGAAACCCTGAGGGTCATCCCCTCCCAGACTAATTTTTCTTGACTAGGTAAAACAGGCCATTCTTTGCTTTATTTCTTATCTAGCCTTAATCAATGAGTAGGCATTGCCTCAGTCAAAGTGAGACTGGGAAAGACCTTAGCTTTATAAGACTATGGTCTTCTACTACATCCGGAGGTCATCTCTAGTCTTCTTGATCTATATCTTGCCACTGGTTATGGGGAAGAAAGTGAGGCCAGTGACTTTGCACAGCCGTCCCTCAATTAAATCCAATTCACTTCAAGTCATGGCATCACCTTCCTGATAGCATGGTCCTCTTTGACAATGAAGGACAAGCAACAACAACAGGTGGAGGCAAATGAGATTTAAAAAGACTGAAAAGGTGGGAAAGAACCACTTCATGAAGGACTTTGGAAGCAAAAAAAGTTTTATGTTTGATTTTGGAGATAATAGGGGATCACTGGAGTTTATAGAATTGTGGTAGGGGTTATTAGATGATCAGAGTGGTACATTAGAAATTCCATTTTCATAGCTTTGTGGAGGATAGATTAGAGTGGGCAGAGACCTGAGGCAGGAGAACCAATCAGTAGGCTATCACAATAGCCAATCAAAAAAAATTACTCAGCACCCCCTAGAAATCTACTTTATTTAACCCTTTAACTGTTTTTTTAAAAAATTTGCGTCATTTCAAAAAATGTAAAATATTTTTTAGATGGCGCATCTTAAATTTAATAATATATTGTAAAATTGTGGGGTTTTTCCTGCATTGAAATTTTGATGACACAGTATCGCATCATGTAACCATATAATATTGTATTGTAAACAAGTCATTAAATGAATATATTCCTGGGGATGTATGCTGGACTTCCTGACAATGTGCAACGCTCACCTGCCAACATTTTCTTGTTAAGACCTGCTGGTGGATCTGACCACTGAATGGTTATAACTTGCATTTTGTGTGTTTATTTGGAAAATAATGTGATCACTATGATTTTAACTCTGTTACACAACAGATGGAACATATACAAACAGCTTTTCAAATTTTTTCTTCTCTTCTTTCCTTTTGCTTCCACCACCCCCTTATTGCACTCAAGGCTACTAGCCCCACCCCATCACTCCAGCTCCCCCCAGGAGGCAGTATCGCCCACCTTGGGGAGCTGTGTTTTAGACCTGGGCCAATCGGTGATTGGAGTGTTGGACTTGGATCTCAGTTTGAATCCCGCCTGAACTGGTTAGCAGCTGTGTGATATTAGACAAAGTACCTAATCTCTTGCAACTTCAGCAAAATTAGGATAATGATAATACCTACCTCACAAATTTATTTGGAAGATCAAATGAGATAATATTTGCAAATGTTAAAGTATTCTGTAAATGTTATTATAATAATTATTATTATTCCTAGTTGGAAGCCATTTTTCCATATATCAGAGACACAAAGGAAAAAACAAAAACAGCATTTTTCTTTAATGATATTGCATTCAGGTTATGCCAATAAGTGTTTAATAATTAAATCATTGAGGGGAGGGGGAAAGTACCCATGATATATTTTAAATTTAATCTTCATTATGAACATTTTCTCCATCATTTTCTTAAGTTTAGACCTTCAACAAAACAATAAATCATACCCTGATTTGTAGCATTTCCCAGTTTCCAAGCAACAAATAATCACACTGAAAATTCAGTTCATGCTAGATTCTTAAATGAAATGACAGCTACTTCCAATTTACATGATTTAGCAGAGATGGCATCTCTAGATCCAGAGGGCCTACATTATCTGACAATAGAAAGGCAACCCCTCAGTCTTTGTATATCTTTGGAGGTACCTTTCTCTAGTGAATAGAGCTGAGTAAATGGGTGACATGTCCATCTTCACCATCGTTATAGCTAGAGAACTTTGAGTGTTAGCTGAGAGTTCACCACAAATAATGGAACAGGGAATTCTAAGTAATGATACCTAAATAGTAAAGCATGCATATGTTTTCTGATTTCAAAACAAAAACAACTTATGAGAATAGCCTATATATTTATGATACAAAAGCAATATTTTTTTGCATAAAAATCCATTAAACAAAATGTTTTGGGTAGCTTTGCTTCCAAAAGTCAGAAGTCTTCTCAAAAGCAAAAAGACCTTTGGCAGCATATACTTCAGATTCTTTATTAAATAACCAAGTCATGGCATATTGAAATTTCTTCAATTTTATTCATGGAAGTAAAGGCTAGAAACTGCTTCTAAAAGGTAATGGTGATTCCTATACATATACAGTATAAGATAATATTCTTTATGGAAAAATAAATTCTTTCATAATCTTTGACTTTAAAGTAATCTTAGTTTAAAGGCAAAAGCTCCACTCTTTTTCATTAGGGACAATCAAGAATAAGTTAAAAAGTTAGAAGGCTTTGAGGGAAATGTGCCAGGCAATCCCTATAGAGGATGCATAATTAATAGAAATTGATTGCTTTGCAAGTAAAAACCCAGTCAGAATAACCAACTTCATCATGACATTTTGATTCCAAGAGAAATTAATTTTTTGAACTGTAGGGTTCCAAGATAAACATGTGAGTGCTAAAAAGACTGATTTTAGTCTTCTCAGCAGGCTGAGGAGATTTAAAATGCTGAAAAGAATAAAGGCCAAAGACTTGTGGGTACTCAAAGAGAATTTATCTATGTTGGTTTTTTTTTTTTCAGAGAGTAGGAGTGTAAATGGATATTACATGTCCTCACAGTTAGAAATTTTCTGTTCCTAAAAAGTTGATCTCTGGGGCTAACCCAAATATCAAAGTATCTACTCAATTTGGAAAAATACTATTTTTTCAAAAAAGATGAACCATGCATATGAAAACTCCTGACATGTGGAGAGAGATAAATTGGTGTTGACACATTCTTGATTCTTTCACTCCCAGGGAATGTTGTAAAATCCATTGTTGCTAATTTCCTTTTCCACGAGATGCATGACTGTTTGCTGTCACTTTGGAATTCTATAAAAGTGCCACCAAATCAGACAATACTGTACCAATCACAGTAAACTAACTTGCCTGCCAAGCTTATACTCTTCCAGGAAATACATGCTTTTTTATACACCAAACTCTACTCTCTACTGAAAAAGATATCTATGTCACAGTTTATAGGATGAAGTGCAGTTGATTCATTCATTCAGTAAACATTTATTAAGCACCTACTAAATATCAGACACTGGTGATACAGAAAGAAAGAAAAGAAGCAAACTCTGCCTTAAAGAATCTATTATTCCACTGGGGAGATCTACATGGAAAAGTACCACTATTATGTCCTTCAAATTATACACTTTGTGGATTATAATACACAAAGAAGCTAATTTTTAATCTTGGCCTACTTATACTTATTATCCAGTGCATTCATAGAATCAGACTGTGAGGACTATAGTGGACTGTGACAATTACTTCCTTACTCAATGCAGTTAGATCACACAGTGAATAGAGTTGGGTTGCAGAGTCTGAATGCTCCATGTCAAAATCTTTCAGAGAGTAATTGTATAACCCTGGGTAAGTCACTTAACTTCTCTCTTCCTCAGTTTCCTCAGCCACAAAATGAGGATAGTAATACCACTTGGCTCCCATGGCTATTATGAGGATCAAATGAGATAATTTAGATAAAGTGTTTTGCAAACTTAAAAGTGCTATTATGATTATTTGACAGATAAAAAAATTGATAACAGGGAAGATTAATGAATACTTCTATTTATGTGATCCCTTATAGTTTACAAAGCACACTCCACAACAATCCACAACAAGTACTCAGTTCACAAATGGATCTGTGATTTTTTTGATTTGAACACTCCTTCCAATGAAGCAGCGCAGCCACTTTCGTGCCAACAAACTCTGCAGTACTCTTGTTCTTGTACTTCCACAAGCTCATCATGGAGGTCCACCTAGAATGATGAGGACTTTACTCATTTTTAACTCTGAGAAAAAGTTTACTAGCATAGCACTCAGACAGTCCACCTATTATCTTGCTCTCACATGACCAGCCTTTTGATGGTACATTTCTCTGGTGACATCCTTCACCTGTTCTTCAAAGTTCTTTGTTAAGATGCAATGTGCTCCAATCTACCATGTACCATGTCTCCTAGTCATATAATAGAAGTAGATAGTTACAAATGTTATTATTTCCATTTGGATGGGGAGAGCAAGAGTGTAAGAAGATGACCTTGGCATGTTTCTACATCTGGGTATCATAGTGATTGTAAACAACAAAACAGGGGTGGAGCCAAGATGGCAGAATAAAAGCAGTGGCTTGCTTGAGCCCTCCCTCAAACCCCTCCAAATACCTATAAAAAAATGGCTCTAAACAAATTCTAAAGCAGTAGAACCCACAAAAAGACAGAGTGAAACAAATTTCCAGCCCAAGACAACCTGGATGATTAATTGGAAAGGTATATCACGCCGGTTTGGGAGAGGAACTCAGTTCAGTGTGGGCATGCAGACCACAGCGAAACTGGAGCAGGCCTCAGAGGACTGAATCGCTGGCGGCTGTGGCAGTTTCCAGACTTTTCAACCCATGAACGCCAAAGACAACTTAAAAGGTTAGTGGGAAAGTCTGCTTCTGTGGTGGTGAGAGAGAAGCATGGTGGGGTTCCAGCCCCAGTCCCCAAACTCAGCTCCTGGGTGACTGCCTCCTGAGTTTCTGGCCCACAGACTGAGGGAGAATCGAGTGGCTGATAAGAGGGGGATTGCAGGGATCTCTCTGCTGGTGCACGATTCTCTTGCTTTGCCCGTGCTTGGATCTGGGTCACAGTTCTGGGTGGTAGTCCTGGGGAAAGGAGGAGCACTGGTGCATTGGAGCTTGTAGTGATGGTGCTAATGTATGGTGTAGTGATGAGGATAATCCTCCTCACAGTTGCAAGGCAGAAAAGGTCACTCATAGACCGGAGCACAGGCCAGGAAAGGAGTAAACACCTCGCCCCTGATCATACCACCCTGAAAGAACTGAAAATTTACAGGTCCCTAGAAGGATCTCTGAAAACAACTGCATAAAACCCCTGAAGCTTGGGACAGTACATTCTCCACACTGGAAACAGACCCCTACCTTAACAAAGAGTTTGTAACTCAAGTAATTGGCTGGGGATATGAGCAAACTGTGCAAAAAAAGTCAGAGGATAGAATCTTTGTTTGGTGACAAAGAAGATCAAAACATACAACCAGAAGACAACAAAGTCAAAGCTCCTACATCCAAAGTCTCCAAGACAAATATGAATTGGTCCCAGGCCATGGAAGAGCTCAAAAAGGATTTTGAGAAGCAAGTAAGAGAGGTAGAGGAAAAACTGAGAGTGATGCTAAAGGAGGCCCAAAAAAATGCTGAAGAAAATAACACCTTAGAAAAATAGCCTAATCCAAATGGCAAAAGAGGTCCAAAAAGCCAATGAGGAGAAGAATGCCCTAAAAAGCAAAATTGGACAAATGGAAAAGGAAGCCCAAAAGCTTACTGAAGAAAATACTTCCTTACAAATTAGAATAGAGCAATTGGAAGCTAGTGACTATACGATAAATCAAGGCATTGTAAAACTAATCCAAAAGAATGAAAAAAATAGAAGAGCATGTGAAATATCTCATTGGAAAAACAACTGACCTGGAAAATAGATCCAGGAGAGAGAATTTTAAAATTATGGGACTATCTGAAAGCCATGATCAAAAAAAGAGCCTAGATATCATCTTTCAAGAAATTATCAAAGAAAACTGCCCCGATATTTTAGAACCATAGGGTAAAATAGAAGAAAGAATTCACTGATCACCTCCTGAAAGAAATCCCCAAAAGGAAAACTCCTAGGGATACTGTAGCCAATTTTCAGAATTCCCAGGTCAAGGAGATAATATTTCAGGCAGCCAGAAGGAAACAATTCAAGTATTGTGGAAACACAGTAAGGATAACACAAGATTTAGCAGCTTCTACATTAAGGGACCACGGGGCACGGAATATAATATTACAGAGGGCAAAGGAGATAGGATTACAACCAAGAATCACTTACCCAGCAAAACTGAGTATAATCCTGCAGGGGAAAAAATGGTCATTCAGTGAAATAGGGGACTTTCAAGCATTCTTGAGGAAAGACCAGAGCTGAATAGAAAAGTTGACTTTCAAATACAAGACTCAAGTGAAACATGTAAGAGTTAAATGGGAAAGAGAAATCATAAGAGACTTATTAAAGTTGAACTGTTTACATTCCTGCATGGAAAGATGATATTTGGAACTCATGAGTCCTTTGTCAGTATTAGGGTAATGGAAGGGGAAAAAATTGTGTATATGTGGATAGATAGATAGATAGATAGATAGATAAATAAATAGATCGAGGGCACAGGGTGAGTTGAAGATGAAAGGGTGATATCTGGAAAATAAAATTGAGGAGTGAGAGAGGATTATACTGGGAGAAGGAGAAAGGGAGAGGAAGAATGGGGTAAATTATCTCACATAAAGCAGACAAGAAAAGGCTTTTTCGGTGGAGGGGAAATGGGGGAAGGTGAGAGGAAATGAGTGAATCTTATTCTCATAGGATTTGGCTTAAGGAGGGAATAACATACCCAATGGGGTATGGAAATCTATCTTACCCTACAGGAAAACAAGGGGGAAAGGGGAAAAGAGAGCAGGGGTTGATAGAGGGGAAGGCAGATTGGGGGAGTGCATAATCAGAAGCAAACACTTCTGAGGAGGGACAGGGTCAAAAGAGAGAATAGAGTAAATGGGGGGTAGAATAGGATGAAGGGAAAACTTAGTTTTTCGCAACACAACTACTATGGAAGTGTTTTGCATGACTACACATCTATAACATGTATCGAGATGCTTGCCTTTTCTATGAGAGTGGGTGGGGAGGGAGGATGGGAGAAAATTTGTAACCCAAAGTTTTAAAAACACATGTTAAAAAAATTACAAAAAAACAACTCTATTATATAATTGTCCATGAAAAAAACTTAAATAACCACCCTGTAAGTAAGTGCCATCTTTTGGCACTAACCTTTCTTTGCTCTGTTCCTGTTAACATCTAGTGTTGAGATCTATCACTGTCCTGCAACCACAAAGGCTCATAAGTAAGCCCCCTGAATAAAATAAAATGAGACCACTTCTTTCTTTAGTATCTCACTACCTTCTCATTGTAGTGGGACCGTCTCTTTGGATGGTCTGCCTCCTGACACCATTCTATAAATAAGGAAAAAGAGATTTGGAGACGCTAATTGACTACCCAAGGACACATAGATAATAAATTGTGGGGACCCAAAGTGTTGCTACAGTTTGTGGTTCTAGGTATAATGTTCTATATTCCCAATATGTTCACCTTGCTGGTTAATGGAATAAGGTGGACTAGATCTAGGCCAGAGCTCTTTCTGCCACCTAATACTGCCAAGGGTAGAATTTTCTTATTGCCAGTCATCATGTGTTCAGAGAATAAAAATTAATACTAATGTTAGAGGTTTGGTTGACTGGCAGTAGACTCAGCTTGTACTCTTCTAATAAATGTAGAATCATATGAATAAAAGAAACCTCAAAAGATTTCTTGCATGTATATCCCATAAGGAGTCTTATGCTATTGTGTGTGTGTGTGTGTGTGTGTGTGTGTGTGTGTGTAAATACTGTCTCCATACTTTTTATACACCTAGGCAGCTAGGTGATGAAATGGATAAAGCACTGGACCAGGAATCAGGAAGACTAGAGTTCAAATCCTGCACACTTACTAGCCATATGACCCTGGGTAAGTAATTTAGCTTCTGTCTGCCTCAATTTCCTCATCTGTAAAATGGAGATTAATAATAGCATCTACTTCCTAGTGTTTTGTGAGGGTAAGATGAGAGAATAATTGTAAAGCACTTTGCAAATCTTAAAGTACTATGTAAGTGCTAGCTGTTATTATTATTATCATTAAATCTAGCAGAAAAACAGGTGCTTACTTTTGCATACCTTCTTTTTTGTAATTTTTTTAATTTTAAACTTAAATACAATAAAGAAAAGAAAAAAACATTGTCATGTACACAGCAGACCATAAGAGAGGATTCAACATAAAATAATAAATTTCCATTTCAAGAAAACCTATATAATAAATACTACACATTGTTTTCAAAGCTGCCCAGCTTTTCTTTGTTTCTTTATTAGTTTTCTTTTATTCTCTGCTGTGCACTTTTTACTTTATTTCTTCCCTTCCTTCCTCCACCTCCACACTAAAGAAGTTGATAGATAGATAGATACACATAGATATATAAATATATATACATATATATGGATATCTATAAAAAATACACATATATACACACAGACACTCCTGTACATATCTGTAAGACCATATTATGCTTATTTCCACTTGTCATCTCTTTCTCTGAAGGTGGATAGCATCTTCCTTCATAATTCTAAGTCTTTCCATGTTTTTCTAGATCAATCAACTCATCATTTCCTACACTTCAGCAATATTCCAACCCAATCACATCCTATCTGAGAGATTGCCTATGAAAAAATATTTTTTCCCTCATTTTCTGCATTCCTTCTATTCTTGGCTACATAGGTTTCATTTATACAAGAAAATTTTAATTTAAAATAACCCAAATGATTATTTTTCACTTCAACAATACTCTACTTTATGATATGGTTTAAGGTCTGATACTGCCAAATCTACATCCTTTACATCTTTTTTTCCCTAGTTTCTTTGAAATTCTTGATCTTTTGATCTTCCAAATGAACTTTGTTATTTTTTCTAAGTCAGCAAAAAAATTTTTTTTAGTAATTTAATTGAGATGACATTGAATAAATAGATTAGTTAGGTAAAATTGTCATTTTAAAAATTATATTGCCTCTACCTACTCTTGAACAATAAATATTAGTTCAATTATTTAGATTTGAGTTTATTTGTGTAAAAAGTGTTTTGTATTTATGTTCATAGAGTTCCTGTGTCTGTTTTGGCAGATATACACTCAGTTATTTTATACTGTCTAGGTATTTTAAATGGTATAAAACAACATGGAATAATATTGCTGACACAAAGTGTAGTTTCTCTATTTTTCACTTTTGATTAAATCTATTTTAATTCTAATTTTGTCTGAGATCATACATAATAAATTCCCTGTCCTTTATCTTTGTGTGTATCTCTCATTTTTATAATGTTACCTGAAAGCAACATATTGTTGATTTCAAATTTTTAATCTGCTATCCATTTCCATTTTATGGGTAAATTTGTCACATTCACATTCTAAGCTACAATTACTAGTTGTGTATTTTTCTCCTTTGCATTTTTTCCTCATTATCCTTCTCACCCTATTTACCCTATCTCTCCTTGATCCTCTACTTTACTTCTATCCACTACCTTGCCCTCATATTCCTTAACCTACTGACCCCTCTAAAAGTCCCTATCTTATCATCTCCCTCCACCCTACAACCTTGCCCTTTTATTTCTTTCTGAATTTAGAATACTTTTACACATACACACACACACACACACACACACACACACACTCAGAGGTAGGATTTGAACCCAAGTCTTTTAACTCTGAACCCATTTCTCTTTCCATTGCTTCACTAGAGGGGGAATGGTATATGATAACTGACTCCAGGATGGCTAGATGGATTTGTAATCTCCCTGGCACATGGTAAACACCTTATAAGTGATTTGTTTTTTGTTGTTTTTTTTATCCATCCATCCATTCATTCATTGATTGTAGAATTAATTCATTTATTCCTCATGTCCTGAACCTGAATCCCAGGATCACTATCTTAAGAATTATTCCTTATATGAAATTGAGCAGTGAAGACATTTTTGTGTAGAAGAATGACTTGATCAAAGAAATTATCTGAGATGAAAGAATATCCTATTTTTAAATACTTCCATATAATGAGATATAGGAGGTAGATGCAAAACTGCTTTCTTTTTCCAAAACTATGACAGAGTAAAATTATTTTAAATCCACAAAGGCTGTGTCAACATATTCCCTGAATGGCTTCTCAGATCTATTCCAGTCCCATTTCAAATGCTTGGGATTGGCATGTGAACCCTAGAGTCTTCAGCGCCCTGATATAATTGAGCACGGGGGCCAAAAGCCTGTCATATACTCAGCAAAAAAGCAGATCTCTATTTTATGCATTTTTAAATTTAAAAAGATATGTTTTTGTCTCCTGAGATTTTGTTTATTGCTTTTAATACAAATTCTACTCTGTACTATAGTGACCACTGGGGAAACTAGAGTATGATGTGTATCTATGTGAATCCCAAACCTTGTTTAACTTGATAAATCATACATAGTTCTGTAGCTCAGTTCCCAAGTCAAATAAGTGGAAATGATTCCAACATGTATTTTTGATGGGTGACTTCAAATCATTCTATTTTTCCACAATGGTATTTATAAAACATTCTCAATGTCAATAATTGCTTAAGGTATTCCCTGTCTCCAAGCTAATAGAAGAACAAACTCTACTTTGGTTTAAAAAAAATTTAAAGCCTTCGAGGTTTAATAAAGTCAGTCTCAAAATTCCATTTTATACTTAACTGCCAAAAATACATGGAGATCATAAAGAGGGTATTATTACAGTTTGCATTGTTAAGAAATGGTGTAACTTAACTGCAGACCAGCCACAATCTGTATTTATTACTCACTTAGATAATCATTTCAGACATGTAAAATACTACCTACTGAGTTTATAGGAAGAAATAATTAGAAATGCATAACTCCAAGTGACTGTTTTTCATTCTGATTCAATTTAATTGAGATCACATTTCATTGCCATAATATGATTTTCATCTACATAATATATGTATCATATCACTTCTATTAATATTCACTTAATTTTCTATTCCTCAATCTCCCTAGTATGAATGTGCTCACAATTAGGACTTTAAAATGTACTCACCTGGATGTAACTGAGCTATTATGACAATTCAAATAGATGTCTAATAAGTCATCCTGATGGCTGCTGGCTGCTGGCAGTTAATACAGATTTATAAACTCTTCTTTGGAAAAATGCCATGGTTTATTAAGTACCAATGGGGGTGGAGAGGGGAACAGGGAGGTTAACAGAATCTTTCTTCCTAAAATTCTTTATTGTTGGTTTATTACTAATCACAATATTGTTTTAAATTTATTTTTTTAATGTTAGTTCCAGGGAAAGTAATATCTCTGCAGATGAATTTGTGTTCTTCATGGGCCAGAAAACCAAAATTTTGCAGTGCTGTGTACTTCTGTTTTCTTCATCTGCAAATTTAGAGTTAAATGTATTGGCTGTGTCACAATTTGCACAACTCAAGTAGCTCAAAGTGTCTCCTTCTGCTTTTCTCAGATAGTTCCAGTAATATTTTATCCTTAGATGTTTTGTCTTCAACTGTATTACAATGCATGTTGCTTCAAGTCCTTTGGGAGTAAGTGAGAGAACACTTCTTTAATAAATATAACAAAATTGAATAAGTCCTAGAAAAAAATGTGTTTCTCTGCTATAATTTTAAAAAATACATAAAATTTATAAATCATACATCATAATTTTAAGATGTAAGATAATTTATATAATATTGGAAGTAGTTCCAAATGCATGTGCCAAGAAAAATGAACTACTCATATATTGAGAAAATATTATTGAACAGCAATAAGTTACACACGGTTGAATTGGTAATGCTAATACTCAAGTTTACCTTCAACTCTGTATAGACTTTATCCCATAAAACAATTCCAGGATCCCAGGCCCCATAGAATCCTTGGAATGCCAGAGCTTCTGACTATACATATTTTAATATTTCAAAAGCATGTTGTTCTGAAAGTAGGTGCCATTGGTTCAAGTAACCTGCAACAGGTTATGTGAGCTATATAGACTATGCTAGAGTAAAGGATGCCTCTTGTTTAACAATGAGAAGAAGAAGAAATATGAAGTCAGTCAAATCAATTTTTTTTATGGCGCTATATTGAAGTGGTCTGAACTTGAGTATGCACGACTTGTCATAGAAATTACTAGTTTTGTTGAATGTAAGTTACTTGAATTCAATATCTGGGGGAGGGTTCTCTTGTGTCCCCAGCAAATAACATAGTACTTTACAAATGGTGGTCACTTAATCAATACCTGTTGGATTGGATTAAATTGGTCATTTCTATAGCTACTTTGTGATGACTTTTCTTAGACTGACTAGAAGCATACTGGTTTACCTGGGGTTTACCCCATGCCCAATTCATTCTTGCCAAAGATCAGGTAACCTAGTCTGCCTCATCAGTAGTCAGGTACCTACATACACACACAAGAATGCATATACACATATGTACATGTATGTGTGCTTGACACTAAAAAACTCAATATCTCCTTCAAATAACTTTCCAAAATATCAGAAGTTTAACCAATAAAGATTCATTGTATTAGGTCATGAAAGATTTGAAGACATCCTGAATTCACTTTAAAAGTGAAGATACTGAGGGGGTAGAGCCAAGATGGCAGAGTAAAAGCAATGACTTGCTTGAACTCTCTCCCAAAACCCTCTAAATACCTGTGAAAAATGACTCTAAAGAAATTCTAAAGCAGCACAAACCACAAAAAGAGTGAAGCAAATTTCCAGCCCAAGACAACCTGGATGGTTGATTGGAAAGGTCTATTGCACTAGGCTGGGAGAGGAATGCAGTTCAGTGTGGGAACACAGGCAAAGACCAGGCCTCAGGAAACCTGGAGCAGGCCTCAGGGGACTCAGAGAGCACAACATGGGCAGCTGTGGTGATTTCCAGACTTCTCAACTCATAAATGCCAAAGACAACTTAGAAGGTCAATAGGAAAATCTGTGATTGTGGTGAGAGAGAAGCTCAGTCTCAGTCCCAGTCCCAGCACAGCCCTAGGGTGGCAGCTACTTCCAGAGCTCCTGGACCACAGACTGAGGGGGAATCAAGTGGCTGATCAGAGGGAGATTGCAGGGATCTCTTTGCTGGTACTGAGGCAGGAATCTCTTGCTTTGCCCATGCTTGGATCTGGATCGCAGTTCTGGGTGGTGGTACTGAGGTGAGGAGGAGCCCTGGCATTCTGGAGCTTGTAGTGGTAGTGGAGAGGGAATCCTCCTCACAGTTGCAAGGCAGAAAAGAGTACTTGTGGACATTTATAGACCAGAGCACAGGCCAGGAAAGGAATAAGCACCTCGCCCTTGATCATACCACCTTGGAAGAACTGAAAATTTACAGGTCCCTAGAAGTATCTCTGAAAACAGCTGCACAAAACCCCTGAAGCTTGGGACAGTACATTCTTCACACTGGAAGCAGAGCTCTACCTTGACAAAGAGTTTAAAACTCAAGTAATTGGCTGAGAACATGAGCAAACTGCGCAAAAAAAAAAAAAGGCAGACGATAGAATCTTTGGTGACAAAGAAGATCAAAACATACAACCAGAGGAAGAAAACAAAGTCAAAGCTCCTACATCCAAATCCTCCAAGAAAAATATGAATCAGTCTCTGACCATGGAACAGCTCAAAAGGGATTTTGAGAAGCAAATGAGAGAAGTGGAGGAAAAACTGGTAAGAGAAATGAGAGTGATGCAAAAAAATCATGAAAAACAAGTCAACAGCTTGCTAAAGGAGGCCCAAAAAATACTGAAGAAAAAAAAAGTGAAGATACTCCTGAGAGAAGTCTTATAAGAGATTATTAATAGCTGAAAGAAAAATCCTGTGGAAATTCTTCTCAGCATAGGCACGTAGAAAGCTGGGTGGGTGTCAAAATACATGTACTTTGTGTACAAAGTGTACACCAAAGTGTGTACAAAGTACACCAAAGACAAATGGCCTACTTTGACATGCTATCTTAGGCTGGTGATCTATGTGATGCTTCATGGATTCTCAGAATCTTAGAATTATAAGGGAACTTACAATTCACAAAGTTATCCTGTCAAACCTATTCCTATTCAGGAAATCTCTCTACAGCTCCCCCAGTAAGTGATCATCATCCCCAACTTGAAGACATCAATTGAGAAAATGGGATCATAGGATCATGTATTCTAGACCTGAAAGTGACCTAAGAGATCATTTAGTCCAAGCCTCACATTTTACTGATAAAAAGACTGTGATCCAGAGAGATTAAGTGAATTTCCCGAGGTAATACATATAGTTACAGTCAGGATTTCATCTTTTCTCCTATGACTTTAAACTTGATACAGCCTATTGCTAAATATTTAACGTGATCACTGTTGGAATATCTCAGAAATTGGCAAATACTAAAACTAGTGCTTGATTTGTCACTTTGTTGATTGTCTACACTTAAGTGAGTGACAGAGAAAAAATTTAAAAATGCAGATTAAACTTTGAACTGAGTCATGCAAATTTGGAGAACTGGTTGTTAAACATTTACCAACACATCCCTGTTTGCAACCCATTCCTTTCAAAGGCAACCCATTACACTTCTGGATCCTTGTAATTGCTAGGACATTTTTCATTGAATTAAATAGAAATATGCTTCTCTCCCTTCTTCATCTGACATTTTAACTATTTCCATCAGTTTGGGGTTAAGCAGGACAAGTTGAAACCCTGTTCTACCTCTCCCTTTCTCATTCTCCTAGTATAATCGTCTCTTACCCCTTAATTTTATTCTCCAGATATGACCCCTTCATCTTCAACTTACCCTGTGCCCTCTATCTGTCTATCTATATCTATATATATGAACATATAATTTTTCCCCTCCAACTACCCTAATACTGACAAAGGTCTCATGAGTTACAAATATCATCTTTCCATGCAGGTATGTAAAGAGTTCAACCATAATAAATCTCTTATGATTTTCTCTTTCCTATTTACCTCTTCATGTTCCACTTAAGTCTTATATTTGACAATCAAATTTTCTATTCAACCCTGATCTCTTCATCAAGAATGCCTAAAAGTCCTCTATTTCACTGAATGACCATTTTTTCCCCTGCAGGATTATACTCAGCTTTGCTGGGTAGGTGATTCTTGGTTGTAATCCTATCCCCTTTGCCCTCCGGAATATTGTATTCCATGCTCTGCAGTCCCTTAATGTAGAAGCAGCTAAATCTTGTATTATCCTGATTGTGTTTCCACAATACTTGAATTGTTTCTTTCTGGCTGCTTATAATATTTTCTCCTTGACCTGGGAACTCTGGAATTTGGCTACAATATTCCTAGGAGTTTTCCTTTGGGGATCTCTTTCAGGTGGTAATCAGTGGATTCTTTCAATTTCTATTTTTCCCTCTTGTTCTAAAATATCAAGGCAGTTTTCTTTGATAATTTCTTGAAAGATGATGTCTAGGCTCTATTTTGATCATGGCTTTCAGACAGTCCAATAATTTTTAAATTCTCTCTCTTGGATCTATTTTCCAGGTCAGTTGTTTTTCCAATGAGATATTTCACATTGTTTTCTAATTTTTCATTCTTTTGGATTTGTTTTACAGTGTCTTGATTTCTCATAAAGTCACCAGCTTCCAATTGCTCTATTCTAATTTTTAAGGAAGTATTTTCTTCAGTAAGCTTTTGGACTTCCTTTTCCATTTGTCCAATTTTGCTTTTTAGGGCATGCTTCTCCTCATTGGCTTTTTGGACCTCTTTTGCCATTTGGGTTAGGCTATTTTTTAAGGTGTTATTTCCTTCAGTATTTTTTGGGGTCTCCTTTAGCAAGCTGTTGACTTGTTTTTCATTATTTTCTTGCATCACTCTCAGGTTTTCCTCTACTTCTCTTATTTGCTTCTCAAAATCCCTTTTGAGCTCTTCCAAGGCCTGGGACTGATTCATATTCTTCTTGGAGGCTTTGGATGTAGGAGCTTTGGCTTTGTCGTCTTTTTCTGGTTGTATGTTTTGATCTTCTTTGTCACCAAAGTAAGATAATATAGTCTGACTCTTTTTGCACTGCTTATTTATGATCCCAGCCAATTACTTGAGTTTTAAACTCTTTGTTAAGGTAAAAGTCTGTTTCCAATGTGAAGAATGTACTGTCCCAAGCTTTGGGGGTTTGTACAGCTGTTTTCAGAGGTACTTCTAGGGACCTGTAAATTTTCAGTTCTTCCAAGATGGTATGATAAGGGGCGAGGTGTTTTCTCTCCACAGCCACAACAAGCTCCACCACACCAGCGTTCTTCCTTGCCCCAGGACCGCCCCTCAAAACTCTGACCCAGATCTAAGCACAGGCAAAGCAAGAGATTACTGCCTCAAGTCTGGCAAAGAGATCCCTGCAATCCCCCTCTGATCAGCCACTTGATTCCCCCTCAGTCTGTGGGCTAGAAGCTCAGGAAACAGCTGCAGCACTGGGGGTGGCTGAGACCTAGCTCCTTTTCTCACCGCAGTTACAGACTTTTCCCACTGACCTTCTAAGTTGTCTTTGGCATTCAGGGGTTGAGAAGTCTAGACACCACCACAGCTGCATGTGATTCAGTCCTCTGAGGCCTGCTCCAGGGTCGCTGCAGCCTGCGCGCCCACGCCGAACTGTGCTCCTCTCCCCACCTGGTGCGATATACCTTTCCAATCAACCATGCAGGCTGTCTTGGGCTGGAAATTTGTTTCACTCTGTCTTCTTATGGGTTCTTCTGCTTTAGATTTTGTTTGGAGTCATTTTTTATAGGTATTTGGAGGGGTTTGGGGGGAGAGCTCAAGCAAGTCACTGCTTTCCCTCTGCCATGTTGGCTCCACCCCCAAGGATTTTCTGGCTAGACTCTTTAAAACAGCATGATAGTCTCCTCTGGATGCTCTACAAGTTATCAGTGGTGTCTCCTAAAATGTGGTGCCTTGACCAGAACATAACCATACAGATGTGGTCAGTCAGAGTAGAATGCAAAGGAACTACCAATCTCTACCTAAGTCCAAGACTCTTGTCCTCTCTTCTATTTTGTATCTCTAATCCCTCAAATACTCTTGCTTAAATCAAGATAAACTTTTTTTTTATTTTTTTATCTATTCTCATGTCAGTTAACATTTTGCAAAATGAATTTAACTGTCTTAATGCTTTGGTGAAATGAAAAGAGTACTATATTTGCAGTAAAAAAAAAACATCATTTGAGTCTCAATATTGTCACTTAATAGCTATGTCATCTTAGGCAAGTCATTTCACTTCTTCTAAACCCAATTTCATCCATTAAAAAATGAACTACCTAATGCAACTGATATAGGACTACCTAACTAACTTTTTTTTTTGTTGTGAAGATTAAGTGGCATAACATAGTTATGAAGCATTATATAACAGCAGTTAAATGTCAGCCACATCTTATATACATGCATTTATATTGCTGATGTCTCTCTTAGATAGTATATACCTATAGGCAATGATTGAGTGTGTTTATTCTGCTTTACAGCACTGAGAAGAGTGCCTCATACAATTTTCTACTCATATGTACTATCTGGTAGTGGCAGTACATGGATTTCTTATGACCTCAAATCTAAGTGCCCATAGGCTCTAACTCCCACAAGACCTACTGCCTATGGGGGTCTTTGCAGCCTACAGCCCTGAGCATTTCCTGAGAAGAGAGCAGCTGAAGGAGTAAAGCAACCTGTATCACCATGGAAACAGGTCAGAGAGGAAGAATACTGCAGAGAGAAGTATGGACTGTGAAACTGCCCACATCCTACCCTTTGTCACTCTCACCAACACACTCCTGACTGCCGATCTGCATAAATTGGAAGAAAAGGAAGTTAAGGTTAATGATGAGTGGCAAAGAGAATGGTGTCTTCTTTTCTGTGACTCTTCATCCAATCTCCATAGTTTTTCTACCACTTAATTCATTAGTTAGCATCATTTTCTAAAACTCATCATATAGAGTGTTATACTATATAAAAAGAGCATTCTATGATACATTGTGCCAAGGTACAAAATGAACACAGAGTCAATTTCAGATCTCTGGGATGTTATAGTCTCTAAAGAAAACATCATGTTATAATGCAATATGTGCTTAATGTAGGACCAAAAGATTTAGGTTAGAGTCTTCATTCCTAACTAGCAAATTGTTTAACTTCCATTTGCCAATGTGAAAAATTAGTATCAGTAGTATCATGCTACTAACCTCACAGAGTGAGAGAATCTAAGAATTGGAAGAGACCTTAGATGCCATGTAGTCCAAACTGTACCAAAACAAGCATCTCCTCTAAAATATACTCAACAACTGGTAATCACGTTTCCATTGAAGAATGAATGAATAAACAGCATTTATTAAACCCTTAGTGCATGCCAAGCATGGTGCTTCATGTTGGAGATAAAAATACAAAATTAAAACAGGCCCTATCCTGAAGAAGCTTACATTCTAATTAGAGACACAACAGATAGGGGAGTTTGGGGATGGGAAGTCAAAAAGAAGATGAAGAGAAAAATAGAGAAGTTCACAATTTTGTGCTTTTCAGAGTCAATGGAGCAAGAGGTGGAAAGAGCAGAGAGTAAGCAAGGGGGAGATTAAAGAGTAAAAAATGCCCAGGGTAAAGACAAGGAAAGCATAGATTCAGAGAACATAGGGCAGAGTCTCCCATGATCTCTTATGGTCCAGTTAGCAGAATGGAGAAATAATAGCAACTTGAAGATTTTTATATGAGAGAAAGGAGAGGAGAAAAAAAGTGATTCACTGTCTTTCCAACTCATTCTAACTCTGAATAACTTTTAATCTTAGGAAGTGTTTCTTATATCAAGCTCAAATTCAGCTCCACAATTTCTATTATAGGTATTCTGCTTCCTAATAGAAATATTTTCCAGTCCACAGTTTTGCTTATTTATCTGTTCTATATAAACAAGATACTCCTATATGAGAAATAATGAACAAAAGTACTCAGTACATGCCAACTCAAATAATGTGCTTATATATTATGCTTCAAAGACTGAAGATTAATTTAATAGAGTTAAGAGTTGTAAGTTTTGTACTAATAACAAATTTAATAATACTTTGAAATCTTTTATTTTTCTAATTATTAATCTTATACACTTCATCTATAAGACCATTGTCCAAACTCTCAAGAAGCTAAAATTATATAGATAATGGTCATCTCTGCATAGAAGTGTGTATGGTAGCTCTGAGAATGTACAGATAAGACTATTACAGATTCCAGAATGAGATCACAGGTTGAGCTATATTCTCCTAGACCCCTTTTATTTTTTTTTCCTTTTTCACCCCCTCAACCAGTTTTAGAGCTTAAAGATCAGAAAGAATATTTTTGAACATGAACAACAGATAACACTTTTTCTCCTCACTAATTAGAATGCCCTAAAATCTAAAGCAAGATTAAGGAGTCAGAGATGAGTTTTTCTCTATATAAGGCTGAAGTCAGATGTATCCTTTTGTGCTGCTGTCTCATACATGGATATGAGAGGCTGGCACATGAGTGGCACAGATGTTTGGTATGATACAAGTTTATATTCTCCTGTCTAAAAGCATCTGGAAGAAAACCACAGCACCTCTATCTTTGGTTAAAAATTCATGTAGCCTGTAATCCATATCCTTCAATAATCTTTGCTAGAATGTTAGATTTTGTGAATGGGTTGTCTTTTAACTTCTCTTACATAATGTCAGATTTGCCATATAGACATAAATTTAGGGAGTATTTGTTACTGATGGCATAAAATGAACAAATCTTCAGACTCTGAAAATAATCTTCTCAGATCAAGTCAAATTTTTCTTCTAGGTGGCACACCTTCAATTAGCCTGGCACAGAGGCAAAATATAGTTTCTCTCTCTCTCTCTCTCTCTCTCTCTCTCTCTCTCTCTCTCTCTCT
>NW_020954557.1:27293071-27396860 GCF_900497805.2 Vombatus ursinus | reverse complement strand
TCTCTCTCTCTCTCTCTCTCTCTCTCTCTCTCTCTCTCTCTCTCTCTTTCTCTCTCTCTCTCTCTCAGAACAGCTAAGTAATTTTTGACTTGTTTAAGTAGTAATTTCATTCTTCAAATATTATAGAAATGAAAAGGGGAAATTATATTCTATACCTGACTGCTTGGATGGAAATGATAAGAATCTTGGAGGGAAGTGTCCCTCCTTGTAAAGTTCGTGATACAGAAGGAGAAGAATCTGGGTATAGTCTGATATGCACCCTATATTTAGGGAAAGCAGATTTCAATGAGTTTAGAGTAGAGATAGGCCAGAATAAATGTCTCAGGGGAAGTTATCATTTTGGAAATACATTGTAGTACTAGTTGACCCAGTGGATAGAGTGTCAAGCCTGGCATCAACAAGACCTGAGTTCAAATCCTACCTCAGAAACTTACTAGCTAGGTGACCTTGGACAAGTCATTTAACTTTGTTTGCCTTAGTTTCCTCATCTGTAAAATGAGCTGGAGAAGGAAATGGCAAACTATTCCAGTATCTTTGCCAAGAAAACCCCAAATGGGGTCATGAAGAATTGGACACAACTGAAAGATTCAACAACAACAGATAGATAAATAGACAGATTAATAGATAGATAGATGTGTACTAAAAGTGCCTAATCAGCAAGTGTTTGAATCTTATTTAAAAGTGCTGAGGGAACATGCAGGCTGTAAAGGTGGTGGCAATGGACTTTAGACATTTGTTTAGCACTGAATGCTGGGTAATATCAATGATCAAGTTTAAACCAATGCAGAAAGGATGCCCATGTGGATGGGAAAGCCATAATTTGAGGTTTATTTGAAAAGTTCAAATTTTTCACAATAAAGCAAATAGATTTTCAAATAGGATTTGTTTCTTAAATGTTAAGAGCACAAAACTAGAGTTCATCTAATTTATTTTCAATTGAAGCCAGGTAATATGACCCGGGGAAACTTCAATAGATTATTTGTCCCTAAATTAAAGGCTATCCATCTAAGCTTACATTAATAAAATATTTTAAATTTCAATTGATGAACATAATTAATTTTAAATGATACTACATGCATTATGCTTGGGCTTTCAAGTATGTTTAAGGTCATCCTGATAACTCATAGTATTAAAAGAATACAATATAAAATTAATATAAAGCATACAAAATAAAAATAGTTTTATTTGAAAAAATGAAAAAGCTTTGTAACTTTTTGCTACTAAATTGTATTACACATATAGCATTTTATATATTATATATATAGCAGTTTATATAATATATATGTATTATATTTTATATATTATATATATTGCAAATCCCTTTCATACATATTCTGTGTTCCCCATAATAATCCTATGGATTAGCTAGGACAAATATTATTGTCACCATTTTTATAAAGAGACTTCATTTCAGAGAGATTGAATGATTTGTCCAGGGTCATAAAATAAATCAATTGTAGCTGTGACTAAATCTCAGGCATCCTAACTCCTAGACTAGTACTCTTCATGGAAATATTTTATATGTAGTTTATCTAAATTTTAGAAAAACATTTGACAAATATTTATAGATTTCTGGGGTTAAGAGTAGCTCCTGGGGGTATTTTTATATGCTTTATGAATAAGAAGGAAGGCTGTTGGCTCAGTCAGAATACATTTAGGTAGATTTGGGATGGAATGAAATGGCCAGGCCCAAAGAGTAGTCATGAATAACTCAATGTCAACTTCAAATGAGTTTTCCTGTGGACTACCCCAATAATCTATAGTTGCCCCTGTGACCTTTTTTTTTTATCTTTTACTTCTATGAAAGAATAGCTAGCATGCTTATCAACAAATCAGGTCAACAAGTACTAATTAAGTGTTTACTATGTACCAGGTGCTATGCTAAGTGCTGGATATGCAAACACAAGCAAAAAGAAAGGCAGTCCCTGCCTTCAACGAGTTTACATTCTCCTAAGGGAAGAACACACACAAAAAAAGGAACTTCAAAATCAGGGGAGAGAGAGGGAATGTGAGGTGCCTAGATAGTGACACAGAAAGGAAGAAATGGAAAGATTCACAAATTTCAATCTTACCGTGCAAAAAAGACGTGAACATGACCAAGGTACTTTCTTTAAAATGGAGGTTTCAAAAGGAACTGGGCAATCAGAGGAAGAGGAGGTAGGGAAGGAGCTAGCTTTCATTTGAGTGACTATTATGTGCCAAGAATTTGCTAAGTGCTGGGGATACAAAGAAGAGGAAAAGATAGTTCTCACTCTCAGGAAACTCACAATCTAGTCAAGGAGACAACATGAAAACAACTCTCTATGAATATGAAGAATTTAAGAATACATGAAGAATACATACAATGAATTTGAAATAATCAACAGAGGGAAGACAACAGAATTAAGGGATATTAGGAAAGCTTTCTTGCAGAAGGTGGGGTTTTAGGTGGGGTTTGAAGGAAGCCAGGGAAGCCAGAAAGCAGAGATGGAGAGGGATTGCATTTCAGGAATAGGGGATATCTAAGGAAAAAGTCCATAGTGTCTTAAGGAAGGAGCAGCTGGGAAGCCAGAGTCACTGAATCACAAAATATTAAATGGTAAAAGGGGAAAAAAGACTGGAAAGGTGGGTAAGTGGGAGATAGTTTATGAAAAGCAATAAACACCAAATAGAGGATTTTATATTATCCTGAAAAATAAGTCCTCCACTGCCACCTCTTTTTCTAATTGGTTAGTTCCTTCTAAAGCCTGATAGAAGAAAAACTACAAAAAGAAATGCAATCAATGCATGAAAACTATGAAAAGAGAGGTAAAAATGCTAGGTAAAAGGGTTCAAAAATACTGAACAAGATAACACCTATGCACTAAAGGAAATAGTTCCTTAAAAAAGTAGATTTGGGTAAGTAGAAAATAATTACTTCATGAGATATGAAGAAACAATAAAACAATGGCAAAAGAATAAAAAATAGAAAAAATGTAAAATATCTCATCAGAAAAACAACTGACCTTGCAAATAGATTGAGGAGAGATAATTTAAGAATTATTAGACTACCTGAAAGCTAAGATCAAAAAGGGCCTAGACATCAGACTTCAAGAAATTATAAATAAAAACTGCCCAGATATCTTAGAACCAGAGGACAAAATAGAAATTGAAAGAATCCACTGTCCGCCTCCTGAAAGAGATGCCAAAATGAAAACTCTCAGAAATATCAAAGTCAATTTCTAGAGCCTCCAGGTCAAAGAGAAAATAGTAAAAGCAACCAAAAAGAAACCATTCAAATATCATAGAGTCACAATCAGAATTACTCAAGATTTAGTAGATACAGTGTTAAAGGAATAGAAGGCAAAGAAGCTAGTATTACAAGCAAAAATAACCTACCCAGGAAAACTGAGTATATTCCTTCAAGGGAAAAAGTGGATAGTTAATGAAATAGAGTACTTTCAAGTATTCCTGAAGAAAAGAGCAGAGCTGAATACAAAATGTGAATTTCAAACAAAAGACTCAAAACAAGAATTAAAAGGTAAATATGAAAGAGAAATCTTAAGGGACTTTAGGTTAAGCTGTTTACTTCCCATTGGAGCAGATAATATGTGTAACACTAAACTTTATCATTGTTAGGCCAATTAGGAGTCTACTTAAACAGAACGTTTGAGTGTGAGTTAATCATGTTGGGATGATCTCAAAAGAAAAAATAGAGGGGTAAGAAAGATATTTGCCTGGGAAAAGGTGGAAGGGAAAGGAAGAATGGGGAAAATTTTCTTGCATAAAAGAGGTTTTTCAAGGAAGAGTTTTTAGAGTGGATGGGAAAATGGGACTGGGCAATGTTTGAAATCACTCTTATTTGAACTAGTTCAAAGAAGGAAGGTTATATATACACATTCAGTAGGGTATATAAATCTATCTTCTCCAACAGGGAAGTAGGAAATAAGAGAAAGATGTGGTGGTAATAAGAGGGAGGATTAGTTGGTTGGTGTCCTTTGTTCTCAAGGAGGACCAAAATGACATCACACTATGCTAGAACCAAGTTTCAGTGTATCCGTCTGTGGCTGATCAGACCAATATGAGCTTGGAATGCTGTACCACAGATCAGGCACAAATAGTCTGTATGAACATTTGGGGTGGTTTCTCTAAATGTGCACGTCCTGTGTTTATTTTGAGTTGTTTTAGTTCTGCTTCGCTCATAGAGGACAGTACTTTCTGTGATGTGGGCAAGCCATGATGAGCAGTTATGTGCCAATGTCTCCCATGTCACACAATCAATTCCAAATTTCTGAAGAGAGACCTTGAGAGTGTCCTTGTATCACTTCTTCTGACCACCATGTGAATGCCTGCCCTGTGTGAGTTCTCCATAAAATAGTCTTTCTGGATTCAAACAACATGGCCAGCCCATCAGAGTTGCACTCTCTGAAGCAGAGTTTGAAAGTTTGGCAGTTTAGTTGAAGAAAGGACCTCAGTGTCTGGTAACTTACGCTGCCTAGTGATCTTCAGAATCTTCCTAAGACAATTCAAATGGAAGTGATTCAGCTTCCTGGCATGGCGTTGGCATACTGTCCAGGTTTCACAGGCATACAATGATGAGGTCAGCACAATGGCTCTGTAGACTTTCAGTTTTGTAGTCAGTCTAATACCTCTTCTCTCCCATACTTTCCTTCAGGGCCTCCCAAACACCAAGCTAGCTCAGGCAATGTGTGTTTCAAACTCATTACCAATGTGTACCTCCAAGGAAAATGCACTACCAAGATAAGTCAACTTATCCACAGCATTCAAAATTTCTCCATTTGCTGTAACCAATGGTTCCCTATATAGATGGTGTGGTAGTGGCTGATGGAGCACCTGTGTTTTCTTGGTGTTGTTAGGCCAAAATTAGCACAAGAGCTCCTCTTGGGGGTGGAGTCAAGATGGTGAGTAAAAGCAATGACTTGCTTGAGCTCTACTCAACCCCTTCAAATACTTGTAAAAAAAATGGCTCTAAACAAATTCTAGAGCAGCAGAACTCACAAAAAGAGTGAAACAAATTTCCAGCCCAAGACAAGCTGGATGGTTGATTAGAAAGGTTTATTGTGCCAGACTGGGAGAGGAGCACAGTTCAGCATGGGCCATGCAGGCAAAGACCAGGCCTCATTGAACATGGAGCAGTCCTCAGAGGATTGAATCAAGGAGAGGTGTGGCAGTTTCCAGACTTCTCAACCCATAAATGCCAAAGACAACTTAGAAGGTCAGTAGGAAAGGTCTGTTGTACCATGATGAGAGAAGTGCTCAGTATAGCCCCAGTCCTGGCACAGTCCTAGGGCGGTGGCTGCTTTTGGAGCTCTTGGCCCACAGACTGAGGGGGGATCGAGTGACTGATCAAAGGGAGATTGTAGGGTTTTCTTTGCTGGTGCTGAGGCAGGAATCTCTTGCTTTGCCCATGTTTGAATCTGGACAACAGTTTTAGGTGGCAGTCCTGGGGTGAAGAGGAGTGCTGGCATAGTGGTGCTTGTGGTGGCTGTGGAGAGGGAATCTTCCTCACAGTTCCAAGGCAGAAAAGACTGCTTGTGTTCACTCATAGACCAGAGCACAGGCCAGGAAATGAGTAAACACCTCGTCCTTGATCATACCACCTTGGAAGAACTGAAAATTTACAGGTCCCTAGGAGTATCTCTTAAAATAGCTGCACAAAACCCCTGAAGCTTGGGACAGTACATTTTCCACACTTGAAGCAGAGCCCTACCTTAACAAAAAGTTTAAAACTTAAGTAATTGACTGGAAACATGAGCAAACAGTGCAAAAAATGTCAGACCATAGAATCTTACTTTGGTGACAAAGAAGATCAAAACAGGCAACCAGAAGAAGACAACAAAATCAAAGCTCTTACACCCAATGCCTCCAAGAAAAATATGAATCAGTCTCAGGCCATGGAGGAACTCAAATAGGATTTTGAACAGCAAGTAAGGGAAGTAGAGGAAAAACTGGGAAGAGAAATGATAGTGATGCAAAATTAGCACAAGCAGCAGAGAATTGATCTATACTTTGTTGCATCTCAGATTCAGAGGCTGCATTGAGTGCACAATCATCTGCAAGCAGAAAATCATGCACCTCCACTTTGGTCTTGGTTTGTAGCCTTTTCAAGTTGAAGAATTTACCATTGATGCAGTAGCTGACCTTGATACCATGTTCATCTTCACTTAAAACATTTGACAACATGTCTGAAAACATCATGCTAAAAAGCTTGGAAGAAAGCACACAGCCTTGTTTCACTCCATTGGTGACTGGGAAAGTACAAGAACATTGTCCATTATCCAGAACCCAGGCAAGAATGTCATCATGAAATTGATGTACAATCTAATGAACTTCTCAAGGCAAGCAAATTTTGACATAATTTTCCAGAGGGAGGGTAGATTAAGACAGGCAGCGGTCAGAAGAAAAACACTCTTTTTGAGAATGTATAGGGTGAAAAAAATGAATTATAAACAGGAGGAAATAAGATGGAGAGAAATAGTTATCAACTATAGCTGTGAAGGGGAACAGAAAGAACTCATCCATAAAATAGAAGTGGATAGCAGAATTAGAAAAAATAATCCAACAATATGCTATTTACAAGAAACACACTTGAAATAGAATCATACACCAAAAGTTAAAATGAGGGGCTGGAGCAGAATCTATTATGTTTCACTTGAAATTAAAAAAAATGCAATGGTAGCAATCATGATCTCACACAAAGCAAAGTAAAAATAAATTTAACTAATATGATATGATAATCAAGGAAACTACATTTGGGTAAAAAGTACCATAGACAATGAAGTAATATCAATACTAAACATACACGTTACAAATGGCATAGCATCCAAATTCTTAAAAGAAAAGTTAAATGAATTACAGGAGGAAAGAGAAAACTGTACTAGTAGGGGACTTATATTTACCCCTCTCAGAACTAGATAAAACTAACCACAAAGGAAATAAGAAATAAGTTAAGGAGAAGAATAGAATTTTGGGAATGTTAGATATGACAGACCTCTGGATAATATTGAATGTAAGAAAAATAAATAGTTTTTCTCAGATATACATAGCACCTTCACAAAAAATTGATCATGTTTTAGGACATAGAAATCAAATAAACAAATGCAGAAAAGCAGAAATATTAAATGCACCCTTTTCAGACCATAATGTAATAAATATTAGAATCAACAAAGTGCCTTGGGAAACAGAGATTAGGAATTAATTGGACACAAAATAATAATCTAATCCTATATAATGAGTGGACCAAAGAACATATCATAAAAACAATCAATATTTTCATTAAAGATAATGACAACAATGAGACAACATACAAAATTTGGGGAACATAGCTAAAGCAGTAATTAGAGGTAAATTTATATCTCTAAATTCTTATATTAATAAAAGAGAGAGAAAGCAGATCAATGAATTGGCTATGAAACTTACACAAAAAAAAATTAGGGGAAAACAAATAAAAAATTCCTTCCTAAACACTAAAATAAAGCCCCTGAAAATCAAAGGACAGGTTAATATAAATGAAAGTTTAAAAAAAGAACTAATAAACTAAGATAGAAGCAGGTTTTAGGAGAAAAATAAAATATTGGTTATTTTTGTTTTTTAAAAGGAAGAAAATTAAATTACTACTATTTAAAATGAAAAGGGTGAAGACACAATCAACGAAGATGAAATCAAAGCAATAATTAGGAACTATTTTGCCCAATTATATGTCAATAAATCTAGCAAAGTGAAATGGAGAAATATTTACGAAAATATAAATTGCTCAGATTAACAAAGAGGAAATAAAATACCCAAATAATTCTATCGTAGAAAAAGAAATCAAAAAAGTCATAAATGAGATTCCTGTGAAAAAATACCCAGGACCAGATATATTTACAAGGGAATTATACTCAACATTTAAGGATTAATCCTAATAATATATAAAGTATTTTTAAAAATAGATAAAGGAGTCCAACCAAATTCCTTCTATGACACAAATACGGTTTTGATACTAAACCATGGAGGACAAAAACAGAGAAGAAAACTATAAGCCAAATTCCCTGATGAATGTCGATGCAAAAATATTAAATAAAATACTAGTAAGCAGAAGACAAAGATCATACACTATGACCAGGTGGGATTTCTACCAAGAGCATTTCTATTAGTCTAGTTCAACATTATGATAACTATAAATGTTATTGATCCTATCGACCTTTTCGAAGAATTTAGAGATATGGGATGATTGATGGGATTAGATGGATCAAGTGAGAATCTTTTGAGGATGGGGGAGGTGATGGTCTTTTTACCATGGCAGCCCTGGCTGCCACACTTTAGAAATTATAAGGATAAGCAAGAAAGAATCCATTGGAGAGTCAACCAGGATAGGAAAGAATCTGGCTTTCCTGCTATAAGAGGAATGAAGGAAATGGAGATGTTAGACAAATGGAAGAGAAGGCTAGGACAAAATACTAACTATCTTCAATTGTTTGAAAAGCTGTTATATGAAGCAGTGATTAGACTAGCTCTGCTTTGTCCAAGCGGGGAGAAGAAAGAGCTTTCAGTAGATGCTGAAGAGAGTGAAATATAAGCCTGACAGAAGGAAAAACTTCCATTTATTAAGGTTGTTTAAATGCAAAACAGGATACCTAGAGAAGCAGTGGGCCCCCTATCTGTGGAGATCTTCAATTTAAGACTAATTAGTCATTGGTTAGAAATAATGTAGAGAGTATTCTTTTTCATTTACATGTGGGATTACAGAGTAAGATCCCTTCTTACCTGATTAGAAATTTACTTTCTTTAGCATTTAAGCTTGGGTTTTTCCCACTTATTAAATCTTCTTACACATTATTCCCCTCCACAAATACTAAGATCAAGTCATCTTGACCCACTTGAACACAGTCTCACCTCCCATTTCCATACCTTTGCAGAGGCTGTCCCCCAAATGGAGAATGCCCTTTTTCTTCACCTGTCCTCTGGTTTCAAAGTTCAGCTCAATTCACACCTTCTGCAAAATACCTTTCCCAATCCCTGGGCTACTAATGTCTTCTCCTATAAGATTATCTCATATGTATTCTGTAGGTATCTTTTATGCATGTAACCATACATACATACATACATACATACATACATACATACATACAAGACACATATCACTATTTCTCCATTACAACAGAAACTTATTTAGGCCAGGAAATTTTTGCTTTTTCATTGTATTCTGTACACTTCCTAGAGTGCCTGGCAAACTAGAAGCACTTGATAAATACTTGTTGATTTATTAATAAATTATTGGTTTATTAATAAATCCTTATTGTCTTATCAAACCCAAGCAGATTTGTTTCTAATAGTAATCTATTTTAAGTTCTACAAACATTCTTTAGGATTATCAAACATGTAAATCCACAGTTTAATAAAAATAATAAGTACACAGAAAGATAGATAGTATTTAAATGGTGCCTACTATATACCATACACTGTGTTGAATGCTTTACAAATATCTCATTTGATCCTCACAATAAGCCTGGGAAATAAGTACTATTATTATTCTATTTTACAGATATGAGGCAGCAAGGTAGTTCAGTGGATAGAATGCCAGGCCTGAAGACTCAATTTTTGACTTCATATCTGGCCTCAGATAATTGCTAGCTATGTGGTGTTGGCAAGTCACTTAACCCTATTTACCTCAGTTTCCTCATCTGTAAAATGAGTTGAAAAAGGAAATGCAAACCGTGCCAGCAACTTTGCCATAAAAACCATAAATGAGGTTATGAAGAGTCAGACACAACTGAAATTACTGAACCGTAATAACTGATAAGGTAACTGAGGAGGATAGAGGTCAAATTACTTAGTCAGGGTCACACACAGCTTGAAAGTTTCTGAGATGAGATTTGAACTCAAATCTTCCTAAATCCAGGTCCAATACTCTGTCCAATGCACTATACAACTGATCTACCATCAGTTGTGATGGTTAATTGAACCTGGATTTGATTTTTTTTCCCTTTTACTCTCTTGCAGCATGCAAGATGAACTAGTACATTGCTTTCTAGTTCTAAAATTTCTTGGATTGTGTATTATCTTCTACTTCAGTCTTCAAAATCGAATCTGCCTATTATACAAAATTGGATACCTATTAGAAAATCATGCTAAGCATTTACTAGTCTCAGCACACCTCTTTCTTAACCCCAGAAATAAGAACAATTGCATACTTGAAAATAAAAGAATGCATATACTCACTCAGTTATTACAAAAATTTTTGTTCAAGAGTGAGCCTAGCAATTATTTCTATTCCTAAAATTACTAATAGCCTCTACATGGTAAATTCTTCAAAATATGCTATTTCCCAAATCAGTTGATAGTAATTCATTTTGACAACTTTCTAAACAACATCCAAAAGTCAATGAGTCCGCAATATGGGCTTATTATTAAGTCTGACACTTGATTGTGGTTGGGAATCCTGGATAATTTTCTCAAGAATTACTTATCTTGGCTTCTATTCCAATAAAGCTGATATTCCACAGTACCAATTAAATATATTACCTCTGCAAAAGCTTATGAATGTAATTACCATGCTAAGTGGGGAAAAATATCAACTATTATATGATGCTGAACTTGGACAGTCAGAGCAATAGTAATGGTGACATATGGACTGATTTAATTAGGAATCTTAAATTATTGTACAAAATAATTACTGCACCAAGCCTGGTAGTGGAAAAAGCTAAGGTTGATTTTCCATACTATCCATTTCCTGTTAGTCTGCCAACATTTTGCAAAATTTTTCTATTGTAATTGAGAATGTTAGAAGTTTTTTTGAGTCTGCTTTTCCACACATTTCTACTGTGATTCTTCATGGTAGTACAGAGGTGGCTTTGTGTTCTTGAGAACTGGCCTAGTGAAGTGTCATATATGATAGATTTTTATCATGTTAGAGATGATTTAAGGATGTTCTCAGTAACAGACTATATCTGTTATTCAAGGATGAGACTTGCAGAATACAGAAATGTTTATCACCAGTAAGATGACTACTAAGTATTTTTTTTTTTTGGCCATGGCAACACATGAAAAAAAGAACATGTAAAATATTTCTCAGAATTTTTCAACCTTGAGGTCAAAGGAACTTCTTCAGTAACAGGAAAAAAATGAAACAGAAGATGCTAGACATCCCACAATTGTGAGCAAAAACAGAAAAAGAAAAACCTGCTAGAATTGTTGTAGTGACCCATATTCAGCATACCAAGGGAAATGTCACTCTGAATAATAAAGTTAGGAGGAACTGCTGGCCTAAAATGAGAAGAGATGACTGCAGGAGATGACACGGTTTTGAAGGTAGGTAGGGATAATTTCCCAAATGTTTCACATTGGGTAAGATATAGAATGAATAAAAGAAATCAAGGATGGCATTATTACCCAAAAAAGTGATCAAAAGCATATGAATAACTATTAATTCAAAAACACACTTTCTTATCTCCAAAAAAATTTAATGAGAATTATCTATACATGTCTAAATTAAAGGGAAAAATTGAACATGAATTGCATGGGAGGTATGGATGGGTTTCAACTTGCACCATTATAGTATTTATTCACAGTGGTGAGATCATAAATCTAATAAAATAGTATGCTACATTTATACTATGCTGTATATAAATACACTATACTTTGTGATTTCCCTCTCACTTCCAAAATATCACCCCTCAAAAACATTAATCCAAAAAAATTTTTAGTGCTTCAACTTTTTTTTTCCTTTTAGAAACAACAAAATTGAGTCTTTTTATATCCACAGCATATAAGCAATTCTGATTTGGGCAGAAGTAAATGATCTGTGGCACCTTCAACTTATCCCAGATGTAAGACTCCAACAAATTTGATTGAATACTTAAATCATCTTGACAGTGACAACAAGGAACTTATAAATAGCTCAACTGAAAATAATTTAAAGTAGAATTTTTCATGAAGTGTTGTTTTATTCTCATTTTAAAACTTAATATGAATGATGCATTTGCTTTGGGCTCATTCTCCTAACATCCATTTAGACTTGCAGGTTTGTTATTCAGAAGGTTTGAGAATGGAATTCTAATACTATAACTCACAAACCCCCATTAATATGTTTCCTTCCAATGATTATCAATTGATATCAATTAACCACCTTATTATCTTTTTGTAATAGGTATTTTACTAAGATGACACTGTAAGAGCAGTAGGTATAAAATACCCCCCAAAAAACTGGGGGGTTAGATTAGAAGTTCAAATTCTCTCACTCTCTGAAGCTCTTCTGGATGGTTTCAAGGGAAAGAAAACAAGACTATTTTCTACCCAGCCCCCAAACAATTTCCTCATAGTTTTAGTTTGAAGGCCTTCACCATTAGGAGAAAAGGGAAATGTTATTCCCATTAATAAAATTAGGCAGAGGTGCTGGACTAGAATGAGAACAGAAGAGATTACTGCTAGAGACACATTTTGGAAGGCAAGTAGGTATTTCCCAAATATTTCAAATTGAGAAATACACAAAATGAATGAAAGAAATCAAGGATGGCTTTACTACCAAAAAGCAGTGATCAAAAAGCACAAGGACTACTGACTCAAAAACACACTTTCTCATTTCTATAAAACCTTAATGAGAATTATCTATGTGTACCCAAATTAAAGGGAGGAAACAGACATGAATTCCAAAAGAGGTATAAATGGGTTTCAATTTGTACTGTTATGGTATGTATTCAGAGTGGTGAAATCATAAATATTATAAAGTATTATGTTACATTTTTGCTATGTTGTATTTACATACAACTATATTTAATGCCCCTCTCACCGTCAAAATGCCACCCCAAAAAATTAATCCAAAAAATATTTTTAAGTTCTAAGCCAGGCAATAGAATATTGCTGGGTTCCAAACTAGTTATTGAAGAATTAACGAGCATAATGATGTATATTAACTTAATGCTTTTTCATTGATTGATTGCTTGAGGTGTGATGTTCTCACTTGAAAAGGTTCCAAGCCTCTCTTGTTCCACGTGGCAGTTTCTTTTATAGAGGATTAAGAGGAATCTGATGAGCAAAGTGTTCCTAAGTGTGATAATTAATATCTCTTATATACTATCAGTTTTTAAATCTTTGGCAGTGGATCAACTGGAAATAGTGAATCCCATAATATGAAATTTTTGGAATAAATAGCCCTCATATAAAATATAATACTAAATCATTGAAATTATAAGTTAAGGTTCTTCATGATGTTATTTGGAAAATAGATATAGATGTGACAGAATTTGTTCTGGTCTCATTTTCAGTGAAATATCACCATCATCATCATCATTATCATAATTTTATGGGTCAGGGAGTTTGTTAATAAGCAAAGTTAACCCAGTTAATGTGATTTGTAATGTGTCAAAGAGAAGTGTCTAACATGAATTTAATAATTTATTGTATTAGAAATATTGTTAGGAATGTGAACTCTTCTTTAATTCTATTGGGTTCTGAATTTAATTACTAAAAGATTGAGGCAAATATGTTTAAAAAATCAGCAACATTAATTCTTGCTTTTTTCCCGAAGATTTCAAGATCTAGCCCCATGCATAGGTTAAAGTAACTCCCTCTGTGAAAACTTTTGAAGGTTTTTACCTGACAAAATTTGCCGTGTCCTAACAGCATTAAATCAAATTCCTTAGGTCTCTTTGCCTGGGCCAAAAGCAGCTATTCAGCTTAAAATCTCATAATACTTTAGCCAGCACACTTTAATCTAATGATAACAAGTGTGAATTTAAACTGTTGGTAAAACAGTATGCATTTCCTAGTATATGAAGCTGAAAATTCCCAGGAGGTTGGAAATTGGAAGCTAAATACTTAGGGCAGCTCCTCATCTGAAAAGTCTCAAAGAAAGGTAAAGGAGGCAGGGGATTGAGAATTGATTCAGATCTTTAAGGAAGTAGAGGAAAAGATTATACAGAGCTGGGAATTGTCATGACATGTCTTTTAGATAAAAAAGGAAATATATGAATGCATAGATAATAATCTTTTATTTTCTTTTAAAGTTTAAAGAGTATTGGGCCTTGGAAATTAAAATGTTACTATTAGCAATTATAAATCCACAGTATACTTTCCATGGATGTACACAAAGATGATGAGGTTGATGCAAGCATTGCCAGAACTAACTCACTGTTTGGAAGGCTCCAAAGGAAAGAGTGGGAAAGAAGAAGTATTAGGCTGCCTAACAAACTGAAGGTCTACAGAACTATTGTGCCGACCTCATTGTTATATGCCTGTAAAACCTGGACAGCACATCAGCACCATGCCAGGAAATTGAATTGCTTCTATTTGAATTGGCTTAGGAAGATTCTGAAGATCACCTAGCAAGATAAGTTACCAAATAATGAGGTCCTTTTTCAAGCTATACTGCCAAGATTCACATCCCACTGTAGTGAGTGCTACTCAATGGGCTAGTTACATTGTTTGAGTGCAAAGGCATTGTTTGATTGGACAATGCAAACCCTCACATAGAGGTCAGAAGAAGTGATACAAGGAAACTCTCAAGAGCTCTCTGAAGAACTTTGGAATCAATTGTGAGACATGAGAGACACTGACACAGGACCACCCAGCATGTTGTACTCATATCATGGAAGATGCTGTCCTATAAGAGCAAAGCAGGCTTTCAATAACTCAAAAGAAATATGAGATGGGCAAATTTAGAGATACCTCCACTTCAAATGTTCATATGGACTATTTGTGCCCAACCTGTGATAGAGAGTTCTGAGTTCATTTTAGTCTGATCAACTCCAATAGGAAACATATACCTTGACCATGACATAGTGATGTCATTTGGTGCTCTTCAAGAATGAAGAATAACAACCAAGTGGCTTATAAGCCAGAGGTAGTGAATATCAGAGGTGGGATATAATCATGGGTTTTCTGATTTGAGGCTAGAACCAATGATGTTTCCACTACATTACCTCCTACTTCATCCTTAGCCATAGCTACCATCTAAATTAGAAGAATGGTGATCTGCATTGGTTGAGCTAAGTAGGATGGACTAGAGTGGGGAGAGACATGTCTGGAAGATAAACCAGTAGGCTATTGCAATAGATCATGCTTGAAGTGATGAATGCCTCCAACAATGTAATGGTGGTGGCAAAGGAGATAAGGTGGTATATATGAGATATTACAAAGGTAAATTGCATAGGCCATGGGAACAGATTGCATTGAAGAGTTAGAGAGAGTGTGAAGTTGAGAACACTTAGTTTGTGAGCCTGGGTAACTGAGACAATGATGGTGCCATCCATAATAATAGGAAAGCTAGGAAGAAAGGAAGGTTAGGGGAAAGCATACATTTTGGGCATGTTGAGTTTATGATGTCTAGTGAGATATCCAGTTCCAGATGTTCAATAGGCAGTTGAAGATGCAAAACTTGTGATCAGCAGAAAAATTAGAGCTGGACAATTAATTCTGAGAATCATCAGTATTTGAGAAGTATCGACATGATAGTTAAATCCACAGGAGCTGATGAGATAGCTAAGATAAATTGTATCAAAAGGAAAAGAGAATAGGACTCAGGACAGAGTCTTGGGGGACATCCCATGGACTAGCAGGCAAGACCTAGATGAAGATCCAGCAAAACATACTGAGGAATGTTCAAACAAACAAATGGGAGGGGAAAGCAATGTCAAAAAACCTAGAGACAAGTGAGTCTAATGAAAAAGAGGGTGATTGACAGTCCCAAAGGCAATTGAAAGGTCAAGAAAGATGAAAAATTAGTAAAGGCAATTACAGTAGAAAGATCATTGGTAACTTTGAAGAGAGCAGTTTCCTCATAACAATTCTGATATATAAGTAGTCTTATTAATCCTTATTTTATAGATGAGGAAACTAAGACTCAGCTAAAGATTTTAAGTGACTTGTCTGTGATCGCATAGTTGGTAAATGTGGGAATGAGGATTATCATCCAAGTTTTGCCTGACTCTAAATGAAAAAACACATAAATATGATACAGAAAGAAATGACAACGCGTACTATACATTTGCAATATCCTTCAATAAAGTCCTAGTCTGATGCTTCAAGACATGGAATGGACCTCTAATTCTAGACAGCTCTGCCAGCAGAACATAAGATTTGGCAGGTTCAGAGAGTAGAAAAAACAGAGTATCAACATGGAGATAGAATGAACATTTGTCCAATGAGCATAACACTCATAACTAGGATGACCACAAGTTAATGAATTTTTTGATCAAAGCAACTTTCAAATAAATGAAATCATACATCATTCAAGCATGGAATTAATGAAAGATATGCTAACAAATGGATTTTCACTATTTCTTGCCCAATCTATGCCTTCTATCCTTCATTATTCAATGTGATTTTCCTGATGATCACCATTTAAAATGGTGTCTTCTTGCAATTTCTCATAGCTAGACCTCTCCCTTGCCCTTATCACTTTCTGTCTTCTATTGTATCTACTTACATTACATTCTAATTTAGTAGAAGAATGAATGAATTAGTGATAAAAAAAAAACATTACTAAGCCCTAAGTGCTAGGGATACAAATAGAAAAAGGTAGACAGGTCCTGTTTTTAGGAAAATTACACTCTGATTAAGGTAGATAATACATATAGAATTATTCAGCTGCAGAAGGGGTACAGAAGTTTTACTATGGCCAAAACATAACTCACCTTGCAACCAACCTGAAAATGAACATTTCTGAGCTTAGCAAGGCTGGTCTTTGGACAACAGATACATTGCATATTCAAGACTTTTCCAGGTTGGTACTATCAGCCTAGCTTGAGCTCTATTAGCATAGAGTTAGATAACATAGGGTCACCTCCAAGGGGTGTTCTGGAGTTAGCTATAACAAACTATTTAGATTGCCTAATTTTCAGTGTGAACATTTACACCTCATAAATTATCAAACTCTACAAATCAGGGCATGATTTATTGTTTTGTTGATTGTCTAGATTTAAGAAAGTGATGGAATAAATTGTAATAATGCAAATTAAAATTGTTTGTTTTGTGTACATTACAGACACACACACACACACACACACACACACACAACCAGCTGTTAAATTCTTGGCTCACTTTCATTCCACAATGAAGTATGAAAAGTGGATGTGAGAGAAAACTACACATTCAACTCACACCTGTGCCCTCTGTCTATATATGCTCCTTCTATCTGCCCTAATGATGAGAAAATTCTTATGAGTTATAAATATCATCTTCCCATGTAGGAATGTAAACAATTTAACCTTATTAAGTCACTTACAATGTCCCTTCCCTGTTAACATTTTATGCTTCTTTTGAGTCTTGTATTTGAAAAGTCAGATTTCTATTCAACTCTGGTCTTTTTATCAAGAATGCTTGAAAGTTCTCTATTTCATTAAATATCCACTTTTTTGTTCTGAAGGATTATGCTCAATTTTCTGGGATAGGTGATTCTTGATTGTAATCTTAGCTCCTTTGCCCTCCAGAATACCATATTCCAAGCCCTCTGATCTTTTAATGTAGAAGCCACTAAATCTTGTATTATCCTGACTGTGGTTCCACAAAACTTGTATTGTTTCTTTCTGGCTGTTTGCAATATTCTCTCCTTGTCCCATGAGCTTTGAAATTTGGCTATAATATTCCTTGGAGTTTTCATTTTGGGATCTCTTTCAGGAGGTGATCAGCAGATTCTTTCAATTTCTCTTTTATGTTCTGGTTCTAGAATATCACAGCAGTTTTCCTTGATAATTTCTTGAAAGATGATATCTAGGCTATTTTTTTGATCAGGTAATCCAATAATTTTTGAATTATCTCTCCTGAATCTGTTTTCCAGATCAGTTTTCCATCGAGATCTTTCACATCATCTTCAACTTTTTTTTTTCATTCTGTTTTTATTGTTTCCTGATTTCTCATAAAGTCATTAGTTTCCACTTGTTAAATTCTAATTTTTAAGGAATTATTTTCTTCAATGAGCTTTTGTACATCCTTTTCCATTTGGTCAGTTGCACTCTTTAAGGAGTTTCTCTTCTTCAGTGAGTTTTTTGCCTCTTTTTCCACTTGGTTAATTCTGCTATTTAAGGCATTCTTCTCTTTATTGGCTTTTTGTACCTCTTTTACCAATTTGGTGTCATCTGTTTTTAAGGTATTATTTCCTTCAATTTGTGTGTGTGTGTGTGTGTGTGTGTGTGTGTTTGTGTGCATGTGTTTGTATATGCGTGTGTCTCCTTTAACAAGCTGTTGATTGATTTTTCATAATTTTTTTGCAACACTCTCCTTTCTCTTCTCAATTTTTCCTCCATCTCTCTTACTTGATTTTCAAAATCCTTTTTAACCTCTTCCATGGCCTGAGACCAATTCAATTTTTTCTTGGAAGCTTTGATTGTAGGAGTTTTGACTTTGTTATCTTTTTCTGAGTATGTGTTTTCATCTTCTTTGTCACCACAGTAACTTTCTATGGTCAGAATTGTTTCTGTTGTTTGCTCATTTTCCAGGCCTGTTTCTTGACTTTTAACTCTTTGTTAGACTAGGGCTCTGCTTCCAGGGTGCAGGGCACATTGTCTCAAGCTCCAAGGGTTTTGTGCAGCTATTTTCAGAGATACTTCTAGGGACCTATAAGATTTTTTGTTCTTCCAAGGTGGTATGATCTAAGGAGAGGTATGTTTACCATTCTCCTGGCCTGTGCTCTGGTCTGTGAGTGACCATAAGCATTCTTTTCTGTCCTGCAACTGTAAGAAGGGTCCCTACTCCACTATGGTCTGCTAAATTCTAGTTTGCTAGTGCTCCTCCTTGCCCTGGGTCTGCCACCCAGAACTGTGACCCAGATCCAAGTGTGGTCAAATCAAATGAGTCCTGCCTCAGTGTTAGCAAAAAGACCCCTGTAATCTCCTTCTGGTCATTTATTCTACCCCATTACCATCTGTGGGCTGAGAGCTCTGGAAGCAATTGCTATTCCTGCCTCTGCTGATTCAGTCACTCCCAAGGCCTACTCCTGGTTTACTGTGACCAGAGCTGTGCTGGAGTGGACTGACCTGGATTGTGCTCCACTCTCAGACAGGTGAAAAAGTCCTTTCCTGACAGCCTTCTAAATCATTTTGGGCTGGGAAATTTTTCAATCCCATCTTTTGGTGGGTTTTGCCATTCTAAAATGTGTTTAGAGTCATTACTTAAAGGTATTTGGAGGAGTTTGGTGGAGAGCTCAGGTGAGCTCCTGCCTTTACTCTGCGATCTTGGCTCCACCTCTCATTTTCTTAAACATTTATGAATGTACCAGTTCTCTAGCAAGGCTTTCACTTTCCACAAAAACTGGAAGTTGAATCTCTTCCAAGCATGGGAAGAGATAAAGTTAATATGACATCAGTTTTATGTGTTGGTGTCTCCTCCCACTCCACACACACACATCCACATACATAAGCAGCAGCGGCAAAACCACACAGTTTGTAGTAACAACAACTCCGTTTCTTTCTCAAACCAAAGCCTCCAAGTGAGATCACAAGAGGTAAAAACTAAATAGACAAATGGGACATAATAGACTTTCTTCTTTTGTTCTTCCTTCTTGCCTTTCTTCCTTCCATTCTTCCTTCCTTCCTTTTTCCTTCTTTTCTTTCTTTTTTCCTTTTTTTCTTTCTTTCTTTCCTCCTTTCTTTTTTTCTTTCTTCCTCTCTTTCTTCTTTTCTTTGTTCCTATCTTTTATTTTTTGTTTATTTTTTCATTTTTAATCACAGCTATTATGCTTAGATACTTGAAGCACCAAGAGAAAAACAAACATGAAAAACTGGTGGTCCTTACCCCCGTTCCCTGCCTTACTTTAGATAAATGGGACAAGGACCTTTGCTAATTATGTACTTTCATTCTGACAAAGACTCTGCATCTGATTTACCTAATTGTCTTTGTCATAAACACCTGCGTTTGAGCCTTTCATTTCCTTGTGTCCTATTGTTCATGGCATGAAGGCATAAAATACCTCTGGAGTCACAACAGATAGAAAGGCCTTTCTTAGTTTAGAATTAGAGTTTCCATCTCTAACAGGGAGCATAAGTATAAACTAGTCATATGTTTCCTAATTGTACTTCTTTTTTTATGAGGCAATTGGGGTTAAGTGACTTGCCCAGGATCACACAGCTAGGAAGTATTATGTGTCCGAGGCCAGATTTGAACTCAGGTCCTCCTGAGTTCAGGGCCGGTGCTCTATCCACTGTGACACCTAGCTGCCCCTCTAACCATACTTCTAAAAGCAGAATTACTATGAACTTAGGACCTCTCCAAATTTGCCTCATCAGATACTAGTCTAACAATGACCCCTAGAGTTGCATTAAACACTAAGAAACTGAGTTAGAATAAATAAAAAAATAAAATCACCCATAATCAATTGGTAGATGATTCAATTTGTTATAAAACATGATGAATTTTAATATCTCAGATTATTTTGGCTTTTAAAATATTTCTAGAATAATACAAAGTAATTATCAATAGTGAAAATTTCATTTTGTCTTTAGTATTCTTTTTCAAGTTCTAATATTTTCTTGCTAGAAATCTATGCACAGTGATTTCTGCTATATATGTACACTCAACTGGGCCCTGCACCTAACAAAAGGAGGAGATTTGAGAGTGTTGTCTGTGAATTCTTTTATTGGTCCCAAGCTTCTCCCAAAGGAACATCTTTTTAAACACTAATAGAGTTCTAGTGATGTTCTCTAGGTGCAAGCTGGGGAATATTATTGTTTCTGAAGAAAAGAAGCTGGGGGCCACCCAGAGAGCAATAGGGCAAATCATGGTGAACTAAGCAGACTATAACACTAGGATCTTATAAACTAGGAATTAGGCAGATGTAGTGGAAAAGTGGTAACGAGAAACTGTGCAAATGGTATAAAAACAATAGAGTAGACGCATAGTAAGAACAAGGGACAATAAATAAACAGTCCATATGCTTCACCAGTACCTACCCACTAAAAAAAGTATATGGAAAAGGTTCCCATCAGTTTGAGCAGAACTTTTGTGCATAATTTATACCAGGACATGGGCAAGAATCTTACAGGATGGTTAGGGATGCATAGGTTGCTATCCTAATCTTCATAAGGAATTCCCAAATTGATGAGATCATGCATTTGTTGGGATCCCCATGCCAAGACCACCCCTCTCTTTTCACTCTTATCTTTTTGCTCCTAGTAAGAGATACTCTGTTTTCCAGAGCTAAGGCCCAGCAAGCAATCTGTGCCCTGAGTTTGGCATAACAACAATCCTTCATGCTCACCCTCTGGACAAACTCAACCACCACAAAATCCCAGAATTGTTTCATACCAGCACCAGGTGGTCCTCTAGCTCAGACAAATTCATGCAGTACCCATGTTCCAGTCATGAAATCCTGTTGTGAATCAAACATCTCATTGTTGTTGTTACCTCTCACTGTCAAGGCTGTATACAGTTCACTGTGTATCCATTGGAATAAATATTGAGATTTGCCCACACTAAAGTGGGTCTCCTACTAGAAGGTTCCCCAGCACATGTGTCTAGTTTCCCTCCTCCAAAAGAATTAAAAAAGCTTTTTGCTTATGACCACTGTTAGCTCTTTAGTTTTACTTTACTTTTATTTTATTTTATTTTATTTTATTTTATTTTATTTTATTTTATTTCACATTAAACCGTGGTTGTGATAACCTGTGTGAGTTCTTTGGTATCTTCAGAGTTAACAGTGTCAACCAGACCAGAACCAGCCTCTAATCTGGGAATAGCTAGAGCTGAACAGACCAGGCCAGAGGCAGTTGTGTCAGGGATTAAACTGAAGTTTAATTAATTTCAGAGTGTGCAAAACACTTGCAAGTGTAAGCCCCCTTTCCCCTCCCCCTTGAGAAGGAGGATTTAATATGCTGGGCAAAGGCAGGTCTTATATACATAAAAAAACACAAGTGGACTGGACCATGACTCAATCATTCTTAGCAGTTCCCATAGCAGGCTCATGCGTGGACAATGCAGGCATTCATGGATCCTGTGGAAACAGTTCTTAAGTTGATTGTCTTAAGTCTTAAAGGTCCTTGAACCTTGTGATTATTCAGTGGGGTACAGAGCCATAGCTAGCATGGCAGGAATAAGAGTGCAGTATCTGGCTCAGTTCACTTGGCTGTACAAGAAACAGGAATTGTGAGCATGTCAAGAGATGTGATGAATGGCTTTAGGCTGCAGCATGTTGGCTCTCAGGTGCCTGGAAAATAGAGGGAGCTCTAACAAATCCAAATAATTATTGATTAATATGAAAGTCATAGATCTTTCAGTAAACACCTGGCACTGGTCAAAGCAATATACTTTGCAAAGGGTGAAATCATCCAGAATGCAAAGGATAGTTGTTATGTCAAGCTCAGGGCACAGCCTGCCTACTGGGCCTTACCTCTGGGAAATGGGGTATCTCCAATGATTGGTCATTTGTTTTCAGGGCTGACACATCCAATAGAATATTGCATTATGTATACATGCTAAGTGATGGCAGTAATTTGATTTTTAGCGAGCATCACCTGTCTTATCTTTTACAGCATGTATCTTGGTTTTTCTGTAGTTAAAAAGCTAAAGTCGTTGTTACTGTTTCAAGAAACAACGTTAAGAACTTAAAAATTAAATGAAGAACAAAATATGGCATCTTAGATATTCCAAATAGCAGTAGATGGTTTCCATATCATTGTCAAATTCTATGTTTGTCTATAACAAAAAATGGCAAGATAGAGTAAGCAAATACAGTTCATCTGTATGAATTTTATTTCTACATCAAATAATTGCCCAAGTTTTGTGTAGATTACAATATACAAGAATAGTATCTGGTGGTGAGGAGACTGGGTTTTTTGTTGTGTTTTTATTGCTTCTTGTTTCTATTTTTACCCTGTAGGGAAATTTTGAAAAGGACTTACCAATTCTAGTTAACTGGAAAAAGATCTAAGATTTTCCCAGAAGAGATAGGTTCCTTCTTATACCTGCATCTTCTAAGAAAAAGGTGTAACAAATATATCTCTACAACTGCAGAAAGCTGGTCCATAAGCAAATATAAACAATTGGTTGCATACAAAGACCTATATTACCAATGGACAGGTTTTCCTATGAGAATTTACAAAGAATTCCATGGTAGTGATCCAGCTAAGGATGAAATAGATAAAAATTCATCAAATGAGACTTAACCAAGCTAAAGATAGAATTTTTTTAAAGTGAGACTGAGAAATGCCAGTAGAAAGAAGTACTTACTCCAAATTGATTCATATACCAATAGTTTTATTCTGTTTTTAAAATGATAGGCATCTAAAGCTCATCATCTGTGTTTTTCCAGTGACTTTGCTGTTTCCTTTTCTCTTTGTAAAAGCCCTAAGGTTTTCCTAAGAATTGGAAAACAAATTCATTTTTATTAACTTTCAAAAAAATGTTATTGAAAACTTGAATAGATACTGAAAGTGTATATGGCCCTTGCTTTGCAATGTACATCAAGCTTGTTAATTATTTTAGCATATCAGATTTCTCTCATAACACAAAGACAATATAATGAACCATGATATATGATTGTACCAAATGAATCAAAATGAAGAAATTAAATGAGATAAATTATGGCACTAGTGAATCTGGAGAGCTGAATGTAAGTAATATATTCAGTTAATTAAGCATTTATCTAATCCAGGGAAGAGTTAAACATGGAAAAAAAGTAATGCAAGGAAAAATTACAAATTGGGACCAAATCTGTGATTTAATTAATATAGGGACTCAGAGATGAGAAAACTCCCTCTACCAAGTTAGGCAACACTTTCACTGCTACTTCTAGACTTTGAGAATTGACTAGAGCTCCAAGAGATTAAGTAATTTTCCTGGGAGGGTCAAACAATAGCAGTGAAACTGGAATCTAAGTCCTCCTAGCTCTCAGACTGGATCTCTATTCACCACATGACACTCCCTTTTGAGAAAAAATATGAAACAAAAATTCAACTAATTTTAATAATACCTATATTAAGAAAAAAAGGAAAATTTTGAGGCTTTTATATTTAATTTCTTGAATTTCTTCAATACTTCAATGATCCATGATTTCATCCATAGAATACTCCCTCAACTGTTTTCTATCAGAACCCCTACATGGCCTTTATCAACTAATCAGCAAGCATTCATTAAGTGCTTACTATGTGGTAGAAACTTTGTTAAAGTCTGGAGATACAAAAACAAAGCAAAAAAAAAAGAAACAAAAACAGTTACTTATTAAGGAACCTACAGTCTAATGAGGCAGGACAAGGAGAGAAATAACATAAACATATAGTGTTATATACAAAGTACATACACACTGGATGGAAGGTTACCTTAGTAGTAAAATACCTAACTGGCAGGACTGTGAAAGGCCTCCTGCAGAAGGTGGATAGAAGTGAGGACATTGAGCATTCAAATAATGTGGGACAATCATTGCAAAAGTGGGAAATGAAGTATCATGTGCAAGGAGCAACAAGTAGGCAATATGGCTTAACCTTAGAGTGACTAGAAAGGGTAATGTATAAGAAGACTATAATAATGAGAAGAGGCAAGTTGTGAGTAGCTGAAGGTGACAAAGGAATTCAGCTTTGATCCTAGTGGTAATAAATATTATTGAATAGGGAGCTAAAATGGCCAAATTTGTGGTTTAGGAAAATCATCTTGAAAGCAAAGTGGAAGATAAATTAGAGTAGGGAGAGACTTAAAGCAAGAAGTACAGTTAGAAGGCAATTGCAACGTTCCAGGTGGTAAGAGATGATGGACTGCACTAAATTGTTGTCTGTTGGGTGGAGAGAGTTGGGTATATAAAAATATATGTAGGTATACAATATGGTATAGCAAGTATTTAAATATATGAGTTGAGTAACAGTGGAAAATTAAGGATGACCCCCAAAGTTGTGAAGTTAGGTGACTCTTAGAATGGTGTTGGAGAGCTCAACAGTATTGGAGAAGTTCAAAATGGGCTTGGATGAGCTGGGGAGTGGGGAAGATAATGAGTTCTGATTTGGACATGTTGACTTTGAAATAACTATAGGATATCCACTATGAAATGGGCAATAAACAATTGATGATGTTGTCCTGGAGTTCAGTGGAGACACTAGAATTAGAAATACAGATCTGGGAGTCATTAGTATAGAGATGACAATTGAACCCATGGGAGCTGAGAAGATCACCAGGTGAGATGGTATAGAAAGAAAAGAGAAGAGTGCCCAAGACAGAATAAACATGACATGAATAAACAACCAGCAAAGAAAGTTCATAAAGAGCACTCAGACAGGCAGGAAGAGAACCAAGATAAAAGAATGTCATGAAAATCTAGAAAGGAAAAAATTTCCAGGAGGAGAAGTTGATCAACAGCAACAAAAATAGAGAGGATATGAAAATTAAGAAGTCATTAAATTAAATAGGAGATCATTGTTAACTTTGGAAAGAGCAGTTCCAGTTGGATCGTGAAGTCAGAAGACAGATTGGGCAAGATTTGGTAGTGAATGAAGAGAAAGGACCTGGAGGATCTTGCTCTAAAAGACTCCTTTTATGGACCTTTGCTGAGAAGAAGAGAAGGAGAGATAAAAATAATAACTAGCCAGGATCTAGTAAGGGGTTTTTAAATATGGGAGAGACATGTCTGTGTTTACCAGCAAGAGAGGAAAAAAACCCAGTAGATAGAGAGAAATTAAATGTAGAAAGCAAATGGGGGCAAGCAGGGGAAACTGACTAAAGAAATATGGGAGGGGATGGAATCAAAAGTACCCTTACAGGAGCTGGATTTGACTAAAAGATATGTCACCAGATACTAAAGTGAAGGAAGAAATAGTGAGGGATATTGGAGGGGAGAAGACTTAGCTTCTCAACAAATGTCTTAAATGGGGGAGGGGGTTGGATAAAGTATGAGGCAAAGTCCTCACCTGAGAGAGGGTGGGGAGAAAGGATGCTATGGGAGCCTTGGAAAGACAAGAAAATATTTATAACAGTCACTTGTGAATGAGGTAAAGAATTGATTAGAGGGTAGTAAAAGGATAGCCTTGCTACAATGAAGACCCAATTGTGATTAAATAACATAAATTTGTAGTGGACTACATATGGCTTTGTAATTTCCTTGAGTTCCATTTGGCATCATGTGAATAGGAATAAGGGCAGCTAGATAGGACAGTGAATGGAATGCCAGGCCTGGAGTCATGAAGACCCCTCTTCCTGAATTCAAATCTGGCATCAGACACTTACTAGCTATGACCCTAGACGAGACACTTAATTTTTTTTGCCTCAATTTCCTCATCCATATAATGAACAGGAGAAGGAAATGGCAAATCATTCCAGTATCTTTACCAAGAAAATCCCTAATGGGGTCACAAAGAGTCAAACACAACTGAAAACTAATTAATGACAACAACAAACAATATAATAGGACTGAAGCAGACAAATTATGGGTTGGGGATTGTCATGTTGCGATATGATATCAGTGATAGGACAAAAGAACAGATACTTCAAGAAAAGAGGATAACATGGAATTGAACTGGTTCACTGGGAGAATTACACTGGGAAATAAGGAATATGTAACTAGAATAAGTGTGATAACTGAAGAAAGTACTAAGGATTGGAGGGACTGGAATTCAAGACAGTGTAATAACAGGATTATGAGTCATAAGGCATAGGTAAAGAATGAATGATAAAAAGAAAAAAAAAACTGAATAGCAAGTCCTGGTGATAATCCCTCTGAACTTAGCCTGATTCCAAGCAGCCTACAGTTTGTTGCCTGTGTTATACTTAGAGTTCATCCATCTTGGCAGGACCTTCTAGAGTTAAGATCCAATGGCATGGCTTTCAAGAATCCTGGGTCACCTTTAGGTCTTTGGGTGTCAGATAAGGACTTTATTAGATGAGTTCTTTGTCATTGGTGGGCATTTGGGGAAGAATTGGTCTGAATCTTTAGGAGCGCAGTAGGGGCAAAGGGTGAGCATTAAGGAGAAAATATATGGGGTGAAAGAAATGTTGTTCAAGGAGTCCCTTACAACTTCCTACCACATTCTGCTAAGTAAAGCGAGAAGGGCTGATGTTCATATAAACATGACCATCACAAAGTGTGATAATTAATGTCTGAATTCTATAGAGATTAGTTCCACATTTGCAGGTTTGCAGAAACATTAATTTTGTATGTAGGTACATACATAGAGATGAAGCAATTTGCCCAAAACTAATGAGTCCAGGACAGGATTTGAATGCAGGCCTTTCTGATTCCACACACAGCATGATATTTACCATATCATTTGGCCTCTTAAACAGCCAAAGTAACTGTTAAACAGATCTAAAGTACGATCATTGATATATGAGCTTTTTTATTATTTGGAAGTAGAGGAAAACATAAATGATATAACTACTTTTTCAAAGATCTGATTTTCAAGAAATCTTCCTCTTTTGTGTGATGTTTGTTATTGAATCCTTTCTTGCTATACATCAAAATCACAACCTGCCACTTGCATGAAACAGGGAGTCAGTGAACTTACTTTTACTTCCTGATCCTAAGAAACTTTTACTGTTGTATTTAGGGATTTCCTAGTGAAGATGTTTTCTCACCACATATTCTATCACATCTACTCAAATCACCCTGCTTTCTATAGTACTTGTTATTATTCTTTGTCATCTCTCTCCCCATCTGTCTTTCTAAGTGAATCTTGTCTCCCCTCTAGAGTTCCATAGGAACAAGTTTCATTTCCAATATCTATTTTGATGTCCCAAATTATTCCTTATGATGTCTCTGCTGTGACTTTTCTAGGATGTGGTCTCAAAAAGCTAGTATGTCTAAGCACTTTAGTATCTAGAAAACAACTTTAAATTCACTATTTAGTAAAAAAAAAAAGTTCACAAAACATTTAAAACAAGTTGAATGCTTGAAGGTTACAGATGCTATCCCATATGTAACTATTGAATGATCTATATTGATACTTATAACAACTCCATTGTTATCAGTATCACTAGCTTAATGTTGTTTACCATTGCACAGCAAAGAAAAAACTTTTTCATGTATATATTTTGCTACTCAGAGTGCCTTGCACATAGTAGGTGCTTAATAAATGTTTGTTGGATTGCATCATAGAAATTGAATTTTGACTTTAGCATAACCAATAGCTAGATTTTTACATGAAATAGATCTTTATATCTTCCATATATGTCTATTTCCAATGTGGCATTATACAAGTAGAAGTCAATAAAGGTACTTAGAGAGAATTTTTTCTCTGACATACTCACAATTATATATGTATATATATATAATTATATATACACATATATAATTATATATACACATATATAATGTATATATATACATATATAATGTATATATATACATATATATATATATACCTATACATATATTGATATGGCCTACATTATTTATATATTAGCTAATTTGTGTTTTTTATCTGTGGCTTATAATTAATAATGAATCATAATTTCATTTTATATTTTTCATATCTCTTAGCTCTTCTCCAGAAGATGAAGGTAAATCATAATGACACATTTTAAGATTTGCAGCTCCCTGTTTCAAAGCTGATGGCATTTTAATGAAAAGAAGCAGATACTGTCTCTATAATTCTCCAAAATGAAGCCCATTTTTTTTTGCTATTTACATTTTTCACCCCTTATTTTGACTTCTGTAATTTTGGGGCTTGGTATCTCTTCACCACACTCCTAGGAGGAATGAAAGCCATGCTCATCCAGTCCACAACACACTGAGGAAATGTTTTGCATAAGTTGTTCTGACATTCTTGCAATAAAACAAACAAGAAAGTGAGACCTGCTTGGGGTTGGGGTAAAGAGAGAGGAGGTTGGGATGAAAGGAAAATAGGAAGATCTACTCAGTATAGATACAGGGGAGGAGAATTAAGGCATATGAGGGATGAGAAGCTTACTAGGTTTTAGGTGTGGCTTCAGACTAGTTAATGTCTCCCATGCCATAGCAAATCAATGCATTGATCATTTGAATTATAGCAACACTTTTTACAATAAACAAAACGACCTTGTTATATAAACTCTTGGTCCAGGTGCACTACAAAAAACATCTTTTTTGCATGAATCTAGAAAAGTAGATAAAGATTCTATCCTAGAATCTTAAAATAATAGAATCATAAAGCCTTAGAAACTTTTTGTCCAACCCATACCCAATTAAACTCCCTTCTACAGCATCTCTAAGCAGTGGTCATTTAGGCCCTTAAGATGTCAAAAATCTCATTATTTCCTAACACAACACATTCTATTTTTAAATGTAAAATTTTTCCAAAAATTTATCCCAAATCTACCCTTGTAATGGCCAGGCAGGCAGTATACTTAATTCTGCCTTGTTGGGTCAAGGAAAACAGGTTAATCTTTCTTTCACATGACATCCCTTCAGAAAATTGAAAGCAATTATTATATTTATTTAAGTTTTTCTGTTTTTAAGCAGAACCACTCCAGTACCTTCAATCCAACCACAGATTAAAGAAATAGAGTTATTAAAACCTCAGCGACCATCTAGTACAAGCCCTCTCCCTCTCTCCTTTTTTTTTTCAAGAAATGAGGAAACCAAGGACCAGAAATGTGAAGTGATTTGTCAAAGTTCACAATGGTAGATCTAGTATTGAATTCTGGCTCTTCTACTTAATGCTTGTGTGACGTTGGGAAAGTCACATAACCTCAACTGGAAAGTGAAGAGGTTAGGTTAAATGGGCTTTCTAGAAGGGGGAACAGAAATATTCTGTTTTACACTTTTTCTAACAACCACTTCAGGCAAATGGTGCCCTCATACCCTTTCCCTTACACAAGTGTGAACTAAAAATATTTGTTTATACATTATTGTAATTTAATTTACATTATATTATCAAATTAGACAGCTAGGTAATACAATGGATAGAGTGCTGACTTGGAGTCAAGAGATCTAAGTTCAAAGTTTGCTTCATATACTTAGTAACTATGTGACCCTGGGCAAGTGACAACCTTTCATAACCTCAATTTCCTCATTGGTAAAATAGGGATAATAATAGCATTCACTTCCCAGGGTTATTATGAGGATTAAATGAAATCACAAGTGTAAAGTGTTTTGTAAACTGTGAAGTTCTGTGTAAGTGCTCTCTTTTCTTAGTGTGGTTCTATTTGTAAAATGGCTGCAATCCTGTCAGACATGACCTGTTTCCTAGGTGAGGGACACATGAATAGAAATAATCAGTGATTGATTCCACATGTGGAATTGTATCAACCATGTGTGAAACCTTATCTAGAATACTTTTGATTGGGTCTATTCACGGCAAAAAATGTTCTCTGCTTATAATAGAGTGGTACTTTTGTAAAGAGATCCAGCCCCCTTTACTTATTCCTGAGTAGAAAATAGGATAAGTCCTTATGTCTGAGAACCAATCACATCAGTCTGTAGTCCTAGAAGAGTTGACTAGACCTTCTGTGTGCTATGGCAAATTCCCAAACCTGGACAACATGGACCCAGGTAGCTATGCTACAAGCTGGCATGTGTCCTTTGTTTTATATGAATAAATTATAACTAGGTAATTTCCCATGAGTCTGAGTAATGTCTGTTTCCCCTAAATCTTGAATTCAGGGGCAATCAGAATGAAAGGACTTTTTAAAGGAATTATAGACAACAGAAAATCAGAATGCTGCTGGCATTCAATGTTATTAAGTGGGAACTAAAAGCAACATAAATTGTCACTTGATTTTTCTTAAAGGTTCTGTTTGATTAGGTACTTAAAAATTTCTCCTGTGATATAGTTTAAGGATATAATTCCTTTATAAGGATAATCATAAATTATTCTACCAAGGACAAAATAAACCACATAGAAATTTTACTGTTCATCTTTAAAAAAGCAAATCTCTCTCTCTTTCTCTCTGGTTCTTTATTTTTAATTCCTTTTAGGAAGAAATGACCCATGAAGTCCAGTGTAAGATGATGTCAGGTATGCATCTGTGGTTTCCAGTGAGGCCTCAGAGTTGTCAGTCATGGTACAGTACATCACCAAGACTGCACTCCAGAGGCATTACATAAGGTAAATCTTTTAATATTTTATCAACTGCTGTTGATATGAGGCACTTCAGCTTAGCAAGTCTTTTATTACCTTCTTTCAGTTATTCCTAAGGAGCTTTTATCTCTGTCTATTGGTTGTAATCTCTTATTTAACTTTACCATCAGTAAGCAGATGGAGGTGATTAATAAATTTGATTAACTTTTTTTCCTCTGGAAGATTAATTTCAACTTCTCTCATAAAAATCTAACCTAGTGATCTTCCAGAAGGTTTCCTTTGGCTTCTTTCCTTTGTGTGATTACAACTTTCTGACTGCCTGTGCTCAAGTGGAGAAGGATGGGAGCTTCTGATTACAAACCAGGAATCCACATCATTCTCAGAAAATTCTCTTTATGTTTGTTCTTAGCACAGATTTACACAAAGGAATATGTTCCAGGCATCAATCACAAGCCTCAGAAGGAAATACAATCAGATACAAATGCATGCAGAAAAGACTAATTTTCAACAAGGCTGAACACCACCACCCCCTCCGCATGCTTCTTCCATCAAGAATGGGGCCCTGAAATCTATCTGTTTGTTGCAAAGGATATTTGTCAAAATGACTGGATGAAAATGGCAGTCACAACCTTAGACTCTAAGAGAGACTAACTTAGAGACAAACACTCTCATTTTAGGGGTTTCAAGGTGTTAGCAAAGAGAGTAAGGCTTTTTGAAAGGTATGGCATATAGGACCTGAAAGTCAGGAAAATGGGTGGAATTCCACCTGTGAAACTTACTAGCTATGTGCTCACAGACAAGTCATGCAACTCTCTGAGATCTGTAAAATAGGGTTAATTATACCTATATATCATGGCTTTTTTGTGAGGCTCAACTATGACAGTATATATAAAATGTTTTACAAACAACAAAGCACTATATATATCAGTTATATGGGTATATACACACCTACATGTATGTAATTACCTTTTTACCTGAAGATAATGTTACCGACAATATTTTTTATCCGTGTTTAAAAGTTGACCTATAAATACTGCCAAGTCAGCCATCTGTGCTTTAGCTTTTAGATTAAGCCTACTCGGTGGCTATGATTCTCCCAAAGCATAAAGGCTTTCTTTACTATGTTAAGGGATGTTAAAAAATGATCAGTATAGGGGGCAGCTAGGTGGTGCAGTGGATAGAGCACCAGCCCTGCAGTCAGGAGGGCCTGAGTTCAAATTCAGCCTCAGACACTTACTAGTTAGCTGTGTGACCCTGGACAACTCACTTAACCTCCATTGCCTCCAAAATTTAAAAATAAAATAAAATAAAATAAAAGTGATCAGTATATGATGAGGTAAGAAAAATGAGAGAGAAATAGCAAAAAAGGTCACCTACAAAAAGAGATGTTCACTCCTTCTATGCCACTTTTGGCATACAACCCCACCTTAGATAAAAAACCCAAGTGTCTAGGAAGTTGATCTAGACAACTTTCCCAGAATTTTTCTATGTGTACTTTTTTTCTTTAAAATTTATCTTTCACATAACTGACAAATAATCTTTCCAATGTTAAAACCAGCCTAACTGTGCTGCTACTTAGAACCCTTCACCAGTTCCCTTTTGTCTAGATTAAATACTAGCCACCTAGCCTAGTATTTAATGGCATTTGTAAACTCACTCCCAACCTATACTTTTAGACTTATTTTCTGAATTATACTCCATTCTATATATTCTAAATAATCTAGTTTATCAGGTGTTTCTGGATTTCTTTCTGCATTCCCCTACTTCTAAATTCATACAAGCCAACTTGCATGTCTGGAACACTCCTTCCAGAGATCTGCTTTAAATCATTTTCATCCTTCTTGGGCTACTTTTGGTCCACATCCTTCATGAAGCCTTCCCTGATCACTCCAAGACCCATCCATCTCCCTTCTCCAATTTACTTCTAGCTCTTTGTTTGAATCTCTCCTTAATCCAACCTTGTGTTATACCAGCCCTATACAACATACGGCCTGCAGACTGATTGTGGCCTGCCAAAGAATTTCCAGCTGCTTGTAAAAAATGTAGGATTGCCACTGTAAACTCTCCTGTTTATCACATGACCCACAGCAACCAAACATCGTCAGTCTGTCTCTAGTGTAACCTATCTGCTGGCCAAAGAAGTTTAGCCTATTTTAATTTAGGCCCCACCTACTGCCAATTCGTGTGGTTCTGTGCTATACTTCTACATGTGCATGCTCATCCCCTTATCCCATTATAATCACTTCAAAGTCTAGGACTGTTCATTTTTTCATTTATCTCCAGAGCTTTGCACAAATAAACATTAAGTATATATTTGTTGGACTGAATTTCCATGTTAGCTATCTGACTTGCCTCAGCTTTGTATCAAAAGAACTTTCTAAAACAAACAAACAAACAACAACAACAACAACAACAACAACTAGAAGCTAAAAATATATTGACTTGAGTGCTGGACTTGGAGCCAGGAAGACTCAAGTCAAATTTTTGCGTCAGACAATTGTTACTTGTATGATCCTAGACAAGTTAATTCACCTTTCTCATCTTCAGTTTCCTCATCTGTAAAATGGGGTAATTCATAATACTTAGCTCACAGGCTTTGGTGTGATGGTGAAAATAAAAGGATATTACATATGTTAAGTACATTGCAAGCCTTAAAATATACGATTTAAATGTTAACTATTAGTATTACTAGAGATAACATGTTTCTGATTTAAACCTAAATCATATTATTAGATAAAAATATATCAAAGGGTGTTTATAAGATCCCAGGCCCAAAGTTTTCATATGTTTCAGCTAAGAAAAAAATAAATTATTAATTAAATATGAAATAAGAATAAAGGTCTAAGTCAATGGTCCCCCAACTATGGGCCATAGATGCTTTCAGGGCTATGCATTTGATCATTAGGTCTAATGATATATGCAGCATGACTCAGTGTAAGATATAAGTAACCTTAAAAACATATCTTCAATTGACTGGACAAAGAATAAGATTTACAAACTTGTATTGCTATTTTTTGAAATGTACATAAATATTATTCCTCAAAAGTCAAATTTTTAAAAGACATTCTGGATTCATAGTAGTTTTTTTTTTTTTGTAATGTGTTTCCTCAAACAATGGGTTCTGATATTAGAACTGCTGTGATGTGGAACTTGTCAGAAAGGCTTGACATTAAAAAGGGGTCTTTGCACTTGAAAAGGTTGGAGAAAACTATTCTAAATCATACATAATCATACATGTTTGTGATTTTAAGGAAAAGCTCTCAAATATAAAGCATTCATTTCTTTTTAGCTCTTCATTTTTCTAAGAAAAAAATCTGATATTATTTGGCAATATTAGTAACACAATATGTGAAAAAATGTTTCATCTAATATTAATGGCTTTTAATTAAATAATTTGAATTGAGATAATTTAAATACTGATCTCTGTTTTGAAATGTGGTGCATGAATGTAATGAAATAGTACTCAGCTATAAGAAATGTCAAACAAGGTGAAAAGAGAGAAGCACAGAAAGACATGAACTGATACAAAATGAAGTAATCAGGAACAGAAAAATAAAATATGTAAAGACAACAACAATGCAAATGTAAAGAAAAATTACCACAATGTGAAAGTAAAGAATAACCACCACAAGACATTTGAAATTTTATTATGAAAATATAAAGACCAAGCTTGGCTCCAGTAATGAGATATGAGAAGATAATACCCTCTCACTTCTTGGAAGAGATGGAGATCTCCATATGTGGAATTTGTAAATAGCATCATATTTTTTAAAATGTGTTAATTATTCTTGCTTTTTTCCCCTCTTTTTTAAAAAAAAATTATTAATTTTAAGAGAGGTCTCTCTGAGAGAGAAAAGCCTACAAGGGGAAATGCAGTCATTAATAAGCAATAAAATAAAATAAAACCATTAATAAAAATAAATCATTCCTCCCAGCCCCTTAACTTAAAATATGGTTTTATTTTTGTTAGTTTATTAAAGCTGATTGTTACCTGTGTATCAATATGCAAATTGACTACTAAGGCTGTTAATGTAAAAACTGAGAAATTATTTTAGTCATACATATTTGACCTCTGAGTTACCTTGAGAAATCCAGATAATAGTTCTGTGTCTCTATTTTCACAGTAATAAACTAGAACACTCCAACCAACCTCACATCCAATAATGCCATAAGGTTTAATGGGCTAATGTTCTGTAAAGCAACTCAGAGAAACAGGCTATAGGAAAAATGAAAAAATCTATTTTTTTTATCCCACTCTTACATAAATCTCCACAGAAATAATGTCAGAGAAGAAATGCCACTGTCTTCAAAAAGAGCTGGGCAGTAAAACAAACAAACAAACAAACAAATCCTTTGGGCACTAAGAAAGAAAGATTGGAAATAGATATAAAATTTATTATTTTAATGATTTTTTCTAAAACATGTATAATTAATTTCTGAAATTTGTTATCTATTATTGAGTGGTATCACATAATCAGGTCTATAATGGAGCTTTATATAAAGATTTTTCCTGAATTATTTAACCAAAATTATCTGTAATGTATGATTAGGTGTTATCCACAACACTGCTTGGGTCTGGGTTTCCTGGATAATAGGACATTTGAGAAATGCCCTCATAGTTCAGTTAAACCATTAAAATTGTCATTTTGCTTTGTAATTTTCTAGTTATTAACCATGGAACAAATATTTTCATTCATTCATTCATTCATAACTTGAATGAATAACATCACTTGACACAATGAGAACACGAATCTACTGACTACCAAAGTCAACAGTCTTGTGCTCTCCATTCCCATTTTTGTCAAAACGACCAAATCATTGGCTAATCTAAATTTTTGTTTTTGTTTTTTTTGTTTTGTTACTTCCTATAAATCATCAGTGATTCCAGGAATCCAGTTTGTTAGTAGAGAAAATCTGGCAAATCTGAAGTGCAAACTGAAAACAACTGAAGACATGAATAGAAAGGACATTCTCTTTGTAATGCATGTTCTGGGAACAGTCAACCAATTAAAGAGAAAAGCAAATAAGAAGTTAAAGGTACTTCCAATGTGTGAAGTCCAGGGGTGAAGTGATCTTCCAGGGTGAAGAGATTTTAGGAAGCATAGCCTTCAGTACCAAATCTCTCCCATTTAATAATCAAGTAGCCAAACTAAGCAAATGAAAAATAAAGTTGTTTGGTAGGTCTCAAAAAATCATCCTCCTTCATTCATAGGGTCCTGGATCTATAGCTCGAGGTCAAATTGTCCATCTCCCTCATTTTAAAAATATAGAAAACCAAAATTCCTAACAAGTTTAATTGGCTTGGCTAGGTAACAGAGCTGGAATCCAAACACACACTTTTTTCTTCTATACCATATTGTCTGTTAAAAAAGAAATTTTTATTTTTTAAACTGAGTTTGCAGTTGTCCTTGAAGCATAGCAAATATAATCAATCAACAAAAACAGATTTTACAATCCACCGATAGAAAAAGTTTCCCATTTAACTCTGATATTGAGAAATCTAAAAATAAACTGAGGCTTGATTTTTTTTTTCTGATTAGTGTCAATTAAACTTCTATAAGAACTCAATGAATATTTTTAATTAATTTCAGTTAGCAGGCTCGGTTTCCCTCAGCTGACTGATTCATGACATATGGTAAAATGTCAAAAGCTTCTAAGAATTTTCAATTTGAAAGCCATCAGAATTATTTCCATAGTCTTTAGTGACTCTATAACCAAATACTAGATTTATAATCATAGTCAGTTTGGCTAGACTGGACTTACATTACATTGTTTTAAGAAAAAAGTGTAAAATGTTTTGAAAATGATGAATGGCATGGGTGCAAGAGCAATTCTTTGTCATCACCCAAGATAAGCTACTAGTTTTTAATATCTTCACTTCAACTCTGCTGGACCATATATAACATCTTTGAGTTACTGTATATGCCACCTAAAAGCATTTGAGCCCTCCAGTCCAGGCAACCTGTGTGTCAAGCAGAAAAAATAAAACCACACTACTCAGGTTTGTGTTTCCCTGGAGGAAGCAAACAGTTTGATGCAATTTGTCAAAAGCCAGAGTAGTGCTTTAATGGACAATTTACTTTAAATGGCTGCAGTTATTGCAGAACAAAAGGACCAAGGCCTGAGATAAAAAACCATTTCCAATTGGTTTTACCCAGATGGATTTAATTCCCTAAGATTAACTAAGGATAGCTAACCTTTTATATTCCCCTCTATCTAAAAGCAATAAAAGAAATCGTAAAAACTTCTTCTGAGTTTCCCAGGTTTTTTCATCTTTGATATGTGTGATACTATCAATCCCTAAATCAGACATCTGAGGACGAAGGTTAGTCAACAAATACTACCAGAGAAAAAGAATTTTCAAATATAAAACATTTTTTCACTGCTTTAGCAGTAACTGCATATTGAAAATAATTGGTAATTAGACATAGGAAATAAACATCAAGAATTCTATTAAGAGCTGATATTTAAATAATTCTTTATCATTTAAGCCTCATAAGAACCATGTGAGGTAGATTATACAGGTATTATTATCTCTACTTTCAAAGGAAGAAAAATGGAGCTCAAATAGATTAAATGATTTACCTATAGGCAAAGAGGTTTACTTAATAAGTGTTTTAGTCATTTTGACTCCAGTCTTCTTCCAAGTCCAGAACATTTAAGAAATAAACATGTATTAATATTTATTAATAAACTCCTACTAAGGCAGGCACTGTGCTAAGGTGGGAATACAAAGAAAGGCAAAAGAGATTACCTGTTCTTAAAGAGTTTACAGTATAATGGGGGAGACAACATGCAAACAATTAAGTGCAAACAAGTTGCATACAAGATAAATTTGAAATAATCAGTGGAGGGAAGACTCTAGAATTAAATAGCATTAGCAAAGGTTTCATGTAGAAAATGAGTTTTTTGTTGTTCAGTCATTTCAGTCATGTCTAACTCTTCATGATTCACATTTGGGGTTTTCTTGGCAAAGATACTGGAGTGGTTTTGCCATTTTCTTCTCCAAAAATTTTAGCTTGCACTTAAAGAAAGTCAAGAAGCCCAGTAGGCCAAGAGGAGGGAAAACATTCCAGGCATGGGGAACAGATAATGAAAATAAATGCAAAGTTTCAGGAGATAAAGTGTTTTGTGCAAGGAATAACAAAGAAGTCAGTGTCACTGAATTATAAAGTGTGTGTGTGTGTGTGTGTGTGTGTGTGTGTGTGTGTGTGTTGGGGAGAGTATTTAAGGTATATGAAAAGTGGGGGGGCAGGGGAGGCAGGTTACAAAAGACTTTCAATGTCAAACAGAGGATTTTATATATGTTCCTAGAGATGACAGGTGTTTGATAGGTTGTTGAATAGGTTGTTGTGGTAGGCAGATTGACTAGTATGATTTTGAAGTAGTTCAGGTGTGAGTGAAAGCCTACACCAGGGGGATAATAGTGTCAAAAGAGAGAAGAAGGAGTATGTGAGAAATGTTATGAAGCTACAATTAACAGGCCTTGGCAACAGTTTGGATATGGAGAATGAGAGTGAGGAATAAGAATGACATCTAAGTTGTAAGTCTGGATGATTGAAGATGGTAGTGACTTCAACAGTAATAGGAAAGTTCAGAAGAGGAGTGGCTTTGGAGGGAAAGATAATAAGTTTAATTTTGGTCATGTTGAGTTTAAGATGTTTGCAGGGCATCCAGTTTGATAAGTTTAATATGTAGTTGAAGAAGTGAGACCAAAGGTCAAAAGATAGGTTAGGGCTAGACAAATAGATTTGAGAATCATCAACATGGAAATATTCATTAAATCCATGGGGGCTGATGGAATTACCAAGTAAAACAGTATAGAATAAGAAGTCAAGGATAGAACCCTAGGGGACACTCATGAGTCATTAAGAATGACTTGGATGGATATCCAACACAAAAGACTGAGAAGGAAAGGTCAGATAGGCAGTCTACTACTAAGATGTTATGTCTCCTCATAAACTGGAACTAAAACTTTATTACTTTTCCTGTAATAAAAATAAACATACAAGATAGCATTTTTCCTGAAAAAATTGAATTTTAAATGTTATATGTAGTAATAGTAATCCATTTATACTGTATGTATATATAAAGCATCTTATTATTACAGGACTCTCTGACTCTCTATACATAAATATATGTATATACATAAATATATATAATATGTACATATATACAATATATAAATACATCCATATATACACACATATCTATATATATTATACATATGTATAATATCTCATTTAATCCTTAGAGTTAACCTCCAAATTAGTGTGAATATCACCATATTTTCTCTATTTTACAGGTAGAGAATGTGGGATTAATTAATCTACACAAGGTTACACTGAATATAAACATCAGTACCAGAACTTGAACCTAGGTCAGTTGATTCTTCTTTTATTGATCTTTCTTCTGTACCAATCAGTTAGATTTCTGTTTTGCTGTTCCATAAGTGCCAATTTAGACAATCCTTCAATGAGTTCAGATATTGGTCACTGATTTAATCGATTGCTTCTAAAATGCTCTAGGATGAAATGACTTCATCCAAATATGTTTACAGTAGAGGTGAGAGGACATGAAGAAACTATTAAAATATGTTCATATATATATTAAATACTTATGTATTGTGGCTGATCAGACCAATATGAGCTTGCCTTGACCTGAATATAGTGATGTCATTTTTGTCCTCTTCCAGCACAAATGACAATAATCAACCAACTTGTGTATTAATTTGAAAGTGGAATGATCAGAGAAGTTTCCTAATCAATTTCATGAGTTTCCCTTGATATGAGCCTTTAGAAGTTTTGCTTATCTATACCTTTTTCTCTAGAAAGTATAGATATTATTCATTGGTATCCTATTAAGAGGACAAAAGGCATCTCTTGATCAAGTGTCCATGAATGAATTTGCCCACAAGATGATGTGGTTAGTTAGTACTCCTAAGAAAATATTTTTTTATTGGAGGAACAAACCTTCTAGGGTGGTGTATAAAAGAGAGCCAAAAGACTATTCTCTGAGACTTCCTACAGTCCAATAGCTGGCACATGTTAAATATTTAATATATACCTGTTGATTTGACTCTTCACTCTTTTTCTTGTTCTTCCACACTGCATCAGAGGATGAATTAGAGTTAAACAGGGATGGAAGGTGGGAACAAAGGGAAGGAGGAGTCATTAATCTCTACCTTGAGACAAAAGTACATAGAAGTAACATATGTTCATTTTCTGAGCATAGCTAATAGATTGAATACCTGAAAGTGGATTTTCCTGGCTCAAGAGATGGAAGCAATCAAAACACTAGTAGAGCATCAGAATTTCCTGCAGAAGCACATGGCAATGGTAGGCATGTGTTGCTTAAATGGCTCAAAAGGAGATGTCATGTACAATGTTTCTGCACCACATCCTTCTATGTAGAGGAAAGAGATTAGAGATTTCTTAGTCTGTATAAAACAGATTCTAGTCTTCTAGGAAAAGATGGGAGTTTTGGGGGGTCTGTAGGGTTCTGCATAAATAATATCAAATTTGAGAGTTTAGAGATCTGGCCTTCTAAAGAAGAAAGTGGAGTTTCTGAAAACCATGCCTAGTCAATAGAGATAAGAATCATCCATGTGGCCCCTAGTGATTGGAGATCAATAATGTTATGAAGCTACAAGAAAGGGAGAGCAGAAAAATTATTGATTGTTCTTTTCTACTTCCACGGGTTATTTGGATTGTAAAGATTTCATTGGAAGGAGATAGAATCCCAGAAATTCTAAACTCTGTGTGTGTGTGTGTGTGTAGGTGGTAGTTCAAACCACAGGTGGGTACTACAAGTTTGGAAGGACCTTACAGGACCCTGTAGGAGAGAAGAATTTAAGCAGACTGTCAAGGTATTTCCTCATGACAAACCTAATCAAGCAAAGAAGTATTTATTAAGCGTTTACTACATGGCTGGCAATATTCTACATTCTCACAATATAAAGACAAAAATGAAACAAGTTTGCCTTCAAGCAACTTATATTTTAACCTGAAGTTGAATTCCTTTCCAAGAAGAACCTATAGTTTACTGTGTATGCTTTATCTGTTGTATCTGTTTATGTGATCATTTGGGTACATTGTGATTTCTGAATTTTATTTAGAATAAAACAAATGTTATTCTTTGCCCAATGCCTTGTGAATACCAAAAGTTCCAAATACCAGAGCTTTATTCACAAAATCTATAGCAAGAGAGCTAGACCTCAACTGATATAATGGATAACAATTGGTGAGCAAAGGATAGGAAGTTGGGAAAAAGCCATGAAAGAGTAAGGATTAGACCTTTTATGGTGCACAGGACTAGAATTATACCAGAAAACTTTGAAATATGTAACACTTTTTTCATTGTTTAAATCTGTTATTCACCACCGTCCCCTTTCCCTCAACAAAGATCTTCTTGTATGGTTTCCTTTTTCACTACATTCCCATAAAAACATGTATTACTCAGGTGTGCTTTTTTCAGGGAATAGAGGAAAGGATGGGCAGAAATGGAACAGGCTTTTTCAAAAGTTACATGCTTATTCAAATATTAGTGAACTAGGAATAGGGAAACCCAAGAAAGACAAGGAAAAGGATACTACTAGGATCTAGAAGATGGGAGTACGGAACCTGATCCAAGGTTTACTAGTAGAAAAAGAAAGGGAAATCATTGAACAAGGACAGTAAAAGGATAATGAGGTGATTTTTCTTTCCCATGTCTAAGTTTTACTGTATCACACGTTCTTTTTTAAAATTACCTTTATTAGGAACTAAAACATTATGACATTTTATTCCATATTGATTTATACTGCTTTGCACATCAAACTCCTCCCAATTTATACAGTCAAGTGTTCATCACATAGTAATGGGGTGCACAACACTGAACTTTTGTTGGAGGAACCATGTAGGTTTTTTTCCCCTTGGAAATCTCTTTCTCTGTACTTCAGCAAGCATAAATACGTAACTATTGCTTATTATTGAGCTTAAGTGTGTTGGCTCCATATGTTTTTTAGGCTATATATGTGCAATCATATTAAACATATTTCCACATTAGTCATACTGTAAAAAATTAATCAGAACAAAAGGAGAAAGCCATAGGAGAGAGAGAGAGAGAGAGAGAGAGAGAGAGAGAGAGAGAGAGAAAATAGTTTGCTTCATCTGCACTTAGACTCCATAGTTCTTTCTCTGTATGTGGATGACATTTTCCATCATGAGTCTTTTGGAATTGTCTTAGATCATTGCACTGCTTAGAAGAGATAAATCTATCAAAGTTGGTCATAACACATATTGCTGTTAATGTGTACAACGTTCTGGTTCTGTTCACTTCATTCAGCATCAGTTCATGTAAATCATTCCAGGTTTTTTCTGAAATCTGCCTGCTCATCATTTCTTATGGAACACTGGTATCCCATTATATTCATATACCACAACTTGTTCAGCCATTCCCCATTTTATGGGCATTCCCTCAATTTCCACTTCTTTGCCACCACAAAAAGAACTGCTATAAATATTTTTGCACATGTGTATCCTTTTCCCTTTTCTGTGATCTCTTTGGGATACAGACCTAGGAGTAGGCCACAGAGTATGATTGGTTTTATAGCCCTTTGGGCATAGTTCCAAATTGTTTTCCAGAGTGTTTGGACCAGTTCACAACTCTTCCAACAATGCATTAGTGTTCAAATTTTCACACATCTTCTCCAATATTTATCATTTTCCTGTTTGGTCATGTTAGCCGATCTAATAGATATAATGTGGTACCTCTGTGTTATTCTAATTTGCATTTCTCTAATCAATAGTGATTTAGAGCATTTTTTTTGTATGACTATAGGAAGCTTTAATTTCTTCATCTGAAAACTACCTGTTTGTATCCTTTCACAATTTATCAATTGGGGAATGACTTGTAGTCTTACAAATTTGACTCAGTTCTGTACATATTTTAGAAATGAAGCCTTTATCAGAGACACTGACTGTAAAATTCTTTCACAGTTTTCTATTTCCCTTCTAATTTTGTTTGCATTGGCTTTGTTTGAGCAAAATCCATTTAATTTAATGTAATCACAATTATCCATTTTGCATTTCATAATATTCTATATCTCTTGTTTGGTCATATAATCTTCTCCTCTCCATAGATCTGACAGGCAAATTATTCCCTGCTCTCCTAATTTGCTTATAGTATCACCCTTATGTATAAATTGTGGACCTATTTTGACCTTATCTTGGTATATGGTGTAAGATGTTGGTCTGTGCCTAGTTTCTGCCATACTATTTGCCAGTTTTCACAGCAGGGTTTGTCAAAGCCACTTATACCAGAAACTGGAGTCTTTGAGTTGATCAAACAGTAGATTACTATAGTCAATGACTACTGTGTCTTGTGTACCTAACCTATTCCACTAATCCACCACTCCATTTTTTAGCCAATACCAAGTAGTTTGATCCCTGCCTTATAATACAGTTTTAGATCTGGTATGGCTTAGCCACATTCCCTCGCATTTCTTTACATTAATTACCTTGATATTCTGGACTTTTGTTTTTCCAGATGATTTTTCTATTATTTTTTTTCTAACTCTGTAAAACAAATTTTTGATAGTTTGATTGGTATGGCATTGAATAAGTTAATTAATTTAGGTAGAATTGTCACTTTTATTATATTAGCTCAGCCTACCCACAAGCAGCTAATATTTTTCCAATTATGTAGATCTGACTTTACTTCTGTAAAAAGTATTTTGTAATTATGTTCATATAGTTCCTGAGTTTGTCTTGGCAGGTAGACGTCCAAGTATTTTATATTATCTACAGGTACTTTAAATGGAATTTCCATCTCTCGATGCTGGGTCTTGTTAGTAATATATAGAAATGGCAATGATTTATGTGGTGTTATTTTATATCCTGCAACTTTGCTAAAGTTGTTAATTATTTCAAGTAGTTTTTAGTTGATTCTCTAAGTATACCATCATATCATCTGCAAAGAGTGATAGTTTTATTTCTTCATTGCCTATTCTAATTCCTTTAATTTATTTTTCTTCTCTTATTGCTAAAGCTAACATTCCTAGTACAATATTGAATAACAGTGGTGATAATGGCCATCCTTATTTCACCCCTGATCTTATTGGAAATGCTTCTACCTTATCCCCATTACATATAATGTTTGCTGATGGTTTTAGATAGATGCTACTTGTCATTTTAAGGAAAACTCCATTTATTCTTATGCTCTCTAATGTTTTATTTTTTAAATAGGAATGGGTGTTGTATTTTGTCAAAAGAATTTTTCTGTATCAATTGAGATTCTCTTATGATTTCTGTTAATTTTGTTATTGAAATGGCCAATTATGCTAATAGTTTTCCTAATATTGAACCAGCCCTGCATTCCTGGTATGAATTCCACCTAGTCATAGTGTATTATGCTCATGATAAGTAACTGTAATCTCCTTGATAATATTTTATTTAAAATTTTTGTATCTATATCCATTAGGGAAATTGTTTTAAAATTTTCTTTCTCTATTTTGGCTTTTCCCAGTTGAGGTATATGCACCATATTTGTATCATAAAATGACACCTATTTTTCCAAATAGTTTATAGCATTTTGGAATTTATTGTTCTTTAAATGTTTGGTAGAATTCACTTGTACATCCATCTGGCCCCGGAGATTTTTTCTTAGTGAGTTCATTGATGGCTTGTTCAATCACTTTTTCTGAAATGGTGTTATTTAAGTATTTTATTTCCTCTTCTGTTAATCTGGGCAATGTATATTTTTTTTGTAAACATTCATCCATTTTACTTAGATTGTCAGATTTATTGCCATACATACAGTTGGGCAAAACAACTCTTAATTATTGTTTTTATTTCTTCTGGAAATAAATAAATTGAATTCACCCTTTTCATTTTTAATGCTTATAATTTGGTTTTCTTCTTTCTTTTTTTTTTTATCAAACTAACCAAAGATGGAGCTATCTTATTGTGTTTTTTTTTCCATAAAACCAGTTGTTTTATTTATTCATTCAATAGTTTTCTTAATTTCTTAATTTTCTTAATTTCAATCTTATTAATCTCTCTTTTGGTTTTCAGTATTTCTAATTTGGTATTTAATTGGGCTTTTTTTAAATTTGTTCTTTTTCTAACTTTTTTTTAGTTGCATGCTCAATTCATTGACCTTCTCTTTCTCTTTTATTCATGTAAGCATTTAGAGATATCAGATTTCCCTAAGAACTGTTTTGACTGCATCCCATAAGTTTTGGTATGTTGTCTCATTATTGTCATTCTCTTTAATGAAGTTAGTGATTATTTCTTTGATTTGTTATTTTACCCACTCATTCTTTAGGATTAGATTATTTAATTTCCAACTAATTTTAATCTTTCTTTTTTTATCTTCAGTATTTTTGGGGTCTCCTTTAGCAAGCTTTTGATTAGTTTTTCATGATTTTCTTGCATCACTATCATTTCTCTTTCCAGTTTTTCCTCTACTTCTCTTACTTACTTCTCAAAATCCTTTTTGAGGTCTTCCATGGCCTGGGACCGATTCATATTTTTCTTAGAGGCTTTGGATGTAGGAGCTTTGACTTTGTTGTTTTCTTCTGGTTGTATGTTTTGATCTTCTTTGTTACCAAAGAAAGATTCTATGGTCTGACTTTTTTTTGTACCTTTGTTTGTTCATGATCCCAGCCAATTACTTGAGTTTTAAACTCTTTGTTAAGGTAGGGGTCTGCTTCCAGTGTGAAGAATGTACTGTCCCAAGCTTTGGGCATTTTGTGCAGCTGTTTTCAGAGATACTTCTAGGGACCTGTAAATTTTCAGTTCTTCCAAGGAATTATAGATGTTATTTATTGTCCCAAATTTAGAAATAGGTTAACTTAGGTACAAGTTAAATAACTTTTCCAAGGTCCCAAAGTAGAATCAAAGTTTAAATTTAGGTCATAGGATCATACATTGAGAGCTTAAAGGAAAAATAAGTCTTTTACTCCAATTGTTTTATTTTACAGATGAGGAAACTGGAGCCCAGAGAAAGTAACTTGCCCAGTATCATCATATGACCTAACTTCAAGGTAAAGGAATATTCAGATAATGTTTCTCTCTCACTTAATACTTCACCTGGAAATAATTAGACAAATCAATTCTTCACTTTCTTATTCATGCTTCTCACATGTTTTCCAATGACCCTTTAAAATCCACTTATGTTTCTGGAATGTTATGTGATCTGTGATCCTGATTATTTCCTTTTTTACTTTTTTGAGAGGAAGGGAGGGAAGTACTATAATCATGTTAATTGTATGGCAAATACAACATCAGATATAGCCAACAAGTCATTTTATCATAAAAGATAAAACATTTCTAGCTATATTTGTAAATATCACAGTGAGTTTCAAATTATGCATAGCTCATAGCAAAACAATTGCCTCATTAAAGATTAGAAAAGATGTTCATTTACAAAGAACATACCACTTGATAATTCTATTCAGTATATAGATGCAAATATTTTAAGATATAAAATTTAGACTTAATTATAATGTTTCCTTGAAGATGTAGACCATTTATTTTGTGCCAAGGTTTTAAATCCTAATTTGTTTCTTCAAGTGCTGATATTATTCATGCTTTTTCTCTTGAATGACATATCCCTCAAGCACAATTAAGTATTGCACAAATACCTCCAATTTTCTTGTCATAGCATTGTCAAAAATTATTCACAGACCATCTCTTTCAACCTCTCTATGATGAAAGGGAAAGGAAAGATGAAAATTGCAAACATGTACACAGATATGCACACACATACATGCATATACACATACATATATACATATATGTATACATGCATGTGTGTATACCATGTAGTAGCCATTAAGAAGTGAAAATAATTTGGTACTTAAGTTTATGTTTCTAAAAATTACTTTCATGACACAAAATCAATTGAGAGTTGGACTTAGTTTCTGCTCTCTCTCAAGTCTATCTTTACCATGTTCCAAATATCATTTGAGATGCCAAGCTTATTTGTGAGGTAGGGGGTGGTCACTAGAGCACAGACTTACTTGCACTTACGGAGTCCCAAGCCTTGTATCATTTTTTATCATGTGCTTCATATTGTAAAAATAATCCGTATTGCTAATACAATATTTATGTGGTGCCTCTGGCTTCAGTGTCTTAGACTGATGAATTGTTCCAGAAATATACAGTTCTATTTAACTCATTTTTTCAGTGGTGTGTATGTGTGTGTGTGTGTGTGTGTGTGTGTGTGTTATCCATTCCAATTTTCCTCTACCCTCATGAAATCCAATATTATATTGACCTCTTATGGTCTCTTCTAGTCCTATAATCTTCTGATAATATAAAATATAATATAAAATACAGACATAGAAAAGCTCAGTAAGTTAAGTGGCAAATTGGAGATTAGATATCAAATTACTATGAATAAGGGAAATTTTTTTTCAAAAAACTAATTCACTTTATAAAAATATATGCGGCTAAAAAAACTGTTAAGAAATACATTAAAATCAATTTACAGTCTAGTTAGTCATCTTAGAAAGACCTCACTCAATGAGAATAATTCTAATTGTCCATTCTCCACAAGTAGCAAGGACATGTCAAGGGTCTTTGTGGCTGCTTAGTAGATTTATATCTAAACCCACATCTCTGTCTGGTTTATTACAAACTTAGCTATCAAATGAATGGTAGTTATTTTACAACTATATTCTATAATTTTGGAACTTGTATCCTTTCTTCCACCAACTCATTTCCAGATGTTCCTGTTGTGCATAACTGTAACTACTTGGCAAAATTCTGAAATGGAAAATGAAAAGGGATGTAGTCTTTCACTATGGATCTCTAATGTGGGTTTTCATCTAATCATTAACAGCTTTGTTAGCTCTCTTTTTTATTAACACTATTTTTTTTAGATCTGATTAAATATGGTTTTAAAAATAGAAACAAAGTAATTGTTCTGCGCACAACTTGCTATGAATTGTAAGTCCACATTCAACAAATTTTAATTTCTCTTATTTAATAAACTATTTTCCCTTTTTGAAGAAGAAAGAAGATGTCATTTCTTTCCCTCCTTTTTATACAATGTGAGCTTTTTACTAGAAGGAAAAAATGATTTAACTTAGTTCATGTAATTGATAGGAAAGCCATAAGCTTATGAGAAATATTCAAGAAATCAGTTTGACAAGCAGTTTTAAATCATTATTGGGCATGTAAATATTTCTAATTCCTTTTATGTCCTGGACATGTAGGACAGGGTTTATTTTCATGACTTTGACAAGTATTTGCTGGAATCTTTCTTGGGAACTATATCTAATATAGTTTAGGCACCCATAATGCTTAGCAGGAAGAGGTTTGGGCTCTTAAAAAGTGAAAAGGATATATCTGCAGAGTGAATGGGTTGAGTTCAATTGATCAAAAGGCAGAATTTCCCATTTCTTTATACATCAATTTCCAAACAACAGTAAATCCTACATTAATAAGAGATCAGCTATTGTCTTTGTACTTCAGTCATGTTTCTAAATGGAAGAGAATAAAGAAACAAGCAAAACAGTATAAGTGGCAGATTCTCATTACAAAGAACCTCATTAAATAAGATACAGGAAGTGAAGGTCATATTCTTTGCATATGGGATAAGATCAGGTAATGAAATGAAGACTCGATGTCTTGATCAGCTGTCTCTTTGGTGAGGGGAATCTTCAATGACTTATCTTTCTGCTCAGATTCTTTTATCCTTACTCAAACCAAGGCTATATTTTGTTCTCTGTACTTATCTTTCCTCTCTAACCCTTTTTCTTTCTAAATTCCTTATTTCTATCAAGACCCCCACAATCCTTCAAGACTCCTAGGTCACAACCTCAGTCAGTTTCAAGTCATCCCTCTACCTCATCTGTCACGTCTAATCTTTGAGGTCATTGCTTGTCCCTCCACAGTATTTTTCTCATCATATACTTCTTTCCACTCACAGGACCAGGACCCCAGTTCAGGCCTTCATCACATCTCACCCAGACTAATGTTATACATTCTTAATTGATATCCATATATCTAGTATATTCTGTCTCTAATTCATTCTCCATAGAGCTGCCAAAATAATATCCCCAAAGCACAGGTTGACAATGTAATTCCCTTTCTTCAGAAGTTCCAGTGGCCCCCTTTTGGCTGTGGATAAAATGTGAACTCCTCTATTTGGTTTTTGAAACACTTTAAAATATGACTGCAGTCTAGCTTTCCAAGCTTATTGCACTTAACTCTCCTTCATGTCCTCTACCTTTGAGTCATTCTGCCCCACATGATGATCCATTTACATGACATACCACCTGCTCTCTCAGCCCCTTTGCACAAGTGATCCCTTCTGCCTGTAATGCACTTCTTCTTCCCTTCTTCCTCATAGAATTCTTTAGCTTTTTTAAAAGCTCAGCTCAAGTGCTACTTCCCACAGGAAACCTATTCTGATCCACCCAGATGTTAATGTCAGGAGTAAATTATATATATATATATATATAGAGAGAGAGAGAGAGAGAGAGAGAGAGAGAGAGAGAGAGAGAGAATATATTTTATATTTAATTTTCTACATGTACTCTGTTTCCCCATGATAGAATATAAGCTCACTGAGGGCAGGGACTGTTGTTTCCCTAGTACATAGCACAGTGCCTGGAACATAGTAAGCACCTAGTAAATGTTTGCTGTATGGATGAATAACCACGATACCCAATGGGTTTACCACAAATCATTTCCCTTCCTTGTGGTGTTCTTTCTTTACCTATGAAATAGAAGTAGTTACTACCTTTGTAAATAAATTAGAAGTACCAAAGTAAATGTAATGTAGTCATATTAAAATAAGATCCAACTGCTAGCAAAGTTTCTAAAATTATTGCAAGTGCACTAAGAAAGAATGGATCAAATTTTGCTATCTTATATAAGATTTTTTCTAATTCAATCCAGAATTGCAAGGATGGTAAAAGCAACTGTCAATTATGACTGACTCACAGAGATGTAGAGGGAAGTCATTACCCTTTTGCATTGTCATAGGCAATAAGTCAACAACATTTATTGAGTACTTTGTGTGTCTAGAATTTTTTGTTAAACACCAAACAGAATACCCTTCTCCCCCCCAAAAAATTTAGAAAGTATAGCTTCTGCTTTTAAGAAACTTATAATCTAATAAAGGGAACTGTAAAAATATAAACATTCACACTGAAGAAGCACACACACACACACCTCATTTGAATAATAAAGAGAATCCACATTTATATCTCTTGAAAATTTACAAAACACCTCACTCAAATTAAATTTGCAGATTTAGAAGGAACAGGTAATGGTGTATCTACTTTGCAAATGAGAAGCTCAGAGAGGTTATTATTTGCCTATAGTCACATATCTAATAAATAAGTATAGGAACAAGACTCCAAACACAGATGTCAATATGCTGGGTTCTTTCCACTACATCATCCATGCTGAGTTCATTTGGAATGCTCCTCCAATTCATAAAGCCTTTTAAAAATGGCAAAATTCTTTCAGAGCATCACTTTTATTCTCCCAATCAAAATTTGTATAGAAACCTACATCCTTTTTTTCCCCTACTCTTAAAAGTCATGGTGGAACAGCTTGTTCAGTCAGACTTTTTTCGTTAACTTTCTTATGGGCAACATCTGCAGAATTAATTTTGTCAGGCAGTTCAAGCAAAGCTTTCTGACTTAAATGATCAGACCCACAATGTTCCAGATTTAATCGCACAACAGATCTTGTCTCTTTCCAAGATACTATCATAATACAAAATCCATTTAGCACAAGGAATGTTTACAAATTAGAAGGAGACAAAAGGATATCATTTAGACAAGCCTCATTATAAAAAAGAAAAAAATAGCTGGAAAACCCACATAGAAAATAGAACATTTTAAGGGCTTCCATTAATTCCTCAATTAAGAAATAAAACATGACAGGGAGCACATTTGGGGCACTTATAAAATGAGATGAGCACTAGAAAAGTTTTGCACTCATTGGCTGAAGAATTCTATTGCTAATACGTGTACCTGCACTCAGTAAATAAGAGAGATGTACATCCATCATAAATCATTAGGGGGCTTTCACTAAATTAGCAATGTTTTAAGAATTCCAATTGCTATGTCAGTGAAGTAATAAAATCTGGGATAGAACTGAGTGTTTGCATCATTAACACAGGAAACTGGTGAGATAAAGATCAATTTATTTTTAAAATAGCTCATAATTCACATTTATCATAGATAGATAAATAAATAGATAGATAGATAAAACATATATATTGCTTCAATGTGACCCTCCAATCTCCCATAGTCTCTCAAAATCTTAACTCCTTCTTGTCCCTTGCCAGCTAAATCCAGTTAGTCATCAAGTAAATCATACTACATTCTGCCTCCACAATGTTCATGATATTTGTCCTCCTTCAATTCCTACTTGCCATGGCTCTTATTTAGGCCTTCTTTACTTCTCATAGTAGCCAGGAATAGATCTCCCTGCCTCTAGTCTCTCCTCCCTCACTGCATCCTAATCATTGTTGTCATATTAATATTACTAATGCACAGATCTGATCACATCACTCTGTGTGGGTTTATATGAGAAATAGAAGTCCATTCTTCTTCCTCTAAAGAGGACAAAGAGGTAACTCCTCAGTTTGTACTCTAGCTGAAAGCAGAGATTAGTGACTCAGAGAGGCTTGACCAGAGCCACCTGAATGTTGCCAGACGCAACATCTGGCAGACAATGCTACCTTTCTCCATTCTCAGCAAAGACTATGTACCTAACAGAGGCAGCATGTGGTGGAAAAAAAAAAAAAGTTAGGAACAGATCCAGGGAGAAAAGATTAAGGAAACAATCAGAAAGCACAAATGGCTCTGCATTGTCAGAAGCACCGGTTATCCCTTTTATATGTGCCGCATCACAGAATTACATAAGTATATCCCCTCCATGCATGCATCCTAGATACAGGTGTACACTTAGTCACATATGGCCCCTCCATTCATGCACCCTGGTGATACATGTTGCCTACATGTGTGTCTCTCTACATATGTAACCTCTACACTACCCCCTGTTAGTTTTTGTATTTATGGAAGAGTATATCCCAAGTTTATTGAGAAATGATCTGTAGCTGCTTTTCTTACTATGGTAGATCGCTCAGTGCTTTACTTAAAATTAATTGTGTCTTCTAGCTGATTCATAAAAGTAAACTCATTGGGGGAAATTTGGAAGCTATCATTTTAAGTACATATGGACCCACTGAGTTTGCCTTGAAACTGAGTTAGAGTGCATAAGAAGACCTGCGTGCAAGGGAGAGAAAGAACCTCCAGTTGTTAAATATTTAACACCTTAATGTCTACAAAGTTCTTTCCTCACAACAACCCTTTGAGGTAGAACATGCTATTAGAAACTTACCAAATAGAAAATAGAAGTGAGTCTTTACCATATATTTGGATTTCAGACAGCTTCCTTCAAAGATGCATATTTCAGTTCTAGGAAAGTTGAGGAAAAATTGCAAAATATATCAGTTTAACTTATTTGAATACACATAGTCCTGGTTTCTGAACTGAAAATGATAGATACAATCCCTATACAATTATTTTATAGATATAGAATCTTGTTCCAAACTTGTATTCTTAAAAAAGAAAAAAAAATGAGGACAGACAAAGCTTAGAAATTTTATTGTGTACGGTAGAATAGATTAGGTACACAATACCTGGTAGTAAATGACCATAGTAATCCAGTGTTTGATCCACAATTTTGGGAAAAGAATTCACTATTTGACAAAAAATGCTGGGAAAACTGGAAAGCAGTTTGGCAGAATCTAGGTATAGACCAACATCTCACACTATATACCAAGATAAGGTCAAAATGAGTACATGATTTATGTAAAGAATGATATAATAAACAAATTAGGGGAGCATGGAATACTTTACCTGTCAGATTTGTGGATAGGAAAAGAATTTCTGAACAAACAAGATATAGAGAGCATTACAGAATATAAAATGGACAATTTTGAGTATATTAAATTTAAAATCTTTTGCACAAACAAAACCAATACAGCCAAGATTAGAAGGAAAGCAGGAACCTGGGGGGGGGGGGGATCTCATGGCAAGTTTCTCTGATAAAGAACTCATCTCTCAAATATATAGACAACTGAGTCAAATTTATAAGAAACAAGTAATTCCTCAATTGATAAAAGGTCAAAGGATATGAAAAAGGCAATTTTCAGAAGTAAAATCAAAGTTATCTATAGTGATATTTAAAAATGTGTTGCATTATGGTTAGAGAAATTCAGATTAAAACAACTCTGTGGTACTTATCAGATTGGTTAATATAACAAAATGAAAATGACAAATGTTGGAATGTGGAAAAATTAGGATACTAAAGCATCTTGGTGGAGTTGTGAATTGATACAACCAATCTGGAGAGCAATTTGGAACTTTGCTCAAAGGGCTATAAAACTGTGTAAACCCTTTGACTCAATGATACTACTACTAGATCTATATCCCAAAGTGGTCAAAGAAAAAAGGAAATGGTCCTATATATACAAATACATTTATAGCAGCTCTTTTAGTAGTTGTAAAGAATTGGAAATTGAAGGGATGCCCATCAATTGAGGAATGGTTGAATTAAGTTGCAGTATATGATTGTGATGGAATACTATTATGATATAAGAAATGATGAGCAGGATAGTTTCAGAAAAACCTGGGAAGACTTATATGAATTGATGTAAAATGAACTGAGCAGAGTCAGGAGATCATGGTACACAGCAACAGCAATATTGTACAATGATCAATTGTGAATGATTTAGCTATCTCAGCAACACAATTGTACAAGACAATTCTGAAGGCCTTATGATGAAAAATGCTATTCACCTCCTGAAAAAGAATTAATAGAGTCTAAATACTCAAAGATCAAAGCTTACACTTTTTTTACTTTCTGTATTTTTCTTGTATCATTTTATGAATTATTTGGGTCTGTGGGTTTTTTTTTTTTTTGGTGACATGGCTAATATAGAAATGTTTTGCATGACTGCAGAGGTATAATCTATACCAAAATGCTTACCCTCTCAAGGAGGGGAACGAGAGGGAAGGAACTTGGAACTCAAATATTATTAAAAATAGAATGTTAAAATTGTTTTTACACATAATTGGGAAAATAAAATAAAAACATTCTTTAAAAAAATTAAGAACATTTGCAGTGCCCTTTCTTAAGCTTAAGAAAGCTAAAGTTTCTTAATCTGGGCATAGAGCATGAAATGTCCAGGAATCTCCTCTCCTTGATTAAGACAATCTTAACATTTTGATAGGCATGACAGCGGAATTATAAATATTATCTTTTCTTTTCATTAAGTTCCAGGATTAAGCTTCAAAGGTTCGCTATATTTATCTCTCTAACTGAAGGTATCTATTATTAAAGTCTATGTCATCCTATATTAGGGTATTCATTTGAAAAACATATGTACTCTCCAATCAGTTTAGAAATAGGCAAATTACTTAGATGTTTCTATTTACATAAAGGCATACCTTGTTTTAGTGTACTTCATTTTATTGCACTTCACGGATGTGGTTTTTTTATTTGTTTGTTTGTTTTTACAAATTGAAGGTTTGGGGTAACCCTGTGTGGAGCAAGTCTATTGGTATCATTATTCCAATAGTGTGTGCTCACACTATGTCTCTGTGTCACATTTCGATAATTCTTGAAATATTTCAAGTGTTTTGATAATTATTATGTCCATTATTGTGATCTGTGATCATTGTTCTTTGAAGTTACTATTGAAATTATTTTGGGACACCACTAACTGAGCCCATATAAGACAGCAAACGTAATAGATAAATGTTGCAGGTTCTGACTGCTCCACTGACTGTCCATTCCTGTCTCTCTCCATCTCTGTGAGCCTGAGACACAATATTGAAATTCAGCCAGATAGTAACCCTACAATGGTCTCTAAGAGTTCAAGTGAAAGGAAGAGTCAATCATAGAACAAACTTCATTGTTGTCTTATTTTAGGAAATCACCCCAGCCACTCCCAGTTTCAGCAACCATCACCCTGATCAGTCAGTAGCCATCAACTTTGAGGCAAAACCCTCTACCAGCAAAAAGATTACAACTTGCTGAAGGTTCAGATAATGGTTAGCATTTTTCAGCAATGAAATATTTTTAAATTAAGGTATGTACTTTTTTTAGACATATTATTGAATAATTAATAGACTAGAGTATTGTGTAAACATAACTTTTATATATATACTAGGGAACCAAAAAATCGTGACTCATTTTATTGAGATATTCGCTTTATTGTGTGCAATATTTGGTTTATTGTGATGGTCTGGAACCTAAATATCTCTGATGTATGCCAGCATAAGGGGTGTCCCAGAGAGAGAGAGAGACAGTAAAATGGAAAAGCTCTCATGCAAAACAGACATTCCCTACACTAAGAAAGGGTGGGAGGCTTGAGTATTTTATGGTCCATGAAGTGGCAGATAGGACAATGAAGGTGCCTCCAGGCTATAGACTATACTCACTCCTTTGTCCCTAGTCTTTCATACTCATAAGATTCCCAAAGGTATGAGTATGCGAAGTAAAAATGAGTGAGCTGAAAGTAATTAATCTAATGCAATTTAGAGAAGTTTATGAAGGGAAGGTACTTTTGAGCTGGGAAGAATCTGTCTATAGGCAAGGGGTAAGCCTTCTCCTATTTCCTGTCCACAGGTGACAAACAATCTGAGAGCTGAGTCTATGATGAAGTCAAAAGGACAAAGCTTTTCTTAAGATAAAGGTCTTTGCCCTGTTGAAGGGTTTGTAGTAATCCAGTTAAAAAGAGCCATGGGACAGAGTGACTTGCTTAGTCCAGGCTGACAGCAGCCGCCTAGCACCAGGGTTGCCTGTCTGGCCCACATCTGGCAACCACTGTCATTGAATTCACAGAGAGAAAGGTATAAGAAGGCTCAAAAGATAGGAGGAGAGCTGATTATTAAGGGCTGTGAAGACCAAGCAAAGCATTTTGATTTGATTCTATAAGCAACAAGGAGCCAATGGAGTTTAAGTAGTGGTGACAATTCCATTAACATCAACACATCATCTATTTTAGGAGTCTACAATAATCACATCAAACACCAGTTTTTGTTTTTAATTGAGAAATAATGAAATCATGGCCAAAACTTGGCATACTTTTCTTGTTGTGTAATCTGGGTCAGCCTCATAATGAGTATTATATAGTATAGTGAAAAACTCTGTGTTTGAAGACGTAAGTTTGGATTATAGTTCCATCACTTATTAACTGGGTGAGTCCAATTAAGTCATTCTCTCTATCTGACACTTAATACTTCTGTGACCATGACCAAGTCCTATGGTTTCTCTATGCTCCAGCTTCCCCATTTGTCATTTCATTCAATCAAACAGTATTTGCTAAGTATCTACCAGTTGGCCTTCCAACTTTAAAACTATTATGGTGCTATAAATTTCATCAGAGCGTGTGGCAATTATTGCCTTACTATTATTCTCCCTTTTTAAAATAAAAGAACGTCTTCCTTTTTTTTTTTCTTGGTGGGCCAAGTGATTTTCATCTCCAGCCACTTGAGAGAGTTGGGTAAAGTCCAGGACTTGAATTTGCATGAAACAACCATTAAAACCAATTGAGATCTCGCTGGTTACCTCTAGAAAAATTTTTTTTTAAAGTAAAGTAAACCAACACCAGCTTGTCAACAACTCTGTATTTATCTATCATTACAGGAAATAAAATGGTTTGCCTTTGTACCCCTAGCACCCTAGCAAAATGCTTTGCACATAGTAAGTATTAAATAAATGTGTTGAATTTAATTTAAATAAATAAATATGAATTGAATTGAAAATTAACTCCACTGCTGATATAAGAAGGCTCAGAAAAGCATCAAGTGCCAGGAAAATCTAAAGCCCTGGACTGTGGCAAATTCATGGCTCATCAAATGAAGGCTTTTTACTATGGCAGTGTAACTCCCTTTCTCTTTGGTGTCTGCTATAGTGCAGAATCTGCTTCTAACTCCTTAGAGATTACTTTATAGTTTTATTTCAAGTTAGGGCAGCATATTCCATTTTCAAATATATATTGGAGAATGGAATGGATTAAGTTGAGATCCATGTCTAAAATCAAACATTAAAAAGTATGAAAGCAAACACAATCTTCAAAGCACAGATGTACTCGCTCTTTCACAAAACAATTGCATTTATTACACACACAACAAAGAATTATTCCAAGCATACCAGATGTTAACATCAAAGACAGCTTAACCAAGGAAGAAAAACTATATATTCATAACCTGGGAAGTGGTCTGGAGTGGAAGGAAAACAGTAATTTGGTTTTACTGGTATGCTCACAAACCATTTAGTTCCTTTATATTTAATTTATGGTCCTGTTCTGAGAACGTAACATAACAAAACAAGGTATCTTCGAAATGGTGGATTTTTGAGTTGTGTTTATAGCTGCTGATTAAATAAAAGTCCCCAAATCTCCACAAAATTTCATCCTCTCTTTCTTGAGGTACAATTTTCTAGCTGAGAAATTGAAAAAAGGTGGGTTCCTCAGTGCAGAGCAGTACAATTTTGCAAGCACCAAAATTGCTCTTAAACTGAGGATAAAAAGCCTTCAACGCAAAAAAAATTGGGGTCAGAGCCTTTAGCATGTACCAGATAAATCCATAATCAATTTAATATGTTCTATAGCAGCAGAGTTTAAAAAAATAATTGATATTTGATCAATGATAGCGTAGGAAGCACAAAGGTTTTCAGGCACTTGCAGCAGTAAATCAATATATAATAACTTTTTTAACTTATCTAGCATAACAAATGGCAACGAATGAAATGAGAACCATATGGTGAGGGTTAAAGGGGATGAGCAGGACATGAATTTTATAATAAAAGAACCATATGCTGCCCTTAATGTCAGTGATGACTTTCTTTTTCACCACAGATAATGACTATAAATTACCATGGCACAGATGAGAAACTTGTTAAATCCTATCAAATGCTTTTCAGTGGAGCATAGGATACTTTTCTGCAGAACTCAATTCTTAAAGTTGTCCTATTATCTGTGCTGCATGGAAATTAATTTATTGGGTATTTATAGGGTAAAAAAAAGTGTTACACTGAAGTCCTTTCAAAAAAAAAGGCACACAATTAATACTAGCATTCCTTAAAACAGAAGCTGTCAAACATTCTTTCCTCATGCAGTCCACAATACTCCTGAGTCAGATAAATGTAAATTGGGAAATATTTAACAAAATAAAAAATAATAATAAAATACAGCTAATGCTAATAAGTGATTTTCTAAGTTAACATGTTAGTGTATATGGTTTAGAGGCCCCCATTTCTATTTTAGTTTGACACCACTGTCTTAAAGGACTTAGATTTGTCACTGTCTTCTCTAGTTTGTTTGAGATAGGTCATATACATGCATGTAAATCAGTTTTGTAAATAAAGAGATCCACTATGGTAAAGAAAAATAATAACTGGCATTTATACAAGAAATTATATCCATCATATCATTTGATCCTCACTGAAACTTTATGGAGTAAAGTTATTATTATTTTCATTTTACAGAAAAGGATACTGAAGTTCAGAATTTAACAGACTTTACCAGCATTACATAGTAATTGTCTGAGACTTATCTTTATTATTCTAAATCTAGATTCCATCCACTATGCCATAGCAATGCTGCATCTATAACAACATTTAAATACAATCTATTTTTTTTCTTTATTCAGGTTTTTGTCAGTAATTTTGTTTAAAATTTGTCTCTATCTAAATTTTTAAACCTGAGAAAAGGTCAAGAAAATGAAGTAACATAATAGAGATTAATAAAAAGCTTTTCAGAACACTTAAATTGCTAATTATTTTTCTTTAGTTTTATTTTTTTAATAGTCATACCCCATTGGGCAGCTAGGTAGTGCAGTAGATAGAGCTCTGGCCTTGGAGTTCAAATCTGAGTTCAAATCCGGCCTCAGACACCTAACACGTCCTACCTGCGTGACCCTGGGCAAGTCACTTAACTCCCATTGCCTCACCAGAAAACAAAACAAAACAAAATAGTTATGCCCCTAACCATAGTAGTGCTCAGGAACTAACAGAAGAAAAAATTTCCTGAAGGGATATACAAATATATTGAGGCTGGGAGGAAGCAGTAATAATCTGGTAGCTCTCTTATTTGCTCTTTCTCTATTTTCCTTCTCATCTTTACTCTCATCTTTCTCCTCTCTTGTTCTATCAATGTATTCCTTCCTCTTTTTTTCTTCTTCCATTCACACTTCTTTTTCCTCTCTTCTGCATCTCCTTTTACTATTATTATTTCTATCATACATTAATATAATGGCAAATTTTTTTCTCTGTCTATACTCCCACCTAGTTCTACCATTTGTTTAAAATACGATTCTACCACTTTAAAATGTTTTATTGATGCATTTTCCTTTTTTTTTAGATCAATGTCACTTCTCACTGACACCCTCCACCACCCACACAAAAGAAATCGAAGTCCCCCGCTTATAACAAATAAATAGTCAAACAAAACAAATCAATGCATTTTGCCACATCTGAAAATATATACCTCATTCCACATCACTAGTCTGTCAACTCTCTAGAAAGAGGCAGGAGGGACGCTTTACTGTCAGACTTCCGAAGTCATGCTTGGTCACTGTATTGATCAAAGTTCTTCAGTTTTTCAATTTTTTTTGTTTGTTTGTTTTTTGGGATTGTTGTGGTTCTCCCATCTTATGTACAAAATATGTATCAATGATATTGACTAAAATTCTTCAAAATCTTACACCAATTAAATATATATTAGAAAATGATCCTCATATTCTCCAAGTATGATCATAATTGTGTTTATCTTCACCTTGTTCTGCTCTATGTTCATTTCCCTCATCTTTTCTTTTTAGAGTATAGACTTCTTAAAAGTTATATATGACATAAAAGGCAATGTTCTGAGTCTCTGATGTTTTCTAGCTCGTGTTACCAAGCTTGTTCACATTGCCTTTTGAAAAAGAATAGGACTCATTGAGGGAGAGGTATTTAGTACTTAGCATACTCATCTTCTCAGTGTGTTTTCATGACAAGACATTATAATTGAACCCCTTAGCAATCTGAATTGAAAAGAGAAATAGTCTCCCAAGGTCACTGTTTGTTCAACTCTCAGCAGACATCTAACTCAGGCTGATGGAAAGAAATGCTTCCTGAGTATTAAGACACTACTGTGCACAAAACAAAATACTTGCTTTATTGATATACAATATATTTATATTTATTTAGGATTTGTAGGCTGCCTATTGACAAAGAAGGTTATGAGACAATAACTATAAAAATATATAAATATACCCTCACTCATCTTTAAACATAAGATATTGCCTGCTTGCTCTCTGGCCTCACAATGCCAGTTCATAGCACTTTTCACTAGTTTATATCAAAAGCAGCCTTGTGGGTTCTTTGATTAATAAAGGCTTTAACTCCCCCATTTTTTTGGTTAGAAGACTCAGCTAACCTCTCTCCTGACATCTAATTTCACACTTTCAACTGCCTATTACATATCTTGAACTAGATGTCTAGTAGACATCTTGAAGTCATGTCCAAAACTGGACTTATTATCTTGCCCCCTTAATCTTTTTCAAACTTCTCTATTAATAACAAGGGCACACCATCCTCCTAACCTCCCAGGTTCACAAAACCTAGGTGTCATACTTGACTCCTCATTATCTCTCACCCCTCATGACCAATCTATTTCTAAGGCCTATCAATTTCATCTTTGTAAGAGCTTTCAAATATGGTCCTTTATTTCCTCCATTATTGCCACCACCCTGGCACAGACTCTCCTCTCCCCTCGCCTGGACTACCGAAATCGACTGTTGGTTTGTTTGCCTACCACAAGTCTCTCCTCATTCTAGTGGATGCTCCATTCAGCTGCCAAAGTAGTTTTCCTAATGGGAAGGTCTGATCATTTCACTTTCTCACTCAATTAACTCTAATCGTTCCCTATCACCTCCAGGATCAAATATAGGTCAAAGTCCCTTCCTATCTTTTCAGACTTCTTTTCCTTTCTCCATGCGACATACTCTTCAATCAAGTGACACTTTTGTTGTTGTTATTGTTGTTGTTACTGTTGGGTTGGGGTTTTTTGTTTTTGTTTTGGAGGGTTTGGTGTTTTTTGTTTTGCCATTCCTCAAATAAGGCAATCCATCCCAGTTCTGGGCTTACTAGAATGCTTTCCCTCCTCATCTCTGCCTTCTGACTTCCTTCAAGTTCCGGTAAAATCTGACCTTCTACATGATGCTTTTCCCAAGCCCACTAAATTCTAATGCCTTCCTCCTATTAATATGAATCCCCTATTTATTATTATATAAATAATAAATTTTTTATGTATCCTGTATGTAGCTTGTTTGCACATACATTTTGTCTCCTCCATGGGATTGTTATCTCTTTAAGGACAAAAATTGTCTTTTGCCTTTCGTTCTATCCCCAGCACTTACCATTGTTCCTGGCATATAATAAGTACTTAATAAAAGCTTATTGACTGACTAATATTTACTTCAAGGATATGTGATTATATGATTTGAGTACTTATTCTGAAATATGTTAAATCCTTGTTCATAGAGGCCACTGGTGGTATAATGGATAGAGTGCTGGCCCTAGAATCAGGAAGATCTGAGTTCAAATACAGCTCAGGCATTTAGTAGCTGTATGACCCTGGGCAAGTGACTTAACTTGTTTGCCTCAGTTTCTTCATCTGTAAAATGGGAATAATAGCACTTATTTCCCAGGGTTGTTGTGAAGATTAAAAGAGATAATATTTGTAAAAAGTGTCATCATAGTTCCTGACTCTTAATAGGTATTATTTAAATGCTTATTCCCTTCCCCTCCATTCTCTTCCCATAGAGGAAAAGAGGTTCAGTGTATCTCAATTGCCTCTTGGAGAAAGATCATCAACCAAGATATTATCAATGAGAGTTGGCTTGAGGCCATAGTTTGTCAAGCATGATTTGATCAGAACATATGACTCACAGAGGGTGAGAAACAAGATCAAAACAGAATTCAAAAACAGGTGTTCAAAGCTGGAGAAATCTGTAGGAGTCAGGGAAAACTCATTAGGAAAGAGGATCAAGAGGTATGTATGGGGAAAGGGGAACGGGGAGGGTGATTTGTCACAAGCAATGATTATTGACCAAAAGAGCATTCTTTTATGGCAGCATTATGCCAATCACATTCTTACCTTACTCCTTCTGTATGAATGTTGGAAACACTGCAAATGGAGATTCTGCTATGCCTTAGTAGATGATCTTCACGAGTTCCTTAGCCCAAAAGAATTCTAATTACTAAATTTTCACAGTGAGCCATTAGTTGGGCTCTCCTTCACAGGGAAGACATGTGGTCCATTTCTGGACCCCTGTTCAAAGTCTTTCCAATTTGGAAAGATACCTACTCCATTGACACAGCTTTTGAGACTCCAGGATGAAATTCTTTACCACAATGAGGCTTTGAAGTAAAATTTAAGTAAAAGAAATGACTGAATGTTGTAAAAGGAGATATAAAACAACTAAAACCTGTATAATAATTTTTAAATTAGTCAAAGTATTCCCCAAGTCATATAAAGCAGAACTACACATATCAATGTTTATTCTGTGATTGTTCTAAGCATATTGAAACTATGAGCATTGGGTGAGGGGTTGCAAAAAGGTAAATTCAGGCTCAGTATAAGGCAAAATGTCCTAACAATTGGCACTATCCAAAAGTGGAATGAAACATGTTAGGAAACATAATGTTCTCTGTCACTGGGTATCACCTCACACTTAAAGTATCGCAATGGCTTTCTGGTGAGTCTATCTGCCTCAAGTCATTTCCCACTCCAATCCATCCTCCACTGAACCACCAAAGTGATTTTCCAAAAGTGCAGTCCAACCACATCACTTCTCCCTACTCAGTAAGCTCTAGAGACTCCCATCGCCTTCAGCATCAAACAGAAAATCCTCTGTTTCATGTTCAAAGCCTTTAATAACTTTTTCCCTTCTTCCCTCACCTTTCCAGTCTTCTTATTCACCATTCACTTATTCACCTCTTAATTCTTCCTCAAACAACCCTTCATCTCTCAGTTTTAAGTATTTTTTTTTCTGTCTGTCCCCTATTCTTGAAATTCTCTCCCACTCATCTCTACCTCCTGGCTTCTCTAACTTCCTTCAAGTTCCATCTAAAATTCTACTTTCTATAGGAAGCCTCTCCCAACTCTTGTTAATTCTAGTTCCGTCCCTCCTTTAATAGTTCTATGTATTCTGTAAATAAATTTGTCTATACATATGTTTGCTTATTGTCTCCCCATTAGATTGTGAGCTCCTTGAAGTCAAGGACTATATTTTGCCTCTTTTTGTATTCCCACAGCTTAGAACATGTGCTTAATAAGTGTTTATTGTCTGGCTCACTTACTTAATCAAGCAAAAGCTGTTGTGTATGTTGTAAAAAGCTTTCTTGTTCATGAATGTGTTAGAATTTCAATTATCTGAAGTCTTATCCTGCTCTGAGATTTTGTGATCCATTAAAATGCATATAAATCAAGTGATAAACATCTTTAAGCACCTACTAGACATGAGGATGTGTGGTAGACGCTGGGCATACAAATTCAACCAAACAAATGATCACGAGTAACTTGCAATCCTACAGGGGAGGCAAAAAGTATGCAAATAAGCATATTCAGAATACATGCCAAGAGAATTAATATAAATGAATATAAAGAAGTTAACTACAAGTAGTTTGGGAAGGGTGGAATAAGCACATAACAAATATAATTTCACTGTATCAGAAATACAACCTAATATCAAGTTTGCCTATATTATATACTAATTAAAAGGGGATTGATTGGAATTTTATTTGACTTCTGAGAATTTAGGATTTTCTGACATGAATGTCCCAGGGTCTTTTTTTGTAATGATTCCTGAAAATCAGTACTAAAAGTGACATATTCAATAAATTATTTGTTCATAATGGCAATGGTGATTTTTGTTGTTTTCATACCAAAAACATTATTCAAAGTAAAAGGTAAACCAACGTATCTTCCACCACCTCCCTGCCCTCCCATTTATTTACTCCTACTTCAGTTTATTCAGTTACAAGTATAAGTTACTGATAGATGATCAAACCAAAAAAATTCCACAAGGAAACAATATGTTCTTAATTCATGATTTCTCATTTTTCACTACCTTGGCAGTTGAGGTGACAGGCTACTGAAGCACTTCACACTTTACTGCAAAGGCATCAAAATGATTACGAAGTCATTAGAATGGATTTTTCAAAAGGAACTTCCCAACATCTTTCACAGAATTGTTAAGACAGGCATGCCACAGTGTCCTGACTAGGTAACTTTTGTCTTCCTCTTTGGAAAATCAATGAATGTATAAAGGTTGAAAGGAATGAGTCATGACTCTTAATAAGACTGCAGGGAATAATGAGTAGGGATCCAGAAATATAACAGTAATGAAATTGGGGACTGTATTTGGCTACTCTAGCTAGTACCTATGCTAGTGTACACTTAGTTAAGATGACATCTTTCAGAAGATAGAGGAAACATCTGATGTAACTGCTATTCTCAACTTAATTATGATCCCAAATAACTTGTTGGTGAATTGGAATATACAAAGAAGGAATACAGGCAATAGTCACACACATCCCCTATTCTTCTGGAAAGCAGATGTGAAAGAATTCAGAGAAATCATGACCAGAAACTGTAAATGGGATGGATGGTCCTAAATATTGAAATTTTGACAAAATAATTTCAAACTAAGCTGGTAAGGAAGAAAAGATGAAGATATCTAAAGAAATCAATTTGGTTGCACAAGAAGTAGTCTAAAGAGCTAAAACCATAAAAGGACATATGAAAAAGAAGAAGAAGAAGAAGAAATAAAGGAAAGAAAAAAGAAAAGAAAGGGCATATAACCAAGAAAGAATGCAAAAGAGTAATCTGGAACCATAAGAATAGTTTTAAGAATGCTTAATTCCACTTTGAGCTAAGATGTAGGGAGACTGGCAAGTACAATAAGAAAAGGCTTCATTAGAACAAAAAGTTAGGTGGCACATAGGATAAGAAATCTGAAGTTAAAAATCAGAAAGTTGTTTAATCATGTCTGACTTCATGACCCCATTTGGAGTTTTCTTGACAAAGATACTGGAGTTGTTTGCCATTTCCTTCCCCAACTCATTTTACATATGAGAAAACTAAGGCAAACAGGATTAAGTAACTTGCCTAGGGTCACATAGCCAGTTAGCGGCTGAGGTTGGGTTTGAACTCAGGAAGATAAGTCTTCCTGACTCCAGGCCCAGCACTTTACCCACTGTGCCACCTCAAACACTTGTTTGTTGTGTGACCATAGGTAGCCACTTAAACTCTCTCAGTCTCAGTTTCTTCATATGCAAAATGGAAATAATATTAGCACCTAACTTACAGGTTTTTGTTTGTTTGTTTGTTTGTTTGTTTGTTTTTTAGGATCAAATTAGATAACAGGTACAGAGCTTTACAGAACTTAACACTGTACAAATGCCAGCTACAAGAAGTAGCAAAAAGAAGGTTAGACCTATTGCTGGAGGCAGGAGTAATATTAACAGATAACACAGAAAGCAAAGCTGAAGTACTTAATTCCTAGCTCCATTTTTTTTCTCTCAAGGAAACTATGAAACTATAAAGAGTAGAAATTTCAAACTATAAATTGTAGAGGAAATGTAGAAGAAGGATCTAAGAAAGACTAATAAGAAGATAACTACATATTTCTAAATCCAGACAGATTGCTTTCTAGGGTAAAGGAAAAAATGTAGATATGATCAATTAACTAACTGAGGTAGTCTTTGAAACATAGCAGAGGATGAGAAAAGTGTTAGAAAATTAGATATGGGTGAATGTCCCAGTTTTCAAGAAGGGGAAGAGAAACTATCTAGTATTAGACAAAAAGAGAAGAAGTTGGTGGTAATTGGTGGCTCCCAACAGAGGAATAGGTATGAAAACAGTTAAAGTCAACCTGATGTGAATTAGAGAGCTATGATGTCTTCTCAGGGCATAAATACAAGACAAAAAGAGAGCCCCACTAAGACTTATTAAATCTAATTATCATTTAAAATCTATTATCAAATTCCAGTGATTCACATGGCAACAAATAATAGCACAAGTGAAAACACGGAAAACATAAGATTTGTGATCTATCCTCGGCCAGAATATGAAGACATTACGGGACACATATATTTTCATCACTTTCACCAATTGAAGGTTGGGGTCTCAGAGGAGAAGGGAAGATTTGGAAAGTGAGCAGAGGTTTAAAAAGATGTTATCTGAAAATGGTAATTGAATCCCTAAACACCAGCTTAAAGTCTAGAAATGACAGACTGATTACCAAGACGTTGCATGTTGAATGAAAGACAGATGTGGAAATGATGGGCACCTTTAGGACAAATGGCTGCTCTATCTTAGAGTTTATCTTATAGCACAGGAAAGCTAGGAATAGTTTGGCATGCACTTTATATTTTGCTGGAACAAATTTCAAAAGGATAGGGAGGATCCCATGGACTAAAATTCTATAGGGGAAGTTAGTCCAAGCTTCAAAAGAAATGAGAAGCCCTCAAGAATAAAATTATAAAGCCAAAAAGGAAAACAATTCAGATGAGGGATAAAATGGGGAATTATCTAAACAGACTAATGTCAATGGCCTGAAAACTCATCAAGCAATTTAGATTTTAACATACATTTACAGAAGATAAAAGCAAGAGCAAGTAATAGCAGATAAATACAAAAGCATGACATTGTTCTATAGGAATAGTGTCAGAAATGATATGGTGAGAATTATTGAGGTTGGAGTAGAAAGATGAGGAAAATTAAGAGAAATGGAAATTTGTGTGTTCATATGTTTAAAATATATCAGGGAAAAAGGAAAATATAAGGAATAATGTCAATATTCACGATATATGAGATGATAGTAAATGATGACAGAGAAAAGGGAGGGCTGCTCATTTAAAAATTTTTGATTATTTTCTCTGTCAAGGACATGATATTTGGACCATAAAGTAGAAAAAATATTAATAAGACATTTAGGCCCTACTCCATGGAGATCGTTGACAAAAATAAAACCTCCATATATTAAAATAGCTATAGCAATACTTTTTGTGGTAGCAAAGAATTATAAACAATTTAGATCTCCAATGATGGGGGAATAGCTAAGCAAATTGTAGTATATGAATGTATGGTATATGGTTGTGGTGTAAGAAAGGATGAAAATGAGAAGCTTGGGAATGCATATAAATTGCTACAAAGTCAGAAACAATCTATACAATTACCACAACAAAGTAAATGGAAAGAACTAAAACCACAAAACAATAAAAAATAAATGTTGTAAAAGGTATCTTCCCTTGACCTTTTACAGAAAAGAAGGGGCCATGGAGGTGGAACATTGCATCTTTTTTGATGTGTTGATTGGCTTTGCCAAATACTTTGTCCTTTTTTTCTTTAAAAAATACTTAAACATGGCATGGAGAGGTGAAAGGGAAAGGAAGAAACTAGGCAATGTAAAAAAGAAAATATATCAATAGAAACATATTTTAATAAAGTTTATGCTGAAGATAAATAAGGAGATAGATAATAAAAGAGCATAACAGAAGTTTGGGATTTAGTAATTAAGAGAGGTGATAAATCTCCAAAACCCAAGTATTATGTGTTATTCCTGCAGACACATGGAGAAATGGAAGAAGAAAAAATTGCACAACTAATGGATCCTAAAGAGGTTTTTTGTTTTGTTTTGTTTTTGTTTGTCTGTTTGTTTTAAGATTATAACATATTCAGCCAAGTACTGTGATGAATTCAGGGCACAGGTACAAGACTGTTGAATAACCATGAATGAATGCTAGTTTAATTTTTCTTAAGGGATATAATGGGACCAATAATCCAACCTTTTCTCTATGCTAGTTAGGATAGTATTCCCCTGAAAAGTAACAAAGCTTTCCCTGGGACTTGATTGGCCCAAGTGACTAAAACTCAAGCTGTACTTTCTTTGACCCATCTTTCTGGTAGAGTATTGTAGATTTTTGGTCACCAAAGAGCATAAAAAAGTGGAGTCAGGGCCCTATAGATTTGGTGGATATCCTAATATGCAAGTTTGCATATTTCTGGGGTGCTAACTCTATGTTTAGCTTCCCTTTGTCTCACTACTTTGTGCTTTCTGATATTTTAACTGGTGAAGATGCAAAATGTTTTTTTGCCTTGTTTCTAGATTTAGACCTTAGGGTCCTTGGCATTACCCAGTTGGGTAAAAGAACAAAGTCAGTGACTAGCTTTGCACATGAATAGATACCCATTCCACAACCTCTAAGATGGCTTTTATTGTAACTCTATTAGAATGAATAAGAGATGCACAAATTTAGGGAATCCACCCCAAATGTTTTCATGGCCTATTTGTTCTTGACCTGTGGTAGAACATTCTGAGCTTGTATTGGTCTGGTCAGCCACAGTTGGACACACTGTAACTCAACTCTAACATAGTGATGTCATTTTGGTCCTCTTCAAGAACAACGGACAATTAACAACCACAACCAATCATTAGGATGAATGGGAGACCCAAATAGCAAGGCCTCTTTCAAAGCTTAGGAATATAACCGACAAGGCGCAGATAAGAGAAAGCAACAACTAAAATTAAAATTATTACAACCCATGCAGATACATGTATATGTGTGTGCTATTTAAACAGTTAAACAGCAACTACATTTATGCTAATATACTCTTCAATCTTTTTATTTGAAATCTAAACTAGGGCCTACTCCTACTATGTACACACACAAACACACACACATATACACACATGTATTTATCTACATGTGTGTATATGTATATGGGTGTAGGAACAGACTGCTAGTATTAGGCACTCCCAATGAGGAAACTTCCTCTACCAATACAGAACAGTGCCTGGTGTTAGAGAGGTGCCTGAGTGGGGCATTAAGAAGTTAAGAAACCTGTCCAGAGCTAATATTTGACAGAAGTGGGACTTGAACCAAACCTGACTGAAGTGTTAAATTGTTAATTTTGTTAATTATACTATGAAAAATTGAATCTAAAATGTATAGTAGTTTTGCCTTTTTATAAATGGTAGAACATTTGTTCATAGAAGCTAAAAGGTGGATACTGCTTATTACTTTTTATGTAGCACTCTAGAATGCAGTTATTATATTTTTACTGTTATTAATTTGTCCTTCATTGATGTTTAGTTTGATTTGGATGATGACTATGATTAATATGTTGCATCTGGAGTACTAGAAGGGCCTTATTAAAAGTTTAAGAGGCACAGAGCCAATCAAGTACTCAAACTGATATTGAGATAGTTTAACCAACTATAAAATATTTATATAGATAGCAGAAAATATTGTTGCAATGAATATAAATGGTAGAACTCATCATTGGAAGGAGCCTAAGGTATTTTTGATGCTTCTTACTATTTACCTATGATTGTATTTTATAGTGAGTTATGAAGTTTCTTCTACATAAAAAATATACCAAGGGTGAAAATTAATTGCCACAGTTCAACCTTGGTATTGGTGCCTTTTATCCTTCCAAAACACTTCATGACCTTAACGATGTTGCATTTTTATTGCTTCTCAGATGTCCTTACTTCTTGTGATCTATATTGTTTTTAAGGGTTGCTCTGGGTTCTTTGCTCCCATCTTGATTCTTAAAAGTTGGTGCTATAAGCTTATTTGCTACAAAATTTGAATGATTTTAGAATGAAGGCAATTTTTGCCGTTTCTTTTTCCCATGGGAAAAATATCAAACATAGGAATGTTGGACAGGAGAGGGGAAGGAAGGATACCTGAGTGGGGACAATGTGGCAGGTAAGGAAAAGGAATTGGAGTTCAAAGTCAAGAATTAACCACAGTCAACAAGTAAAAATCAAACACTTAATAAAGGGATCTAGAATTTTGAGAACAAAAATTTGATATCTGGCTTGATAATTTTATAAGGTGGGTTTTGAGAAAGTAGAGGTGAACAAAAAAAAATCTCAGACTGGGAAGAACAATACTATGTAAGGGAAGAAACCTTTTTAGACTTTATAAATAGAAATTAATCGAGACAGGATGATTCCATAATTTTAGATGAAGGTGGACAAGACCAGCTGTTCATTCTGTCTTCTATATCAATTTAATATGGAAGCTAAAATACCCAAACATATGAGGGAACTTCAGGGACATAATAATAAATAACTCAAAAAAGCTACAGAAGCTGAGATGAATAAAAATTGAGTTTATCATTGGAAGGAGAAAAAAGCCAAAGTTTATTATCTATTTCTAAGCAAGGAAAGTTAAATAAATCAGCTTGGTTTGCTAGTACTCACAAAAATTTGATGTCACTGCAAATGCTTTCTGGAAATCATAAATAAACTTTGAATTAAAACTAAACAAAATTTCTTCACACCAGTAGCAAAAGATTTGGCATAGCCAATTATGATCAAGAAGTAAAATTAGTTAGGAACTCTAATTTCAGCAAGCATGAAATGAAATTGGATATGGCATATTTTTTTAAGTTAACCTCTTATGTTAACCTACTGTGTTTTTAGTTGAAGAGGTAGGTGCTTTTTTATTATAAATGTGTGACTACCACTTAGGTTGTTACAATTTGAGAAACTCCAAATGAATGTAAGGAACTATTTTGTTAGACCCTTCAAAAATTATGCTTTGGCAAATTTAAATTAAATATTCACCAAAAGCTTCTGAAATTTAGGAGAAGAAAAGGCACAAGTAAATTTTAAATGAAACAAATCAACAAATATTTATTAAGTGTATGATTTGGGAAGAATGTATAAAACCAAAAGCTGGGTAAGTCAAAAGACTCCTAATATCAATGGAAAATTAAGTCCCAAATTTAGATCTTTAGGGAAGTAATATTTGAGTCTTCACTAAAGTCCTATTTCAATGCTTTATGCTAACATAAAGAAGACCCTAGGTCTTTTAAAGCTGTACTAATGGAGTACAAGATGCGGTATGTTCTGCAAGCTTGAAAGAACTATTATGGCTCTAGTTATGGATGGACTGTGTGTTATTTGCCTGCTAGTCTTGCTAAGTTCAGAAAGATATCACCAAAGAGTTAGCTTTTTTAGTTTTTGTTTTTGTTTTTTGTTTGTTTGTTTGTTTGTTTTTGGTGAGACAATCGGGGTTAAGTGACTTGGCCAAGGTCATACAGCTAGTACGTGTCAAGTGTTTGGTCTGAGGCTGAATTTGAACTCAGGTCCTCCTGACTTCTGACTTCAGGGCCAGTACTCTATCCACTGTGCCACCTAGCTGCCCCAAGAGTTAGCTAACAACAAATGAATTGATTAACTATTTTTGAACACTCTTAAAAATATCTACTTAGTCATGGTGTAGAGGGATGTGGTGGAAGGGAAGGAGGAGGTGATTTGCAATGGTTGAAGATCACAGTAATAAAATCATGGATTATTCAAGTATTAAAGTAATTAATGTTTCTAAGCCATTAATTAATTGGGCAATATCTATTAAATTTCTGGTTGGACACTTGAATTGGGGACATATGGGTACCAGAACAGAGCTTATACCTGTCTCTTAATATTATCTTAGTCTTCTAAATAAAATAATAGTATGTACTAAGATTCTGTCCAGTCACTCAAAGGCATTGAATTTTAAGACTGGTTTCATCAAATCAATCTGTTCTATAGGATAGGATAAGATGAGATCTTATCATTGAAGCAGTAGCCATGGACACAGACAAAAGGTTGGTGGGGTTATTATTATGATACCCTATGCTGGGTCCTATCAACATTACCCCATCTACTTGGTTGTTGATGAGATGTAGGCCTGGCTTTTTCAACAAATACAATGACTGTGATGATTGTGATGCTCACATTTTGGAGAACTTTATGGTTTATAAAGAGCTTTCCTTAAAGTATCATTATATTCATGATGAAGATTGAGTTCAGGAGATTAAAGGATGGCTAATAAGTGTCAGAACTGGGATTCAACCCAGGTCTCAACTCTGAGTGCAGCACTCCTTTTACTATACCTTTCCGCCTGGTGAGACCAAGAGCTCTAGGGAAGGCAAGAACACCAGGGATTTGATAGTAGATGGAAAGAGCATATGGCTACTACTTTACTAGAAAAGGAACTCTCCACAAAGGGGTCCAATAGGCTTTGTTCATTCAATGAATCAACATTGAGATCCTGTGGTTTTAAAGGACTGTGCTAGGTGTAGGAAGGAAGAAAGGAAGGAAGGAAAGAAAGAGAAAGTAAGAAGGAAGGAAGGAATCCTTGTTCCTGAATCAGAGGTCTCTCTAAGATTAAAAAAAAAAATCAACCCTTCATCCTTGTCATATAAGGCAAATAGCTCAATTGTAAGGCAAAGAATAGTCCAAACAGGTAATTATTATTTCCCTTCTCCCCACTCACCTATTTAATGGGGCCCTGTCTCATCCCATTTCTGTGCCATGACTCACACATTCCAAGTTTGAAATTGTTTCCCTGAAACATCTCTCCCTTTTCCTTTTCTTCTAGACCTAACTCAAGTATGACCTCCTCAATGAAGATTCCCCTGATTGCTCCAACTCTAAATGTTTATTTTAATTTTTAATGTCATTCAGAATTTTTCCTATTTATCATAATCTGACTTGTTTTACAGGTACTTAGGTCCACATCTGATCTTTTCCACTCTGTTATTATAAGGATATATGTTTTATATATATATATATATCAAATATATAGCAAAACAAGGCCCCATATAACATATATATGTATATATATGTATATATATATTTATATTAAGGATATATATGATAAGGATATATATTATAAGATCCTTGTGTAACAGTGTCTACTCAGGCCTGCTCCCTGCCTGAAGGTCAAATATGCTCTATTTCACTCCTCCTCCATATTTCTCCAGGACTATTATAGGAATTTAGGGGGTGTTCAGCCTCATTACCATTGACTCAAGCCTCTACCCATTGAATTCCATCAATTTTAGAGGCTCCCTGTATTCCAGCTCCATTTAATCTCTTAAAATTCAGATTAGCTTTCAAAAAGGAATATTTACTTCAAATGTTTAGCAAAGATAAACATAAACATTTCTTCCCAACATATGGGGGTTCCCCCTCCATACCACATAATTCTTTATAGAGGAGTAGGGTATTGCGTACGCAATTTATCTCAGTTCCTATATAGTATTTGTTGTTGTTTAGTCATAACTCCATTTGGGGTTCTCTTGGCAAAGATACTGGAGTGGTTTACCATTCCTTCTCCAGCTGATTTTACAGATGAAGAAGCTGATGCAGAGTCAAGTGACTTGCCAATATCACACAGCTAACAAATATCTGGGGCTGGATTTGAACTCAGGTCTTCCTGACTCCAGGCACAGCACTCTATCCACTGCACTATAGTCCCACCAAGTTCCAAGTCTAAATCCCACTTGGGTTCAAGTCACAGACAACTTTTCTTCTCAAGGCTTCCCTTGCAGAGCAAGCAGCAAAATCTGGCCTTGAATCCTTTCTCCAAAATTGCCATGACTTGCTTATACGTCCAGGACCTCTACTGATTATGTCTAGAAGTGAAAAGGAAAAACAAAGCAAAACAAAACCCCAAGTCCTATTCTTGGGACCACAGAGTCTAAGGTCAACCTTCCCCTCACTAGCTCAGCTCATAGTGACCATGTTGTGGATGAACAGTGCCTCCAATCTTTCTGGATACAAATAGAAAAGAGGGGAGCAGTGATAACAGAGAAAAAGAAAGAGAGACAGAGACAGAGAAACAGAGATTGTCTCAGTCTGATAGTTTTAAAGATACAGCCTGTTCTGGATACATAGCTAATAAAGTCTATTCCCACCCATGTGATCAGGGAATACAAGATGTCTTCTTAAAGAAGCAAGTACCTTGCATTTTGGACATAGATTCCCCCATTTTAGGTGATCTGGCCATATGCTAAGCAAATCCCCATGAAGCTTGTAAAAAAAAAAGAGAGAGAGGGAGAGAGACTATCACATTTGTATTCTCAGTAACCACCAGTCTTTTTACACATGATTGATGCTTAAATAACATTTGTGTAATGCTGTTGTCTTTCTTGACTATGCATTTCAATTACATGGGTGAAAAGAAAGAAAGGGTGGATTTTTATTATTTGAAAATATAAAATTTAAATTAGAATTTAATTAAATGTCACTAAAGAACCTTATTGAACACTGTAATCTTCTCAACCATTTGTATCAAAGACATCAAAATATGAAATGACAGGTTATCTAATAATATTATAGGCTTCATTTATTTTGAGAGTTCAAAAGAAGGGTTGAGATAACCTACCACAAGATAAGAGCTATTCCACAAAATTAAAATCTTATGACTTAAAAGATAATTACTTAACATTAGGGCAGGATCCAAAATATAAAGAAATATTGGAAATTAAAATGTAAATCTGTTATGTGAGACTGTTTAACAAAAACTACAGCCAATTCAACCAAATAAAAACACAAAAAGGTGAAGCAACTGGCACTGAAAGTCAAAAGACAGAAGGGAGCATGTTTGTTTTGTTCATTTGTTTGTTTGTTTTATGGCAAGCCAGTGGGGTGAAGGACATAGGATGGAAATTTGATTGTATAGCATCTGTTGAACTAGGGCAGCTTTATTAGGCTATTCCTTTTTTTTTTTTTCTTCCCATCAATTCCTGTTGTCTTTGTGCTAACAGAAAAACCTGTGAATTGTGTTTCCTGGCAATGAAGTGTAACTTAAAAGACAAATCTAAATACCCTGCACTTTTCCTTAAGTGACAGATAAAACTGATGTTTTGGTGATAACTCTTTGATAGTATAGGAGGTTTTTATGTTTTAAAATTAAAATTTTTTATAATAAATAAATATAATTTTAAAAATAGTATTAGTGGCCAGAGGCCTAACTAGTCTGCATAGGGTTTGGCTAGAAAAATGAACATACTATTCTTCTCCTCAAGGTGAGCTTTCAACAAATCAATCAGAAAGAAATTATTAAGCACCTACTCTGTGCTAGTCACCATGCAAGGTTCTGGGTGGGATACACATACGGTATACTGAAAACTGAAACAATCTCCTGTTCTGAAGTAGCTTATATTCTATTGTGAAGATAATATGTATAAATATAAGATATAATCAAAATAAACACAAGATAATTTTGGATAATTTGGATAAATTAGCAAAATATGTTTGGAGTGAACTTTAAAGGAAGCTAGGGATGTTAAGAAACAGAAACTAGAATAACAGGCATGAGCGACAGGCTATACAAAGGTACAGAGATGATATGCAGTGTTATATGAGAAGGGTAAGTAAACCAGAAGATAAACTATAAAGTGGAGAAAAGAAGTAATATGTAATAAACCTAGATGGGTCAGCAGAAGCTGGGTTTTGAAGGTCTTTAAATGCCAAAGGAGTTACTATTTGATCTTAAAGGCAACAGTGGACCAAGGAAATTTGTTGAGAAAGGGAGTGACAAAGTCAGACCTGTGCTTTACAAATATCAGTTTGGTAGTCGTATAAAAGATGATTGGAGAAAAATAGACCAATTTGGAGACTATTTCAATAGTCTTGGAAAGAGATAAGGAGGACCTGAGCTAGGATGGTGGGACTGACATGAAAGGTGTGAGATATAGAATCAGTTGGACTTCGCAAATAAGTGGATATGGAAATGAAAGTGAAAGAGAAGAAAAGAGTTCAGAATCATGCCAAGATTCTGAAGCTGGGTAACTGGAAAGCCATGTTTTCAGCATAAATAAGGAAATTAGGAAACAAGTTTGGTATATAAAAAAAGAAAATGAATTACATTTTTGACTTGTTGAGTTTGAAATGCCTTTAAGCCATCCAGTTTGAAATGTTCAATAAGCAATTGATAATGAAGGACTGGAGCTCAGGAAAGAGAGTAAACCATAGAGAAATAACAACTGAATGGAAGAGAACTGATAAAATCAAGAGAGAGGAGAGATTCATTCAATAGGCATTTGTTAAACATGTGCCACACTGGGCTTAGTGGTGGGGATGCAAAAAGAGGCAAAAGGATAGTTTCTGCCCTCAAGGACCTTATAATCTAACGGGGAAGACAACATGCAAACAAATACATACAAAGTAAGCAAAATACAGGATAAATAGGAAATAATTTTATAAAGGGAAATCACTGGAATTGAGGAGTTAGGAAAGGCTTCCTCTTGAAGGTGGGATTTTAGTTGGAACTTAAAGGAAACCAGGGAGGTCAGTAGTCAAAGTGGAGGAAGGAGAGTGTTCCAGGCATGGGGGACAACCAGAGAAAATGCCCGGAACAGAGAGATGAAGTGTCTTGTTCATGAAATAGCCACAAAGCTAGAGTCACTGCTTTGAAGAGTATGACTTAGGGAGTAAGGTGTATGAAGACTGGAAAGGTAAGAGGGAGCTAGGTTACAAAGGGCTTTGAATACCAAACAAAGCACTATCTATTTGCTCCTGGTGGCAATAGGAAGCCACTCGAGTTTATTGGGCGAAGGAGGTATGTAACATGATCAGATCCGTGTTTTAGTAAAATCACTTTAGTGGAAGAATGGAGAATGAATCAGAATGTGAAGAAACCTGAGGCAAAGAGAAGAGGCTCTAAGAAAGGGGCTTTGAGTACTTCCACAATGAGGGGGCAAGATATGGATGATGATAAATTTAAAAAGACAGAGAAGTTTTCATTCCATTTTCTTGTTCTTTTATAAAAGTTGTATGCTTGTGAAAGGAACTACAAAAGTGGAAGTTAATGTACCTCTGTGTGTCCTAAGTACATGCATAAATCATATTGACATCAATTGCATTCAAAATTACTTAATTGTTCAACTATGAATCATGGACTGCTCTTAAAAGCCTCCACTCCCACCCATTTTGTCTTCTCCAGGGCCCTTGACTTCCCTTCCTCCACCCCCCCTCTCCGCCACAGTTAACTCCTGATCCATTTTTCCTGTTTGGCCTGACCTGAACTTGCCCTAAACAGCCTGGGTAGGCTAGGGGACCCCTATTCCCCCCTCTTCGTGTTGAGCTGCTGGATACGTCTGGAGGATAAAACTGTCAAACCCCTGATTTACTGTGAAAAAAAAAAAAAAAAGGCCATATGTGAGGAGTGACTGAACCTGCTTCCTGAACTCCCAGGTCCTACTGGTACTTCTTCTCACCTTGGAAGTACTCTTCACCCCTGATGATTAACTGGCCTATCCTAGAACCTGTAATTTTAGGAGTTGGCCCAAGCAAGAGATGTCTTTATTTCTCTCAAGGCTGCATTATCCTTTTATCTCCACAAGACTTTCTCTATCATGCTCCAGGGCGAGGTATCATCTTTCCTCCCACCTCCACACTCCCAACCTGGCTAAGGAACCCTCCCTGCTTTTCAGGGTTTTTTTGTGTTGACCTTCTCCATCAGAACACAAGCTCCTTGAGGGCAGAGACTATCTTTCCCCTTCTATTTTGTATTTTCAGGGCTTAGCACAGTATATGACACAAAATAATTGCTTGATAAATACTTGTTGATTGACCTAAAAATGGTATTAAAAAACAGAAAAATTAAAGTCTTGATGATGAAGATAAAAGGGAAAAACAGTAAAAATGAAACCTCATAGCAACTTATTTAAACTTGATTGTACAGAAATTTGTTTGAGGTAATAGGTTTGCCAGGTTAGTGTCAAAGAAAGCACATGTTCTGGGATACACCTGACTCAGGCCAGTGCCTTGGTAATTTTGGTTCAATATTGGAACAAAATAAGACACTTATAAATCATTCAACAGTTAACAAAAAGAGATTTACTTCAACCAAAACAGGAGAGTATTCAATAAGAATAGGCATAGTAGACACCTAGAGTTGATTCAACTAAACAAAGCTCACTCAACAGTAATGATGCACAAGCTAAGCTCCTGAAGGTTCTTCCATCTCCTCATGGCTACTTTGTACTTCATAAGGAAGTGACAGCAGCGGTCTGAATGCTCAGCCCCCTGAGACAACCAAGTTTCCAGAAATTTCTTTCTCTTTAAGCCTAACATGCATGGGGAAAGGGTTTAGGATATTGCTTCTATCAGGGAGGACAATAAGGTGTCCTTCTTCCTTATGAAGACTAACTCCTCCACTTAGGCCTTTGGAGCTTACCTTCTCCCATCTTCCTAGGTCTTTTTTCTCCCAGTTATTCACTTTTTTCTGTCATCTTTCTGTCTCCTTCTCTCCAACTTTCCTTTAAAGATTGAAAGCAAACAAAAAAGTCCTTCACGTGACCTTGGTGCTTCCCCCCAACTACAAAGACAAAATAGCAGCAATAAAATTTTTTTTAAAATCTTATCCTTAAGAAGTTAACCTTATACTGGGGTAAAAGGTGGAATAAAATGTGTAGAAAGATGGATATTTACATGATTACTTAAGAAGGGAGAGAACATTTAAAATAAGGGAATCAGAAAGTCTTCCAATTTTATGTGGTACATGAGCAGAGTCTAGAAAGAAACTAGGAAATCTGAGAGGCAGAGGGGAGGAGAATTCCATGAATATGGGACAGATTGTATAAAGTCATAGAGATGAGAAATTGAATGTTAAGTTGAAGAGTTGTGCCAGTCCAAACCGCGCACTCTCTTACAGCCTGATCAGGCAACCAGGGTCATACTCACCAGTCTTCAGGATCACCCGGATTTACCAGAAACGAGCCAATCGGGAGGGTGCAAAAACCTGAACTTTATTCATTAATCATCACAGCAAGGCCAGGCAGGAAGGCACATGCGCGAGCCTGTGTGGGAGGACTCCGCCCCCCCCCCCCCGCAGCTCTTTTTAGTACCTTCTTCGTCCCTCCTCCTCAGCCCGCCCATGGTGACTCGTCGAGGATCAAATATCAAAAGGGATATCCAGCGCTAGTGTCCAGACAAAGGGAGCATATGTGGCACAGGAAGTGGGTCCCAGAGATTTGGAAGGAGGTGTGAGGGATCAGTGCATAGACAAAGGAGAGTGTACGTGACGCAGGAAGTCGGGTCCAGATACTGGGGGGAGGTGTCTGGGGTCAGTGCTACACCTAGGGAGCATATGTGACTCAGGAAGTCAGGTTTGGTCACAGGAAGGAGGCGTCTGGGGTCAGCGTAGTACCTAAAGAAGGAGGCTAGACAGAGAGAGCTCGTTCTCTGCTGTCCCCCTCCCAAGCAGCACCGTCCTTGCCTCAGGAGCACACGCTCCGGCCACTTCCCTGCACCCCGCTTCCTCCCCAGCCTGTCACAGCTCCATCCAGCACCGCTCCAGTCTTGGGAGCGTAAGCTCCGGTTACCTCTCAGAACCCAGATCCCATCCCAGTACGCCACAACTCCGCCCAGCACCGCCTCTGCCTCGGGAGCAAGAGCTCCGGTTACTTTCTGGTACCCAGTTCCCGTCCCATGTTGGCACAACCATCACCTGGCAATAGCTGGCATCAGACAGTCCCTCACAATTCCCCCTTTTTGTTTAATTGAGGGGGCGGGGATGGGGCCTCAGGACCAATATCTCAGTTTTGAGGGCCTCAATAGAACCCCTAAGAATCTTAAAGAAACATCCTAATATAGTGGGTAGTAACAATAATAGTATAAATGCAAAAAGAGCTATAAATGCCCAATGGGTTACAATGGAGGGGATGGGGAAAGAGGTATGTTTAATCCAATCACTAAGGCAATGAACAATATCATCAGTCTTGTTCTGGTGCCAAGTGTCAGATATGTTTCGTGCTAGTGTAATTAACACCCGTAAAGCCTGGAGTTCAGAGGAAAGATTTGTAGCCTGGATCTGGGAAAGGGCACGGGTATCATTACAGCAAGTAGAAAGGAAAGGGAGAGTGTTATTTATGCTTTGTGAAAGGACGATGCAAGTGGTGTTATGATTTAAGGGTGTTACACAAATGGACTGATATCTGCCATCACATGGCAACTGCTGTTTCAATTACAGCCACATAAGTTCATTCCCAATGTCCTGAGTAGCAATGCTATTTTATGAATCTGCTCCTCCAGCTGCTGATCAATATCAGCCTGCACTTGGAGGGCTTGGGCGAATTTATTGGCCAGTTCCTCTATTTGTGAGGCAAGCAATTGCTGTCCGCTATATAAGTCCTGTATCTGGAACTCCTCGAAGATGGATGCTGCCAACGCCAAGTGCCCCCAGCCATTCTCTCTTGTGTCCCAGGGCACTGGAGCTGACGCAACCTGTGGCAAAGTCCTGATCACGCAAAAAGTGAAAACAGTTTACTCAGTTTAGACATCCTAACTGTCTTTTCTTTCTGCTCTCTCTGAATTTTCTGTTGACTGTGTTTCTTCTCCCAACCTTGTTGTCTCTCCCAGGGTTTCTTCAACTCGTTTTGTTCTTCTTTCTGGTACCCAGCAGCTCTGGCCATCAGGATCTATAAGACATAAATACCCCGGCCCTCTCCACAAACTACAGATGGGCCTTGCCAGTTTCCCTCATCGTCCTTCCAGAGGACTTTCTGGTTAAGGGATGGCGCATGTAGTGCTGTTTTCAAGTAGCCAATTGAATTGCAAGTGGGCGATGTTATCAGCTGTAGCATGCTGGGGGATAGGCCCGTGTCTCTATCTAGACAGAGAAAATTGTATGTATATAAAGCTTTATCCACGTCTGCTTGGGTAGGCCACCAGCCTGAGCCCCAACCTCCTACTCCCCCTTTTTGTTTAGTGAGGGTAGCTTTCAAGGTACGATGGGCTCGCTCTACCATAGCCTGACCTGTGGGGTTATAGGGGATCCCTGTAACATGCTTAATGCCAAAGGATGTAAAGAAAGCAGTCATTTGTTTAGATAAATAGGCAGGCCCATTGTCAGTTTTAATGACGTGAGGAATCCCCACAGAGGCAAAGCAATGGTACAGGTGCTTAATAACTGATGGGGTGTTCTCCTTACTGGATACAGTGGCCATTATAAATTTGAAAAAGGGTCAATGCAGACATGGATAGCGACACGGCCAAGGTGAGTGACATCCATTTGCCACAAGTCATTGGGAAAAAGACCTCGTGGGTTAATCCCCTTTCTGGGTGGAGGGGGGGTGGAAAGGAACACAGCGCACACATTGCCTCACAATTTGTCGAGCCTGTTCACGAGTTAAACCATACAGGCGTCTCAGGGAGCTGGCTGGTAGGTGTAAAAGATCATGGGCTTGCTCAGGAGGGGTGAGGACTGGCAGTAGGGAGCACTGTAAAGTGCGATCCGCTACATCATTGCCCTCAAAAATGCCTCCTGAGGTGGACTGATGAGAATAGACATGGAGAATATAGAGAGGGTTGCTTTGCTGCAACAAAATTTGCTGTAATTCCCTCAGGAGAGAGGATATGGTGGAATTATGAGGTTGGAGGACAGCGTCCTCTATGCATCTAAGAACCTTTACTGCATATAGGCTATCAGAGATTATGTTTATGGGCTCAGGATATTTGCAGCAAGCATGGAGGATGGCAAAGAGCTCATTTTTCTGGGTAGAGTCATATGGAGTTTCTAATACTGTTATTTCCTTGGAGGCCTCATGATAAATAGAGGCCTTTTTGTTTTTTGTAGCATCAGTGAAAACATTTGGGCCTTGAACAGGTTCTCCCATAACCTTTCGTTGGGGGGGCGCTAAGGTTATTTGCTCTAGCATAGGGAGAAGCAGGCAGGAGGAATGGGGACTTATCTCAGCCCATTGGGAGCAATGTGCCCAAGACCAATAGGTTTGCATAATGGCTTCTCGCTGCTCAGGTTCAAAAGGTAAGTAAAGTAAGGGTTGCTGCCCAGACAAGTGGACAGCCCTTTGTACTGCAGCTAAGGCTAGTTCCCCTAACATCTCATAATAATTTGGTAGCAACTTGTGAGCCTTCTTTGCATATACAAATTCTAATAATTTGGGACCTTGGTGTATAACACAAAAAGGACTCTGTTGATTGACCAAGGAGACCTCTATTGTACCTTTGGGGTCCCATCTAGCGGTCTGGGCCTGGGCAGCAAGTGAGAGTATTTGGGACACTGCTGCCTTAGTAGCAGGAGTCCATGCCCGAGGGGAGTTCAAGCTGGAATCTCCCTTCAATATATCATATAGGGGCCGCATTACAGCAGGAGGAATGGGTGTGCTGGCTCGGAGCCATTGGATCTGCCCTACTAACTTTTGGAAGTGATTCAAAGTGGTTATCTTATCAAGCCCTAGTTCAGGAATTTGGTTGCTAATGGAAACGGCCTTCATACGGAGGCCCAAGTATGTGAGTGGGTAGTTTTGCTGGACCTTATCAGGGGCCACCACCAGGCCATAATGAGAAAGAGCAGAGACGGTTTCTTTTACCAGTCTTGCTAATGTCTCATTAATGCTAGTGGCTAATAAAATATCATCCATATAGTAAAGTATTGTGGCTTTAGGCCATTTGTCTCTGATAGGGTCCAGCACTCTTCCCACATAAGCCTGACATAAGGTGGGACTGCAGCACATTCCTTGGGGCAGGACCTTCCACTGATATCTAAAATCTGGTCCTGCATTATTGGTAGTGGGTATGGTAAAGGCAAATCTCTTTCTATCCTCTGGAGATAATGGGATAGAGAAAAAACAATCTTGGATGTCTATGACTGTCACAGGCCATCCAGAAGGCACTAAATTGGGGGAAGGGAGACCAGGCTGTAGGGTTCCCATGGGCTCTAGGGTGGCATTAACCGCCCTGAGATCTATTAACATTCGAAATTTCCCTGATTTCTTTTTTATTACAAACCCTGGGCTGTTCCAGGGGCTGGACGTGGGCTCAATGTGCCCCGCCTGTAATTGGTGCTGCACTATATCATGTAAAGCCTGGGCTTTCTCTGCAGGGAGGGGCCATTGGGGTACCCAGACAGGGTTATTAGATCTCCATGTTAGAGGAGTGGGTCTGATACAAGAAAATTTTTCTCGTTGCCCAATGGCCCCAATTAAAAATCCTGCGGGGGTGGTATGTAAACAGATGCCCCACAAGCCTCCAAAATATCCCTCCCCCATAAATTGTATCTCAAACCCGTAACTACTAGGGGTCGGATGGTCCCTTTTGTTTTCAGCACTTCTGATAGCCCTTTCCAAACGTCCGCCTGTAGGCGGGCCACAAAATCCGGGAAGGGTTTATCAGGACCTTTTTTAATCTTGGTCATGGAGAGCTTTTGTTTCCCCAAAGCCTGAATCCTACTAAAAGCCTGTAGGGCACATTGGGAGACAGCTGCATACACTGTCCATAGTGCCTCTTTTAACTCCTTAATTTTCTCCCATTCTAAAGGGGCCCAGGTCCTCCTTCCGTCAGATAAGTGTGGGGGAGGGGGCCGCCCCTCCACATAGCTCTCCTTGCTACTGCTTCCTGCTCCCTTGCTCACTCCCTCCTGCGTGTGCTTTCCTGCCTGGCCTTGTTGTCTTTTCTCTTGCTTATTCTCCCATTCCCTGTTTCCAGTGTCCTCTGCCTCACTCCTTGATTCTTCCTCACTACTGATTTCTGTTTCTTTCACTCTTTTATATACTTCTTTCCCTAGCACCTCCTTATCCGGAACCTTAACAAACATTTGTCCCATCTTCCTTCCCACACCCTGTAGGCTATGGGGTCTCATCTCTTTTCCTGCTATCAGACCAGCTGATCAGCAGGGCCCTGGTCTATTTCTCCCGCCCCACGTTGGGCGCCACTTGTGCCAGTCCAAACCGCACGCTCTCTTACAGCCTGATCAGGCAACCAGGGTGATACTCACCGGTCTTCAGGATCACCCGGATTTACCAGAAACGAGCCAATCGGGAGGTCGCAAAAACCTGAACTTTATTCATTAATCATCACAGCAAGGCCAGGCAGGAAGGCACATGCGCAAGCCTGTGTGGGGGGACTCCGCCCCCCCCCCCCACAGCACTTTTTAGTACCTTCTTCGTCCCTCCTCCTCAGCCCGCCCATGGTGACTCGTCGAGGATCAAATATCAAAAAGGGATGTCCAGCGCTAGTGTCCAGACAAAGGGAGCATATGTGGCACAGGAAGTGGGTCCCAGAGATTTGGAAGGAGGTGTGAGGGATCAGTGCATAGACAAAGGAGAATGTACGTTGCGCAGGAAGTCAGGTCCAGATACCGGGGGGAGGTGTCTGGGGTCAGTGCTACACTTAGGGAGCATACGTGACTCAGGAAGTCAGGTTTGGTCACAGGAAGGAGGCGTCTGGGGTCAGCGTAGTACCTAAAGAAGGAGGCTAGACAGAGAGAGCTCGTTCTCTGCTGTCCCCCTCCCAAGCGGCACCGTCCTTGCCTCAGGAGCACACACTCCGGCCACTTCCCTGTACCCCACTTCCTCCCTAGCCTGTCACAGCTCCATCCAGCACCGCTCCAGTCTCGGGAGCGAGAGCTCCGGTTACCTCTCAGAACCCAGATCCCATCCCAGTACACCACAACTCTGCCCAGCACCGCCTCTGCCTTGGGAGCAAGAGCTCCGGTTACTTTCTGGTACCCAGTTCCCGTCCCATGTTGGCACAACCATCACCTGGCAATAGCTGGCATCAGACAGTCCCTCACAAAGAGTAGCAAGGTGGCCCACTTAGCCTGAAACATAATATACATAGGGAAAATATTACAAAATATGCCTGGAAAAGGTGTTTGGAGCAATATTGTAAATGCAAAATGGAGGAGTTTTCATTTTATCCTGAAAGCACTAGGGAGCTCTCTATGTCCTTACCATTCATTCTTTCTTTACTTAACAGCAATGGGGTTTCTTCTATTGTTCTATTTGTAACAATCTTTGAAAAGGAGTTGGCTGAACACACACACACAAAAAAAAAAAACCAAACCAACAAACAAAAACTTGAGATTCTTATGTCTTCACAGTTTGGGAAGAGTGACAACTAAGAAGGTACCAGACAAGAAGGGAGTGGGGGGCAGAGTTCATATAAGGGCTGTGGGAGTTTTCAGAAAGAGTTTGGAGAACTCTTAAGAAAAAAAAGAAAAGAAAAGATAGGTTGCAGATGCCCCATGGCTGCAGACAATGTCTACTATATCTGCTGTTTCCCTTTTTGAGACCATGAAAGATGAATTCTCAATGGACAACATAAGAGGTACATGTGACTGTGTGAGTGTTTATTGGCTGATGGACCCTCTCTCCAGTAGAAGGCATGCTGAGAGAAACATACTATCCTTACTGTTTGCCTGAAGTTTAATACAGCTATTATTGCCTGAGGTTCCTTTTTTTTGCAGCATGAGGATGCAAGGATGAATTTGTGAAGCTGAATTTTAGGCCCAAGTGTAGGATTTCTCTTTACTTAAGTTTATCTTATTAGCTCTGTGATCCTGGGCAAGTCACTTGAACCTGTTTATCTCAGTTACTCATTGATAAAATGAACTGGAGAAGGAAATGGCAAACCACACCAGTATCTTTGCCAACAAGATTCCAAATGGGGTGATGAAGAACTGGACGTGACTGCAACTACTGAATGATAGCACTCCTTGATAAGAATATTCTGATAGAAACTAGTATATGTGCTGCCATCAATTTGACATTTCACATCTATTACTTTATTTATTAGGTTTTTTCCCTTTATTTTCCCCTTTTATTTAAAAAAAAAACTCCTTAAAGATAAGACTAGTGCTATTAACTTCTTAGTATCTCCTATGAGATCTCCCACACAACTTTATATACCATAGCAGACAGTTCATAAATACTTGCTGAATGATTCGTTAATTGACCATAGAATTTCAAAGAATCATAGGTAATAATATTATAGATATAGGCAAGGGTAGCCTCAAAGGAGAGAAGGACCCTTGCTAGCACAGAGCTGGAAACTCAATCTCCAGCCCATGTTAAAGAGTTTCACCTTCTAGCTGGGAGCATAAGTGAACTACTTAATAATTATCCTTCTAAGGGCAGAATTACTATGAACAAAGGCTATATTTTATAAATCTGTCTTACAGATGTTAGCCCATGTTAAATGCTGAAAATTCTAAGAGTTCACTAATGACATCTTAATTATCAACTCAACGACTTTGTCTCAAGTTTTACTCTTCTCCACCATTCTGCAGCATTTGACATGAATGAATACACCAATCTTTCTTGCATCTATCTCTTCTCTCTTGGACTCATCATGTAGTAACAGTATAATGTTCCAATTTTCTTTTTATTCTTTTAACCACTCTTTTTCTACTTTCTGCTAAATCTTTATCTTTCTAGAAAATTACCAGCCTTTTATCTTCTTTTTCTAACTCTTTCTAACTTTTTCTAAGACTTTCTAACTCTTTCTAACATTCTAACTCTCTAACTCCCCATACTCTCATTACTCCCATCCAGAACTTCTGTGTTTTAACAAATAAAGAATCAGAGAATTTTAGATTTGCAAGGGACCTCAGAAGCCATATAACCAACATGAACCTAACTGATAATTCTTTCAACCACATCTCCAGGAAGTGTAGATATATTCTGCTTAATAATGACTGATGAATGCAGTAAAGTGGTAGCATGTATTCAACTTTCAATATTTGAAGTTATAATTATGTAAAATATGGTCATTGTTCCAGCCCAATGGAAATATACAGTGTAAATTTAAATAATGCAACCAGTTCATGAAATTCATTACTCATACTAATTAGGACCTAGCTGTGATAATCTTGTCTTCATTTGAAGAATCTATTATTTTCCAAGGTGGTAGTTATACTTTCGGATATCTCTAACTTTGGAAAGTTTTGCTTCAGTAGAGTCAAAATCTGTTTCTCTACAACTTTTACCTATTGCTCCTACAATAGCTCTGCCCTATGAGATCAAGCAAAACGAGTTTTAATTTTCTTCTCCATGACAACCCATCTAATACTTAAAGAGAGTTCTCATGTCTCCCATATGCTTTCTCTTCCAGCTGAACATCTCCAGTGACTTCAACCAACCTTTGTATGCCATGATCACAATCTAGGCCATTTGCTATCATCACTGTCTGCCCTGTGGTGCAAGATTATCAAAACCCTTCATAATTGAATGCATTCCAAGTGTAATCTCACCAGCTCAGAGCAAAACATGAATGTGTCCTCCCTTTTCTGAACACTGGGTCTAGGAACCCATTAGCTTTATTTGGTTGCCATGTCACATTGTTGACTCGGTGAACTTCAGTCCACTAAATCCCCCAGATTTATTTTTAGATGAACTATTCTCTAGTCATAACTTTCTTTTCTTGAATTTGTGAAGTTGAATTTTAAGCCCAAGTGTAGGATTGCTCTTTAGTTAATTTTATCTTATTAGATTTGACCCAACATTCTAGCTCATCAATATCATTTTGGAACTGATTCTGTCATCTGCTATATTAGTTATCCCTTCCAGCTTTGTGTCATCTAAAAATAAGTTAAGCATGCTGTTTATATTTTCATCTGAACCACTGATGAAAATCTTTAAAAGCATAGGGCCAGGTAAAGATCCCCAGAGCACTTCATCAGTGATTTCCTCCAAGATGACAATGACATATTAAGAGACTGCTCTTCAGCTCAGTATCTAACTCACTCCAAATCCATATAACTGCCCTGTGATCTAGTATATATTTCTCTATCCTGTCAATAAGAAAAGGAAAGGATAAAAAAATCTTGTGAAATGCTTATATCTATAGCATTTTTTATCTCCCATTCTGGTAACCCTGTACAAAATGAAAATAAGGTTAAAGAAGACATACTGATCCATGGTAATCACTGTTCCTCTTTCCAGATATTCATTAACCATCTCTTTAATATCTATACAAATGTCTCTCAAATCCAGCTCACCAGTCCTGAGCACTCTCCTCAACTCCAATTTGATTTTTTTTTATCCTAAATAGGATTTCAATCCTATTTGTTTATATGACAGCTCCATTTATATGTACCCACCATAATTAGCTTAACTCAACTTAGCATCTTTCCTCCAGAGATGCAAACACCCCTTTTTTGATACCCTATTTCTGTTAATAGTGCCACCATTGCCATAATCACCCAGACTCAGAATCATCTTTGACTCCTCCTTATCCCTAAATGCCATCTGTTAGGTTAGTCATAAAGTCTTCCCTCTCCATCTTTTTTTAAATGTTTCTTGTATCCATATTATCTTTTCCATCGCTACTCTCTATAACTTTAATTCAAACTCTAATCAAATACTTTTCAGTAATGCCCTTATAAGTGGTTATTTTACCTATAGCTTCTTATCACCTCCAGTCCAGGGGTATATCTCTTAATATGCCCCTACTCTTATCTACTTTCTGGGATTAAAAATCTGTAAGTGTTCCTCACTGCCTAATGAAAAAAGTACAGACTCACCCTCCTCACATTCTTCTCAAATTTGGCTCCAAATCATCTTTTGAAATTAATCTCTCACAATCTCCCTATATCAACTTTCTTCTCCCCCCAAATTAAATTTATTGAATGTCCCTTGACCACAATGTTTGCTGTTGTGGCTCCTGGGCTATGCTTACTGTATTTGCTCAGACTAGAACTCCATTCCATCCTTCTTCACCCAGAAAATTCTTACACATCCTTCTAGTCCCAGCTCAAAACTCATCTCCTCCCTAAAGCCTTTCTGTATATTCCAGTTAAGAATATTCTATCTCCAGATAGGTGGCACAATGGATAGAGCTCCAGGTCTGGAGTCAGGAAGACTCATCTTCCTGAGTTCAAATCTAGCCTCAGACAGTTACTAGCTCTGTGATCCTGGGCAAGTCACTTGAACCTGTTTATCTCAGTTACTCATTGACAAAATGAGGTGGTGAAGGAAATGGCGAACCACTCCGGTATCTTTGCCAAGAAGACTCCAAATGGGGTGATGAAGAACTGGACGTGACTGCAACTACTGAACAATAACACTCTTTGATAAGAATGCTCTGATAGAATCTAGTATATGTGCTGCCATCAATTTGACATTTCACATCTATTACTTTATTTATTAGGTTTTTTCCCTTTATTTTCTCCTTTTATTTAAAAAAAACTCCTTTAAGATAAGACTAGTGTTATTAACTTCTTAGTATCTCCTATGAGACCTCCCACACAACTTTATATACCATAGCAGACAGTTCATAAATACTTGCTGAATGATTCATTAATTGGTCATAGAATTTCAAAGAATCATAGATAATAATATTATAGATATAGGCCTAGAAGGCATTATATGAGCACACAGAGATGAAATGAACATCAAAAACATTCTAGAACAACTCCTGATTTGAAGAAATTGTGGTCTAAGGAGGTTATTTAATTTGACAAAGGTTACATAGGTGGATCATCATGCATGGGACTTGAATCCTCTGACTTAAGAGTCAGGGCTTTTTCCATGGAAACTTCTTTACTATATTCCCTTAAATTCCATTTGCCTGTAGAGTAACTTTAACTTTCTTCACTTTAGGAAAGAGGGTGGTAGTGGAGGAATAGTGACTTCAGAGCCCTGGATACTAAACCAAACAAGTTGGCATCACAGGAATTTCCTTGCCTTGCTTTGGGGAGGTCATCCAACACTATATCAAAAGTTTTGAAATGGAACAGTGATATTCCTGCCTCAAAAATCAGTCCTTACCTTTCTCTTATTCAGCAAATATAGAAGCCATGCAACCCTAATCTGTCTAACTTAACCTAAGAACGCATATAACTTTAGAAACATCCTGGCTACACTCTGGTCCCCTTCATTTGGCTTTGTTTTCATGTTCATCTCCCAGAGGGCCACCACCACTTGGACTGATATAGTTTCTGAGTCTGGATGAAAGAAACTTAGTGGAGCCACCATTAATGCTTTTTTAATGAAATATTAAATCTGCTGTGGCAGAGAAAATATGGAAAGAACCAGTTTAGCAGCAGCCTAACCAAAAACCCAGTAAACACATAAATAATTAGGACATCATTTCTATTTTGCCTTCTTTCCCAGAAAGACAACTAAGCTGGATCAAAGAAAGCAAATATATCTAGTTTTTGGACAGATTAACTGGTTTTTAGTACACATTTAAAACATGTTTCACTGCAGTAAGCACTATAGGCATAGATCTGATTACTCTATTTATCATTTGATACTTTCCACAAAAGCTAAAAATCGAACTCACTTTAAATCTTATGATAGCTGGCGGCATCCCATATATAGCTCTGAGTTGGCCATGTAGCAGTTACCAAGATGCTGGTAACTCTCCAGGGGATCAAGAGAAGTTCTCCTCTGTCATTATTTACCACCTCCTCTGATTCCATTGCTGGGTAAGAGATTAAAGAGAAATAAATCCACCAGCTACCATAGCTACCTCGCTGTCTGCTCCAGCTTCCACCTAGGTCCGCTGGACTGAGACACATCACCGTTAACTGAATATGGAGTGCTTGTTGTGTTCAGGGCATAATTCAAATGCTAGAGATGAAAAAAACAATGTATAGTTATCATTGATGTTTGGTATAATAAGACTCATTCCTGGAAAATAATTCTGAAAGGGTTTGTTTTATTCAAAAGGTATAGGATAAGTATGAGTGTGAATATGTATGTGTGTATGTGTATGTATACATGTGTACAAAAGTACATGCATAATGTATGATACGATGAACATCCCATCTCCTTGAAGGGGTATGTTAGGAGTATCCTCTCATACCTCTTCTTTCAATTCATGCTTAATATTTATAATTTTGCTATATTCATTTTTTATATTTGTATGTGAGGTTCTTTTTTTCCATGTACATTGTTATAGTCACTGGGGACACCCTGTATACATTTTAAGTGTTTTGTTTTATTTATTAATTCAATCCTTTTTTTACTTTCGATTTTATTAATTTCACCTTTAATTCTATTTCTGGAGATAATTAGGGGAAAAGGAAAAGAACTTGTATATTCTAAAATGTTAGTATCAGTTCTCTTTGTGGTGTTAAAGAACTGGAAATTTTCAGGGATGCCCATCGATTAGAGAATGACTGAATACATTCTGGTATATGATCATGATGGAATATTACTGTGCTATAGGAAATGATGAGCTCGATGATTTTAGAAAAACATGGAAAGACTTGAACAAAATAATGAAGAGTGAAATGAGGAGAACCAAAAGAACATTGTATACAGTAACAGTAATATTGTTAAGAATGACTTTGAACGAATAAGTTATTCTGATTATTATAAATACCCAAGTTAAGTATAAAGGACATATGAAGAAAGACACTACCTGCATCCAGAGAAAGAATTGCTAAAAAGAAGTATAGAATAATTTTACATATATATGTGTATATACATATACGTATATATGTATGTATGAGAGAGAGACAGGGAGAGAGAAAGAGAGAAAGAGTGTGTGTGTGTCTAATGGTAGCCATCTCTACGGCAAGAGGGAGAAAAAAAAAAGAAATTCACATGATAATTTTGTTGTATATTTGAAAGGAATACCAAGTTGTGCAAAGCAGGTTTTCAGTTTCATGTGCAATCAACCTTTTTTTTTATTGTACTACCTTGTGGAAATACTTGTTTTATTCTATAAATTAACAATAAAATTTAATAATAAAAATGCTTTGTTGATTTTTTTATAAATGTCACTTGACATAGACTCTATCATTCCTCTGATTAAAATGCTTCCTCAAAACAATATAGTCAAAGAAAACAAATCAACACATAGTTCATTTCTGAAAAAGTATGCCTCAATTCCACACCTTTACTTTTCCACCTCTCTGCAGAGAGATAGGAACCATACTTCTCTGTCGGTCTTCTGAAGTCATGATTGTTTACTGCATCAACCAAAGTTCTGAAGTCTATTCTTTATTTTATGTGACTTTAGTTGTTATTTTTCCCGTGAAACCCACCACTCTTCCTAACTTCTTTTAGTAATGTTTGAGGTGCCACCAGGCTTTCATTTAACGAATGCATAAATAGTTCTCCCAGTTCTGCTTATTTTGCTCTATATCAATCCATACAAAGCTTCTACATTTCTACGAATCTTCCATATTTATCATGTCTTTTGTTGTAACAATATTTCATTACATTCACATATCACAATTATCTAGCTATTCTCCAATTTTGGAGCACCCATTCTATTTCCAGTTCTTTACTACAACATAAAATACTACTGTGAGGAAGAGATGTTTTTCCCTAACCCACTCTCATTCCTTATTCAACTTACTTAGTCACAGATGACAAGGTTTTAATATCATAACAAGGTTTTCCACTAATTATAAAAATTAAGTGTCTGCTGCAGCCTTCTAGTTGGTCTTCTTGCTTCAAGACTCTTCTTACTGCAGTCTATCTGCCATTCCATTGTCAAATTGATCTTCCTAATGCTCATGTCTGACCATATCGTCCCTCCATTCAATAAACTCCAATAATAACCAAATACCTCCAAGATCAAATATTAAATCATCTATTTGGCTTTTAAAGCCCTTAAAAACCCAGCCCCTTCCTACCTTTCCAGTCCTCTTTACTCTCTTCCAAATCCTCCATGATCTAGTGACATTGGCCTCCTTGCTATTCTTCACACCAGACACTGCATCTCCTGGCTCAATATGTTTTCAGTAGCAGTTCTCCAAGCCTGGAATTCTCTCCCTCCTTCTCTCTACCTTCTGGTTTCCATAGTTTTCTTCAAGTCTCAACCTAAAATCTCAGCTCCTATAAGAAGTCTTTCCCAATTCCCCTCAATGCTTGTGCCATCCCTCTGTTGCTTATCTCTAATTTATCCTGTATATATCTTGATTGTACAGTTATTTGCACATTGTCTCCCCCATTAAACTGTTAGCTACTTGAGAGAAGCGATTATCTTTAGCTTTTTTTTTTCAAGCCCCAGCGCTTAGCATAGTGCCTGGCACATAGTAAGTGCTTAATAAATGTTTGTTGACCAACTAATGAAAAGTATTTACATTACTAGGTTGATAAAAAAATTGTAAATGGATATATTATAACTCTTTCTAAAGGATGGTTTATAAATCTGATATATAGCACATTCAATTCTGGAATCACTCAGATACTTGAATTCAATATGGTAGGTTTTTTCAGCTTATTCCCTTCCCAGTGTATTCTCTGCCAATGGATCAATCAGGATCTTCAAATTAAATTTTAAAAAAATATCTAGGGCAATATGATAAAAATCAAGAAGCAGAATCATCCCTTACCACCCCCACCATATACAAATGAATATAAGATTCATAAGCTTATGTGAAAGGGAAAAAATCCCCAGAAGATTCATGACCTGAGATGAAGATGGTTCTGAGGGTCCTTTGCTTTATTTTGAAGTTAGAACACTCTTTTTGCCTGAATCTCCTTATGTCTGACTCCATTTTCTTGACAAAGTCCAGGAATTCTGGTGCTTCTTGAATTCACCCTGAACCTCCTCCTGTCAACATCTGGAAACTCACTGCTTTGTCAGTGGTCTCTCCTGCCATACATGTAATCAATCATTGTTGCTGTTTAGTCATTTTAGTCACACCTGACACTCTATGACCCCATTTGGGGATTCTTGGCAAAGATACTGGTGCGGTTTGCCATTTCCTTCTCCAGCTCATTTAATAGATAAAGAACTGAGTCAAACAGGGTTAAGTGACTTGCCTAGAGTCACACAGCTAGTAAGAGTCTGAGGCCACATTTGAACTCAGGTCTTCTGGACTTGAGGTCTAGCACTCGATCCATTGTGTCACCTAGCTGCCCTCTGCCCCCTATTCTTGCTCTGCACTTTCTGATCATAGTAGATCCCCTCCCATATGAGGGGCTTCCCAGCTCCTATTATTGCCTTCAGCCTCAGGGAAGCGTTATTTGTCCTTCAGAGTTAAATATGTAAATAGCTACCTTCCTCAGGAAATTTAACATGTACCGCCTGCCTAGCCAGGAGAAAATTGCCCCTTGAGGCCCAGCTCTCCTAACTGGTGATTCCCTCTCTATCCTCCTACCCCTACTATTTGAGAAGATGACACAGCCATGCTTCACTTCACTTGGAAAGCAACCTTCTAGACTTTTTCTCTTCCTCCTCTTGCCCCCCACCCTCTACCCTACTCCCTAGTTCTTCTTTATATGTTATCTGCCTTCATTGGAATGAAGGCTCCTAAAAAATTAGGGATTATCATCTTTACTTGGATTTGTACCCCTAGTATTTAGCAATTTAGCCTAATAAATGGCACATAGGAAATGCCTAATAAATGCACTCTGTCTCTCTCTCTCTCTCTCTCTCATCTATTCAGCCATATCAAACAACTCAGTCTTCATCCCCTTGATATATAAAAGGATAGTTCACATTATTGTTCTTCATGTAGCTATGAATGAGACTTCCTAATTTGCTCTTCCCATATAAAGTTCCTTACCCTTTGTCCTTGATGACTTAGGGTGAGTGGTTTTCTTTCAAATCTTTTCTACATCAGGGTACAAGTAGATTGTTTTCCATATGGATGTTACCTTCCACTGAATTTTTTTAGTGTTGGGGATAAACACCCATTCCCTTTTTCATTTGTCTTGTCAGCTCCAATTATTTAATCAGAAACCACTGCTTAGTAATACAGAATATCTTGGAGGAGAGAGGAAGAATTGGTGAATTTTGATCCATTTTCTTACCACCATAACAACGCTCCATTTTAGATACACAAGTAATCACTGTAATGTCATTATTCAAAAAAGCACCATTGACCATCTTCAATCTTGCTGAGTCATTCAATGACACCTTCTTTTGTTTACCAATCCCCCAAAAGCTGTAGCTTAAAGACTAGTGTCCCCTGGTCTCTAACCTGTACATTTAAATGTAAAATTCTTAATCCTTAATTAATAAATCCTTAATCTAATTTTGAGAACTTATTATTAAAATATACTCAAAGTCTGAATTTCCATGATAGATAAATTTTGGAAGCCAACCATATGCATCTGTATACAGTTCTTAGAGAAAACAGTCTAATGCTGTGGCTTTCTCAAATTTTTCTATTCTATTTAATTAGAAAACTTTTATATTACATCTTTGTCTTATTACTTTGTCTAATCACTTCCCCTTTAGAAAAGTATTGTCCCAATCTTATAATTTAACCACAAATAAAGGCTAAAATTGTAAGATGTTCATACTTGCATCCTATTATAGCAACTCAGATGTTCCAGTATTATAGTCTATTATTTAATAGATTTAGTATTTTATTTGCAAAACTTGTGGATTATAGAAATTCGCTATAAAAGGAAAAAGAGGGACATACTTGTAACAATGTCATGTATCATAATAGGAGGGAAAATCTCCCTTAGCTCTGTTTGATTCCAGGCACAAGTCATATCTGGCAGCCAGTCATGTAGTCACAGTGTATCAAAAGCAAGGCTCAGGATTAACTGGGTGGGAATTTTCCTTTTCAGAAAGGAAATAGGACAATGGGTAAGCAGAGTCAGAAGATCCTACCTAGGTCATTTCCAAGGTTGTCCCCGAAACTTTTCCTAAGCATAGACACCTAGTTCCCAGACTGCATTACATTCCATTTTCTACTATTGGCTTCATGACAATCCTTGTAATCAAAGTTCAAAAAAATAGTAATTTACAGTCCTAAGAATTTTACCTTACATAGCAAAATTTCACTAACCATAACTTAAGGCTTGAATATCTTTCTTGATATTTCCCTAACAGTTAACACTTCATTTATCCCTTACTTATAAATTAAAACTACTCACATTCTGGGGCTTCAGACATACAGCAAATACCTGATAGCTGACTCATCATAACCACCCTATATACTTTCATAATAGCCAAGAATTTCAAATGACAATGCTCTATTATAGTTAATATTATCATCATCATCATCACCATCATCATCATCATCATCGTCTCATTATTTGTTTAATAACAAAATATACCTCATTAAATATTTGTTTTTAAATATCTGGTTTTAATCACATCCTTTTAAAAGCCCAATTCATGTGCAACAGCATCCAAATTAAAAAACTGCTTTGTCTAACAGCATTTTTTGTTACAATGTTCTCTCAAATTTCACAACATAAGAGAATTTAGAAATACAATAATAACACAAACAACGTCATGTATTTAAAACATGAAAAAAACTTCAGATGACATCAATTGCATTGCCAAATTATCACATATAGAAGTCATTGATGTTATTACCTTTGACATTTTAAAACCACTTTAGAGTTATCAGTTATGGAACAATTACATTCAATTAAAGAAATAATAATAACGTAGTGCTCAACATATGCCAGTCATTGTATTAATCACTTTACAATCATTATACCATTTTGGTACTCACAACAACCCTGGGAGGTGGGTATCATTATTACTTTTCTCTTTATAGATCGGGAAAGTGGGACAAACAGAGATAAGATAACTTGCCCAAGATTACATAAGCTTCTGCAACCAGAACAGAGAAGGGTGGGCTCACCAAGGGCAGAAACTGGCTGCCCCCCACCACCTAGTGCTGCCTTAGTAGGTGCTGCCAGGGATACCCAAACTCCCCCACCTAGGCAGGGCCTACCCAGGGCTGGGCTTTAGGGGGGTGACAGAGGGCACTGGGGGCAGCCTCAGGGCTGGGGTGGCTAGTACCAGTATCTCCCCATTGGTGAAAGTTCCTGATGGCAGGGCAAGGCAGATGCTGGTCATAGGGCATGACCCCCACCCCACCCCAATAGCTATAGTTTTGGGGCCAGGTGCGGCTGGGATTGGGGCCCCTTGCAGCTGCTGAGGCAGGTGGGCAGGACGTACTGGACCTGGGTGATACTCCCAGGCTTTCCTGGAAGGGTGGGCTGCTGCATGTCAAGAGGCACGGGCTGGTGGAGCCACTGCCAGTGTTGGGGCCCCCTGCTATGGCTGCTGCTCCCTCCTCCACCAGGTGGGGCAGAATGTACTTCAAGTTTCCCTACATCTTTCCAGTGAGGAAGGAGTTTTCCTCACAAAGAAAGGTGAGCTCAACCAAAGCATGAGCCCAGGATTGGAGCAAGAAACAATTGTGGACTCAGCATGTGAGGGGGAAGTCAGACTCTGGAGAAATCTCCAGTGGCACCTAGTGCACTCCCATTGGTACTAGAAAGTCCACCTGGCTGAGTTCCTTATCCAGTCCCACTTCGGCACCAATTTAAATGTCAATCTAACTGGAACGGGTCTCTAACCTGTGGGGTGTGTGGCTGGAGCTGAACAAAGAAGTCTAGAGACAGGACAATCAAGAATCAACAGAAACAGCTTATAAGCATGGACACATGTGCCAGAGCCCTGCCTTTAGTGGATGGGGGGAGCCAAGGCACTGTAGAGAGATCTCAATATTTATATCTCTGGCTATACAGTGTGCTATAACCTTACAGTGAGGGTAACAGTAACAATGTGACAAGTTTGGTTCGCAGCTTGGCTTCATGACTGAAACTACAGGGTACTTGTTCTACAGGGTACTACAAGTACTTGTTCAAGCTCAGAGACCACCTGATGCTGGGGTGAAACAATTCTGGGATTTTGCTGTGGCTGATATCACCCAGAGGGTGAGAACAAAGGATTGTTGTTATGTCAAGCTCAGGGTACTGAGGCCTGCTTGCTGGGCCATATCTCTGAAAAGAGGGTGTCTCCTAATATCTTGACATCTCCAGGAGCAAGATTTAATCAGAGAACCAGGCTTCCTGGTTATAAAGGACCTCTCTTACAGGACTAAAATTTGAAAGGATCATATACGTGTACACCCACAGGAAACAAAATCAGCCAGATATATTCATAGACAAATGAAACAGAGCAAAAGTGGGGGGTTACAATCTATCTTCCTTCATAATATTTATCCCTCTACTGCCACACTTAAATCTCTAAGTCTAATCTTTTGAGCCTGTACTACTTAAAATCCTTTCTTTAACTACTATGCTTTCATTCCACCCTTCCTCCTGAACCCAATCTATTGACCCAAATTTTATCTAGTTAAAGAGCAGCAATTCTCTAGGGTCAGAAATTTGAGTTCATCAAACCAGACAGCTTAGAGCAGGCCTGCACAATCTGCAGCCTGCGGGCCACTTACTAGCCACATGCATGCCAAATGATTTTGGGCAGCCCGCAAAAAACACGGGCTGCCCAAAATCCTTCTGCATGCCCATAGGTGGTAAGTAGCCTGTGGGCTAGAGGTTGTGCAGGCCTTGCTTAGAGCTTGTATTTATAGTCTACCTTACAGAAAGAAGAAAGGGAATAGGTATTTATTAAGCACCTACTCTGTGCCAGACACCGTACAAAAACACTTTAAAAATATTATCTCATTTGATCCTTACAACCACACTGGGAAGTGGAGGCTATTATTACTCTCCATTCTTCAGATGAAGAAGCTAAAGCAAATAAAGAGTAAGTAACTTACCCAGGGTCATACAGCTAGTAAGTGTCTTAGGTCGCATTTGAACTAAGGTCACCCTCACTTCAGGTCCAGTGCTCTATCAACTGCATCACATAGCTGCCACCCAAGGAACCTGATTGATTTATTGCTACCCCCAAAAGAAAGAAAAATCTTAGAGCACAAGAGTTATTTCTGTTTTTGTCTTTGTATGCCCATCACGTAGCAAACACTCTGGCAAATAATAAGTGCTTAATAAATACTTGTTGAATGAATGATATGTTTAACAGGTTCCAAGTCCCAAGAGAACTCATTTCTGAGATAGTAAAAAACAAGGTCTCTCAGATGCCAGCTGCCCATTCCAAGTCTAAACAGCTTCATTAAACCCCGTTGCAATACTGTAATGTTTTGGTTGCCAGGTGGCAACCATAAATGTCAAAATGGCCAGAATGACTTTCTGGCTTTCTTTATCTCTTTTTATTGCAATTCATCACTCGCTTGTCCTAACTCATCCTTCTGGGTTTTAGACAATGCTGTGTAGCTTATCTTAGCCAGGCATTAGAGTGCTTATAACTGAATTAGACATTATTAATCCAAGACTGTTTCTAGCTTCTATCTGATGCTACTTAGCTACTTAATTATGTTAGACAGACTAAATTGTTTCAAATGAACCTTCGCAAAGTCCTTAATAAAATAAAACTGAGATTTTATTTTTGCCCTGTCTGCTCTCTGCCAGAAGGCTCTCTGGAGGCTTCTGCAGCTCTTCATTTCTTTCCTATTAGCCACAAAGCAGAATCTAGTAAGCCTGTGAACCTTGGAAGAGCTTACATTAAAAAGGTTTCCCTCTCTTTGACAAGCTCTTGTGGTGAGGTTTGGGGCTGCTGGGTAAGCAATGAGATTTAATGTTTTTTTCTTTAGGGAACTAGGTCAGAAATGCTTTTAATGCCACTTCAAAAAAAAAAGAAACGAGAACTAGTATATGCATTGTGTGAGAAGAAAATAACATAATATAAAATTTCATGTAAATCAGACCTTAGAAATCAGAAGGAAATTATAAAAGATGAGCTTGAAATATCAGCAGATTCAGAAAGGTGCTATCTCCAGATCAGAAAAGATAATTTTTCAAGTGCAGGTTTCATTGTTTCTCCAGTTTACTTGTGTAATTTCCAGAATTCAAGGCTAAGGGAAGAGCACGCCTCTATTATTTCCACAAGGGAACCGGTTAGCTGAGTCTTCACTCCAGTGGAGGCCTTTCACTACTGAAAGGTGCTATGAGAGGTTGAATGGGCATAAGCGTTTTACATCTCCACAGTGGTTTTGACAGGCAGGTCAAATACACAGAAAAAAATAATCAGCTAATGAAGTTACCAGGTTTCTGAGAAAAATGTGCAATGTACCAACCCAAAGAGAGGGTCTTTGTGAGAGAGCAGCAGACAAAAAAATGGTTCTCTGTGGGAGAGCAACCTGGGACCCCAGAAGCTCTTTTAGACTTATTATTGTTATCCTTGACTTTCTCTCGGGACAAAAACATACAGTATAGAATCAGTAAATTGTCTAAGTTGGTTTCTTTCTCCTTTCTCTGTTTCACTCCAGCAGAGCTGGTCTTAGAAATGTCTCTATTGCTCCTCTTACAATTCCACTCTGACTTACACTGGGATTTCTAGTCATTTCTTTTTAAATATGGTCTTTTTTGCTTCAAGAAGTTCATTTGATCCCTAAACTAATTATCACTGAAGTATCCCCTGCTTTACTGGTGAATTAAACAGTAAATTGCTTGAAAGCAGGGATTTTTTTTCTTTTCTTTTTTCTTTTTTTTTTTGCCTTAGATTTCCCTGTGCTTAGGACAATGCCTGGTATTTAACAGGCACTTCAAAAATATTTGTTGACATGACTTGTAGGTAGGTGTTCAGCACAAAGTGCCTTTTTTTCTACATTCTAGACCTTTATCACTTAAAATGGACAATATTGACAAACTATCAGGTGGTAGGATATTGGGGCAGACTTAGAGTCAGGAGGACTTGCATTCAAATCCCTTCTAGCTACATGATCCTAGGAAAGGTGCTTAACTGCTCTCAGACTCGTTTTCCTCAACTGTAAATTTAGAAAAATAACAGTGCCTACTTCCTGGAATTATCATAAGGTACAAAAGATAATATGTGTACAGTACTTTGTAAGTTTTAAGGTGCTATATAAATGCTATTAGTAGTAGTAGTAGTACTTACATGGGCTAAAAGGGATTCTTTTAATGTACTATGCATGTACACACCAGCTCTATGAACAAAGACAAATCAACAGGTTATATACAAACAGTTTGAGTACAGACATGAACTGGAAAGAAAAATAAATGTTTTTTGGAAAGTAAGTGGTTATAATACATGAGGTGGTATAGGCAGATACATAGACATAATAGTTGCTGGATTTTGTTTTTTGTTTTGTTTTGTTTTGTCTAAACTTATGATTTCATCTTTGTGCAAAGTTTCTAGAGTAGAAATACCTTCCTCTGAGGCAAATCAATAATTAGAACTTCAGAGTTACTTGGGGCCCTGATAGGTTAAGTGACTTGTTATTTCATTCTCTGCTCTCTTTCCTCCTTTCCACCCTTCACCACCACCACCACCACCACCCCTACATACACACGCACACACACACATTCACACATACATCTACATACAAACATGTCAGAAAAGGGACTTGCATGCAATTCTTATTGACTGAAAGGTCTGATATTAATCCATGCAGGCTCTTTACTTTAACGTGGTTAGGAAAAACATGCCTAAAAACCTATCAGCATATCAAATAACAATACTATTCCAATTACCTAAACAAGCCAACCACAGTTATGTCCAAGGGCAAAAAAAAAAATGTAACATTCAGTATCAAATGAGACAATTATCCAAATAGTTTTATGTGTGTATATATATTGTATATATACATACATACATACATGCATATACATATATATATTCATACACACACATACTGCTTTGAGAAGATACTTGAAAACAAAAAGGGGTTTTGTTTTGTTTACTCTTTTAAAGTCTGACTTTTGTTTATTAAGGAGTCTCTTCTCTAGTATCTGACTACAGGAAGAGATCATTATTTATTAGGTTGCTTAGGACTTTTTAGTATTAAAAATAGGGTCATGGGTTCATTGATGTAGAGCTTGGAGGCCAGAGTCCATTTAGTACAACTCCCATATTTTGAAGATAAGGAATCTAAGGCTGGGGACAATAAGTGATATGCTTAAGGTCATAGAAAGAGTTAAGTGTCATAGGTCATCAGTCAATAAGCATTTATTGAACACTTACTATGTGTGTGCCACTGTGCTAAGCACTGGGGATACATAAAAGGCAAAAGACACTTCCTGCCCTCAAGGGGCAGAGAGAATCAAGTGGGAGAGAAAACATGCAAATAACTATATACAAACAAGTTATATACAGGATAAATTGGAAATAATCAACAGAAGGGAGGAACTAGAATTAAGAGGGATTAGGAAAGGCTTCCTGTAGAAGGTGGGATTTTAGCTGGGGCTTGAAAGAAGTCAGAGAAGCCAAGAGGCAGAGATGAGGAGGGAGAGCATTCTAGGTAAGAGGAATGACCATTTTAGTGATTGAATGGAGAGTAGGGAGATACAGAGGCAGGCAGGCCTACCAACAGGCTATTGCAATAGTACAAGCATGAGGTGATTAAGGCCGGCACCAGGGTAAGGACAGTACTCTAAGAGTAGAGAAGGGGCCACATTTCAGTGACATGTAAAGGTGAAATTGGCATTCTTTGGCAACAAATTAGATATAACAAGTGAGAGAAAATGAGGATGACACCTAGGTTACTACTGTGAGGGTCTAGGAGGATTGTGGTTCCTTCAGTGGTAATAGAGAAGGTGAAATTGAACCCATGTCCCCTCACTCCATAGGCAGTGATCTTTCCACTCCTCGACAAGAAGGAATAGTGATGGAGAAAAGAGTTGGCAAAACTGATTAAATATCTAATTTGCATATTCAACTTTGTTCCTATCCTGTAAAATTTAGTCAGTACTTTTCACTCAGACCTCTCACAACAGATGGAAATAGCATAGTGAAGTAAATAAAAGAGCCAAAAATCAGTTTTCTTTATTTTTATGGGTATTTTTTTGTCTGTGGCTTCTTTCACAACACGATTAATATAGAAATCTTTTGCGTGACTGCATACATATAACCTGTATAAAATTGCTTGCTGTCACAGAGAGGGGTGTGGGGAGGGAAAGGGAGAGTTTGGAATTCAAAAATTTTTAAATGTTAAAAATTGTTTTTACATGTAATTGGGAAAAATATTAAAAAGAAAAGATGTCACTCCCAGGGAGGCATGAATAAACTAATTCCAGAGTCTCTTCTATCTACTGAACGAAGAAGACTATGACCATGAGGCTGGCCACTCTGCTCTACAGATAGGAGTTTCTAGGATACAATTATATCCATTTGCAAAATTAAATATTACTAATCTAGGGGAAATAAATTTTGGGTTAAAGTTGCACTTCTAATAGCTATTTTTTTAAGAGACAGGAAGAGACCCATGCTATATACTCAAGGCTATTATATTATTTCATGTGCCATGCATGTCACATCACATTATATTATACTATGCTATATTACTTTAGAATATCAAAAGAAATAATATTCACAAAACTGTATGTAAGCCTTAAATTGCTACATAAATTCTAGCTATTATCATTATCATTATCATTATTATTATTATTGTTTTATTAAAGAATTTTAGAGGTGGAATGGAATTTTAAAATCATTTGGTGTAACCTGTTTGTCTTGGAGACAAAACAACAGAGGCACAGGGAGATTAAGTGGACCATGCAGCTATTTAGTGTTAGTGTTGGCATGAGAATTCTCTTAACTCCTCTACCACCACCACCCTTCAAACTAGGGCACTGTCCCATTATGTTACAACATGTTAAAAACAGAAAGGATATGGTAATAAAAAAATAAATGAGAAAAACCTTAAAAGTTCTTTAATTTGTGCCATAACTTTTGAGCTTTTATATCAAACATAGAATATTTTTTTCTAAAATAATTGTAGTGGTTTTTCAGTTACAAGTCATTCTTTGTAGAGTTAGAAGACAATTTATTGATGAATCTATCATTCAGATATCATGGATTCACCAGTCTGAGATTTCCAATAAATATTGTGCATGCATTTGTGTGTGTATACATGTGTGTGGATGGATAGATAGATAGATAGATGGATAGATAGATAGATAGATAGATAGATAGATAGATAGATAGATAGATAGATATAAATTGATAGATAAAGACTGTTAGATACATAATCAATTGGGCAAAACCAGCCTGTAACTTGTGGATGGCTGGAGCCAAACAGAGCAGGCTGGAGAAAGGAGAATCAGCAATCAAACAGAAGTTTAATTTCAAAATGAGGGAAACAAACAGCTTGCAAGCAAGGAGGGAGATTAGGCACATGTGCCAGGGCCCTGCCACTAGTGGGGGGGGGTACCCAAGGCAATATGGAGAGATCGCAATACTTATACCAATGGCTACGCGGTGAGCTGTAGTCCTGACAACGAGACAAGTTTGATTCATAGCACAGCTTCATGACCAGAACATGGATACGGCAGGTGCTTGTCTGAGCTCAGAGAACACCTGGTGTTGGTCAAAGCAATACAATAATTGTATGAAACAATTCTGGGATTTTTCTGTGGCTAAGATCATCCAGAGGGTGAGGGCAAAGGATTGTTATTATGTCAAGTTCAGGGCACAATTTGCTTGCTGGGCCTTAGCTCTGGAAAACAGTGTATCTCCTAATATATAGAGATAGAGATAGAGATAGAGATAGAGATAGAGATAGAGATAGAGATAGAGATAGAGATAGAGATAGAGATAGAGA
>NW_020954557.1:27149789-27293061 GCF_900497805.2 Vombatus ursinus | reverse complement strand
AGAGATAGAGATAGAGATAGAGATAGAGATAGAGATAGAGATAGAGAAAGAAATAGAGATAGAGATAGAAAAAGGGAGGATGAGGTTTATATTCTGCTTCACGAATAAAACTCTATTATAGAAACTTAAACATTTGCGAAGTCAGAACTATGTTCTACAAACTGGGCTTCCATTACCATTGCTGTGAAGCTTTATCCTTAACTTTAGTAAATGTTGCTTTTGTAAAGGACCTTAAGGTATGACTTGGAAGCTTTCCAGAATCAATATTCACAGGCAACAGGAGTAGAGCTTGTTTTTTTTTTAAAAATGAGCCAAGTTACAGGCCCTTAAATATTCCACATTCACTCCCTGTGGTGAGCACATAGTGTGCTATTTCACCTGACAAACAAAAGAAAGTCAAAATGGTCAAATCAGTCTGCTCAGTACTTTGAAGGAACGCATGTGGGTTACTTCTTTCTGAAGAGAAAAAGAATCTCTCACAATAACCTGATCCTGCATGCCGCCCAGTACCCCTACAAGTGAGCAGCATGTGGGGATCCAATTGACCAGGAGAAACCAAGGACACCAACAGAAGGATACAAGTTTCCCATTCGTGGCCTTGAGAGATTTGCTGCCATTTTATCCATGGTTTTTGAAACAAGTAATTGTTAAGTCCAGAAAATGATGTTATTTCTTGTACAAAATTGGACACTTATAGATGAGGCTTTTATGATTGGAAGAAGAATGTTAGCTTATAAATGCCACAAATAGGGTTAACTCTAGATTAGCTGTGCTTATATACAGACAAAAACTCCTAACAACAGCAATTTTTAAAATAAGTCATATTTAAGTCATTTAGGATTATATCTTTGAATCAAATGTACATTCTTAATCATCACACAGCCTAGTAACAAAATGAGAATAGGTTTTTTGAAAGCATACCAAATTAAGAAAGGGGGAAGTGGGCCAGACCCTGGCAGGAAACAGACAGACCAAGGCAAAATTTACCTCAGCTAACACACTGAATCAATAAGCCATCAATCAATCAACAATTATTTACTATGTGCCAAACACTGTACTAGACACCGATGACAGAAATACAATCAATGAAACAATCTCTACTTGCAAGGAGGTTACATTCTAAAGGGGGAAATAACAAGGATATATATAAGTATATAGAGAATGAATACAAAGAGAGTAAATAAAAACAATTCAACATAAATGAAATGTAGTTCAAGAGGGAGAAGATGATGCTTGAGCTGAATCTTGACAAAAGAGATTGGGATTCTATAAGGAGAGATAAAAAGATAAAGAGAGTTCTGGGCATCTGGGTAGCACAGTGGATGTAGTGCCAGGCCTAAAGTCAGAAAGACTCATATTCCTGAGGTCAAATCTAACCTCCGATTACTAGCTTACTAGCTGGGTAACACTGGACAAGTCACTTAACCCTATTCGCCTCAGTTTCCTCATCTGCAAAATTAACCAGAAAATAAAATGGCAAACCACTCCAGTATATTTGCCAAGAAAACTCCACATGGAGTCAAAAAGAGTCAGACACAACTGAAAAATAACTGAACAAAAGAGAGTTCATTCCTGGCATGGGCAAAGGCATAGACATAGGAGCTCCAGCGCTGTGTGTAACAGAAAGGTTAGATATAACTGAGAGTTGATTGTAATTTTAAAAATGCCTAAAGTTGGTGGAAAAATATCTGCTTCAAATAACAATTTAATAAGAATATAACCTAAAAATATTTATAATTTTTTAATAATTTACTAGAATGCGTGTTGTCAGTCAGTCGATAAACATTCTGCAAGCACCAGTTCTGCGCTGAGCACTGGAGATAGAAAGACAGGTAACAAACAATCCTTGCTGTCAAGAAGCTCATACTCTAAAGGGGAAAACAATATGAAATATGCAATACAAACAAGCTATGTACAGGATAAATTTAAAATAATGAACAGAGAGAAAGCACTAGAATTAAGGGGCATCAGGAAAGGTTTCTTGTAGATGGTGGGATTTTAGCTGGGACTTGAAGGAAGCCAGGATCCAGATAGAGGAGGGAGAGCATTCCAGGAATAAGTAATAGCCAGCAAAAATGCTCAAAGTCAAGAGATAGAATATCTTGTTTGAGAAACAGCAAGGAGATCAGTGTCACTGGATTGGAGTACCTATTGGGGAGTAAGGTATAAGAAAACTGGAAAGGTAAGGGGTGCTAGGTTATAAAGACATTACACAATGACAAACAGAGCATTTTGTATTTGATCTTGGAGGCAATAGGGAGCCACTGAAGCTTATTGAGATGGTGGGGGAGATTGGGGAGAGGGCGACAGGATTGGATCTAAGTTTTAGGAAAATCACTTTAGTGACTGAATGAAGGATTACTTGGAGTGAGGAGATACTTGAGGCAGGCAGACCCACCACTAGCAGAAATTCAGGCATAAAATGATGAGGGCCTGCACTAATGTAGTGGAAGTGTCAGGAGAAAAGAGGGTTTTAAACATGAAATCACGTTGGCAGCAGCTTGGAAATTTAGGATATATAGGATAAGAGAGTGAGGAGTCCAGGGTGACCATCCTAGAAGCATGGTGTTGTGCTTTGGAGTAATAGAGAAAGCAGGAGGGGGGAAAAGAGAAAACCTAGAGAAAAGAGAATATCAAGGAGGAAAGTGATAGACAGTTTCAAAGATCAGTAGTACCTTTGAAGAGAGAAGTTATAAATAAATAATTGGATAGATAGACAAATAGATAGATAAAGAATAGACAAAAAATAAATTAGTAGATGAATGAATGAATGAATGAACAAATAAATGATATTTCTGAAATAAATCGCAAGAGAAAGTATTCATTCTTTTAGACTAAAATGGCAGGTAGCAATATTTAAGAACACTTCATTTTAGCCCTTAAGCAATTTTCATCAATTTATCATCATCATCAATAAAATAATCTCTTAAGGTCCATTCCAGTTCTGAAATGCTATAGTTCTTTGATTCTCTGATGTTTTAATATCTGTGATTCTATGATTCTACAGTAACACCTCGTATATCCAACATCACAAGGAAATGTGCATTTCCATATGACTGCATTTTCTGAACTACTGAAACTTAACCTTTTAAAGATAATTTTTTTTTTGCTATAACCCTGTCAGGTAGACATTTTCCTAAAATATGTTATCTGCTTCTCTGTCTTCTTAAGCAGAATATACTGAGTTTCTTGACCTTTTCTTGAAGATTCAGTGTCATTATTTTTAAGTTAAGTTATTACAGGTATATGTGGTTGTGTGTCCTTACATTAAATGGTCCCAGACTAGTTTGGGGATTCTTCTATCTCTTTTTTTTTTCCAACTTCCAATTCAATCTGATTTGAAATGAGAAACTATATAATCAAGCTTGTCAGAACCAGGCCTAAAAGAGTCTGTGTGCATTGGCATCTGTTTGTTGGAAAGCTTAAGTCTTTATTTCTTACTTCCTTAATTGTCCTTTTTTCCCTAGTTTCCCAAGTAATTGATGGATAACTTGATATTTTACTACAGTGCAGTCAATAAACACTTATTAAGCATCTATTGTGTACCAGGAATTATGCTAGACATTGGGAATATGAAAGGTTGAAGATCTTCTTCTCTCATCTTCTTTCCCTCCTCTCTCAAGATGTTGGCCTTCTTAGCAGCAGCTTCACCTAAGTGTCCCAGGGTCCTTGTCTCAATGTAATGGGTGGTGTCCCATTTCCCTTTTTCTATACCTGCCCCCACCCCAATACATGCATCTAAGAGTGTTTTTGTACCTTTTGCCCTGGTTATAGTTTAGTCCCACAGTGGGTTAGTAAAATAGACAGGCTAATTACATTATCATTTAGGTAGGTGTGAGAGGGTCATCCCTCTAGCAACTATAAAATTCATTACACATCCTTGGATGTTTTAGTCCTATCCAGACAGTAAGCAATAAATTTACCAGTGTATTTTTTTCTACAAAACAAGGAATACAAATAGGCATCCAAATCCAATGGGTAAAAGTCACATTCTTAGTAAATATTGGCTACAATCACAGGAAATAGTTCCTTAGTTGTATTTACCTGGTTTAAACCTTTGGTCTTGCTTGTCAACCCCAAACCAGAAGGTACAAGAGCATAAGAGGACAGACTGGGAAAGACCAAAAAGAAAGATGTAGCAGGGAGAGGACTCCAATAGAATGTTATCTGGCAGGGCTGGATAGGAAAGGTATGTTGCTGACACATGTGCCACTTGAGACTTCTTTCAAAGGCACGATTTGAAAAGATAAATTGGCCTCACGCTACAGATGGTACAAAGTTGCTATTCATCAAATAACCAATTTTTTCTCTCTACCTTATGGAAATACTTGAATGGCTATTGTCTCCTTCAGAGAACAGATGGGGCATTCCTTTTAAACACTAAAATTTTGTGCCCAGAGGTCTGACACAAAAGTATTATATTTATTTTCCCCATTGTTACTCTTAGGTGTGATCATAGTGCTGAATCTCATACTTCCAAAAGGAGCTAAGTGGTCACCTACTACTGCCATCAATGGAATTGCCTAAGAAGAGGCTAACAAGTAGCTATGTAACTTCCACTTAAATAATTTCAATGTTAAGGAACTCACTACTTCACAAAGCAGCCTGCACCTTTTTTAAGTGAAATTTTTTATGTATTTTCCAATTACCTGCAATAAAAATTTTTAACATTCATTTTTTAAAATTTTGAGTTCCAAATCCTCTTCTTCCCCACAATACTCTCCCACCTCCATGATATAGATTCTGTGCAATCATGCAAAACACATTTTCACATTAGCCATGTTGTGAAAGAAAACATAGACCAATAAATAAATAAATAAAACAAGAAAAATAAAGAAAGTTTTTTTTTTAAGTATGTTTTGATCTTCATTCAGATCCCATCAGTTCTTTCTTTAGAGGTGGAAAGCATTTTTCATGATGAATCCTTCAGAATTGTCTTGGATCATTGTATTGCTAAGACTAGCTAAGTCATTCGCAGTTGATCACCATATAATATTACTATTAACTGTATGCAATATTCTCCTATTATGCTCACTTCACTTTGTATCAGTTCATATATATCTTTCCAGGTTTTTTCTAAAACCATCCTGATCATCATGTTTTCTTATGCACAATAGTATTCCTTCACTATCATATATTACAACTTCCTCAGTCATTCCTCAATTGATAAGCTTCTTTCAATTTCCAATTATTGGCCACCACAAAAAGACCAGCTATAAATATTTTTGTACATATAGATCCTTTTTCTTTTGTTTTTTAAATCTCTTTTGGATATAGACCTAGTAGTAGGAATGTTGGGTTAAGGTTTTATACACAGTTTTATAGCCCTTTGGGCATAGTTTCAAATTGCTTTCCAGAATGGATGTATCAGCTCAAAACTCTACCTAGAGTGCATTAGTGTCTCAATTTTCCCACATCCTCTTCAACATTTGTTATTTTCCTTTTCTATTGTATTAGCCAACCTGATAGGTATGGTGTGGTACCTCAAAGTTGTTTCTCCAGTCAAAATGATTTAGAGCATTTTTTCATATGATTACACATACCTTTGTTTTGTTTTGTTTTTTTCTGAAAACTGCCTGTTCAGGAACATTGACAACTAATCAATTAAGTAATGACTCATATACTTATAAATTTGACTCAATTCTCTGTCTATTTGAGAAATGAGGCTTTCATCAAAGAAACTTGCCCAAAAAAAAGTTTCCCCAGTTTTCTGCCTTCCTTCTAATCTTAGATACATTGACTTTGTATAAAACCTTTTTAATTTAATGTAATCAAAATTATCCATCTTACATCACAAAATGCTCTAAATCATGCACCCATATTGAACTTATCTTTGTATACATTGTGAGACATTGCTCTATACCTACTTTCTGCCAAACTGCTTTCCAGTTTTCCCAGCAATTTTTGGCAAATAGTGAGTTCTTGTCCCAAAAGCTTAGATCTTTATGTTTATTGACACTAAATAAGTAAATTAATTTGGGTAAAATTGTTGTTTTTATCATATTGGCTTGGCCTACCCATGAGGGACTAATATTTCTCCAGTTGTTCAGATCTGACTTGATTTGTGTGAAAAGTTTTTTTTTTAATTTTTTTTTTTTATAATTGTGTCCATGTAGTTCCTGGGTTTTTCTTAGCAGATAGATTTCAAAGTATTTTATAAATTGTCTACAATTATTGTAAGTAGAATTTCTCTTTCTATCTCTTCCTGCTGGAAATGTATAGTAATATTGATGATTTATGTAGGATAGACATATCCTGCAACTTTGCTGAATTTGTTAACTATTTCCACTAGTTTTTTAATTGATTTTATAGGTTAATCTAAGTATACCATCATATTATCTGCAGTGAGTTATAGATTTGTTTCCTCATTGCCTTTTCTAATCTTTTAATTTTTTTCTTCTCTCATTGCATTTCTAATACAATATTGAATAATAGCTATGAAAATGGGCATTACTTCACCCATGATCTTATTGGAAAGATTCCTACCTCATCCCACCCTTATAGATAATGTTTGCTGATGGTTTTAGATAGATACTACTTATCATTTTAAGGAATGTTCCATTTATTCCCATGCTTTCTAGTGTTTTCAATAAGAATGAGTGTTGTATTTAATCAAAACCTTTTTCTGCATCTAGTGAGATAATCACGAGATTTTTGTTGTTTTTGTTATTGATATGGTCAATTATGCTAATAGTTTTCCTAATACTAAATCAGCCTTGCATTCACAGTATAAATTCCACCTGGTCATAGTGTATGATCTTTGTGATACGTTACTGTAATCTCCTTGCTAGTATTTAATTTAAAATTTTTGCATCAACATTCATTAAGGAAATTGATCTGTAGTTTTCTTTCTCTTTTTTTGCTCTCCCTAGGTTAGGTGTCAGCAACTATTTGTGTCATAAAAGGAATTTGGTAGGACTCTCGTTGCCTATTTTTCCAAATAGTTTATGGTGTGTTAGAAATAATTGTTCTTTTAAAATTTAGTAGAATTCACTTGTGAATCCATCTGGTCCTAGAGATTTTTTCTTAGGGAGCTCATTTATGGCTTATTCAATTTCTTTTTCTAAGACAAGGTTATTTAAGTATTCTATTTCCTCTTCTGTTAATCTGGGCAATTTGTATTTTTGTAAACATTCATCCATTTAGATCCATTTAGATTTATTGTATAAAACTGTGCAAAATAGCTCCTAATAATTTCTTCTTCATAGGTGGTGAATTCACCCTTTCAATTTTTGCTACTGGCAATTTTCTTTTCTTCTTTCTTTTTTTAAACCAAATTAGCTAATGGTTTATCTATTTTATTATTTTTTTCATAAAACTATCTCCTAGTTTTTTTTTATTAGTTTGATGGTTTTCTTACTTTCAATTTTACTAATCTCTCCTTTGATTTTCAGGGTTTCCATTTTGATGTTTAATTGGGGATTTTAGTTTGTTCTTTTTCAAGTTTTTTTTTACTTGCATGCCCAATTTATTGATCTGCTCTTTCTTTCTTTTATTGATGTAACATTTAGAGATATAAATTTTCCCTTAAGTACTTCTTTGGCTGTATCCCACAAGTTTTGGAAGATAGTCTCATTGTTGTCATTCTCTTTAATGAAATAATTTATTGTTTCTATAATTTATTCTTTGACTCTTTCATTCTTTAGGATTATATTATTTAGTTTCCAATTAATTTTTAATCTTTGTTTCTATGTCACTTCATTGATTGTAATTTTTATTGTTATGATCTGAAAAGGGTTTTTCTACATTTCATTGTAAGGTTTTTATGCTCTAATACATGCTCTCTTTTTTTGTGTAGGTGTCATGTACCACTGAGAAAAAAAATCATATTCCTTTTTATTCCCATTCAATTTTCTACAGACCTCTATCATATCTAACTTTTTTCTATTCATCTCCTTACCATCTTTCTTATTATTTTTGGTTAGATTTCTCTAGTACTAAGTTTTATTATTCTTCTTATAATTCAATTAACTTTACCTTTAAGAATTTGGATCTTATACCATTTGGTGCATACATGTTAATATTGATATTACTTTATTGTCTATGGTACCTTGTAGCACAACACAGTTTCTCTGCTTATCTCTTTTAATTTTATCTATTTTTGCTTTTTCTTTGCCTAAGATGATGATTGCTACAACGGCTTTTTTTTTTTAACTTCAACTGAAGCATAATAGATTCTGTTCCAGCCCCTTACCTTAGTCTGATTCAAGGGTGTTTCTTGTAAACAACATATTGTTGGATTGGTTTTTAATACACTCAGCTACACACTTGTTTTAGGGCTGAGTTCATCTCATTCACATTCACAGTTATAATTACTGTGTATTTCCTTCCAACCTATTTTCCCTGTTTATCCTTGTCTCTCTCTCTCTCTCTCTCTTTCTCTCTCTCTCTCTCCCCCTTTCACCTTCTCCCTCATCAAAGTCTTTTTTGCTTCTGACCCCTGCTCTCCCAATCTGTCCTCCCTTTTCTCAGACCCTCCCCCTTTTCTTATTCTGCTCCTCTCCTACTTTACTGTAGGGCAAGAGAGATTTTTATACTCAATTGTGTATATATATTATTCTGTGAGCCAAGTCTGATGAAGGTTAGGTTTTAGCATTGACTTCCATCACACTTCATCTTTCTTTTCACTGTAAAAGCCCTTCTTTTCACATTTCTTTTATGTGAGATTTTTTTACCCATTTCTACCACTCCTTTCCCTCTTTTCTGAGTGAATCCCTGCATGGACCATTTTTCACAACTAACTTTTATTAGGAAATTCTCTCCCCTACATTAAACAGAATCTGCTTCTGTAATATCTACCCATTGCTCTTAGTTCTGTGCTACACAGAATAAATCTAAAATTACCTCTTTTATATAAAGCAGCTTTTTAAATATTTGAGAGAAGATATTATTCCAGTACAACTGGTTTACTTACTTACATTTTATTCCACCTTGCATTTTGCACAAGCTGTCCCTCACTCCTGGAATGCTATCATTTCCAATTTCTGTCTCTTGAAATACCTATTTTCAAGGCTCAGATTATATTCTCCCCTACATGAGAACATTCCTAATTCTTTCAGTTTTCATTTTTGTACAAATTCAAGAAATTATTTTATATTTACTTTGTCTATACTTGGTATTTACTTACGTAACTTGGCTTCTACCACAGCCCTACATGATTTTGCCTACTACTATATAAATAAATGGAGAAGTGACTCCTGACCAGCAAGGAGATTGTTCAGTGCTGAATTCTGATAACCTGAATAAGAGATGCTGCATTGGTTATGCAGACTCTTTTTTGGAAAGACATGTGGACAGAAGACACTCCGGGGGAGTGATAGAGAATGTGATAGTCTTTGGAAAGGCTGACACATATGAGAAGTTGGCCTCATTAAGTGTCTAGACAACCTTGAAATTCTAGAGACTGATAAAAATGTATCTCCTCTGGTTAAGACTATTCTTTCTCTCTTGGTGTGAGCCGAGATCTTATTTTACTCTCAAATGAGAAGCTAATTCATTTCTGTATATCCTTTGATATATTCTTACTAGTAAAACTTTTCAGTTTTCTATTTGATGGGACAACAGGTTTAATCAATATTTTTTATTCGTGATGGTCTTTTATATAACCAACATTTGGTGGAAATAAACATAATCTAAGGGACACCTTCTTCATTAAATGTGATCAAGGAAGCTATTTATAGAACTAAGCCAGATCTCAGATTATATTTGTCTGTGCCAACCACAAACTGCAACTACATATATAGACAAAACATACCATAACATTTATTACACTTATTTATGCATATGTTGTTTCCTCCTCACTTCATCCTCAATATATGTAAGCATATTAAGGGCAGGGACTTACCCATTTTCATCTCTGCATTTCTAGTTTCTATCACATTGTCATATGTACATACCAAAAATTTAATATTTTTTTTAAAACTAAATTGAAGGGGGCAGCTAGGTGGTGCAGTGGATAGAGCACTGGCCCTGAAGTCAGGAGGATCTGAGTTCAAATCAGGCCTCAGACACTTGACACTTACTAGCTGTGTGACCCTGGGCAAGTCACTTAATCCCAATTGCCTAAAAACAAACAAACAAACAAACAAAAACTAAACTGAAGGAACAGGACAAAGATTTGGGAAGAATGTAGGACAAAACTTACCAGCTATACTTCAACTCTTCCAGTTTTTCCTAGTGCCTCCTTGGATTTTATTGAAGTTTGAAGGTAATTTTCATATTACTGGCACTAGTTTCAAAAAGTGTAATGAGAGATGATAAGAAATTGTTTCAGTAAAACTAAATACCAGGGGAGATGAGGAGACTTCCTTTTTAGGGGAAGTGGGAGTAGAAGGGATGAGTGGTAATAAAATTGAGGGGGTGGGAATCTATACTTTTATGTTTCAGATATGGCTACCAGTTTGATTAATATGTGAGCTGAACATATATTGATGAACCTCAAATGCATTGGCTAGGCAGCTTCACAAAAGAGTGATAAAACTTCTCATGAGCAAGAAGGAATCCTATTAGGAAAAGGCAGTTGCAACAAATAGCAGTACAATAGCTTGGTGGAGAAGACCAGTCATAGACTGTGATAAAGAGCCTCCATGTCTCTCTGAATGGAGTATAAGATTGCATTGATTGGCTTTCTTGCCTACCATATCACAATATTAACTCATATTGGGCTTGCAGTTCACTAAAACCATAGGGTTTTTTGATTGTTTATTTTTTCCAGAAAAAAAAGTACTTTCTAACCAGGCTTGCCATCTTGTAGTTGTGATTTAGATCTTTTGAAACCAAGTTAGAAAAAATTCAGATTATCCCTTCTGAATTTCATTTTAGTAGATTCAGTCCAATGCCTAATTCTCTAGCCCAGGGGTCAGCAAATATGGAAAGAAGGTCAAATCTGACCTACCCTCTTATTTTTATATGGCCTAGAAATTCAAGAATGATTTAGCTGGCTGACTGTATCAAAATAGGTGAGGACCAGATTTGGCCCTTGGATTATAGTTTGCTGACCCATGTTCTTGCCTATTAAGATCCTTTTGGGTCCTGACTTTTGGTATTCTATATCTTAGCTTTCCACACCAGGTTTGTGTCATCTGCTAATTTGCCAAGCATGGCATCTACACCTTTATCTAGGTCATTGATAAAAGTATTAAACAGTACAGGGTCAAACACAGATCCCTGGAGATCTCCATTGGAGACTTTGCTACATTGACATTGAATCATCACCAACTGCTTTTTATTTTATTTATCAATTCAATTAATCTTTTAAATTTTATTGCATTGATTTCTCTTTTCTCTCCAATGATTTCCTGGTTTGTGCTTGATTTTGATATATTAATTTGTTCATCTTGTAATTTCTTTAGCTACAAGCTCAATGCATTAATTTTCTCATTTTCAGTAGTGTTAATATAGCCAGATAAGAATATAAATTTTCCCCCAAGTATCACATTGGCTGCAAACCACAAATTTTGCTGTGTTATATTTATATTGTTTTACTTTTATTATAATCAGTTACTATAACTATAGTTTGATCTATAACCCAGACCTTGCTCAACAAATCTTTTTCTTTTAGGCCTCTGATTAGGCCTGAACTTTTTGATTATATTTTCATTGTTGATCATAATTTATTATTGCAACATATCCTGAAAATATTAAACTTCATATTCTTGCCATTCTAAATTCATCTATAAATTTTTGCTCTGGAAATTAAGTAATTTTTATGAATGCTGCATTTTAATTTGAAAAATAAATGATTTTCCTACTTGATTCATTTAGTTCTTTCAATACAACTATCAAATCCAGTTTCTTTAGTATTCCATTCACCTCTACAATTTCTTTCTTGTTTATATTTTTGTTTTATTTTTCATATTCCACTGGTGGAATATTAAAATCTTCTATTATAATTGATTACCTAATTATTTTTATGAATCAGTTAAATTTTCCTTTAGTTTCTATATGATTAGATGTACAGATATTTAATAATGGCATGTCTTTATTGGCAATGGTTCCCTGAAGCATGATATATTTTTCTCATTTTTCTCTCTTAATAATTTCTAGTTTGAATTCCCATTTGTCTGATATTCCCGTACCTCAAAATAATCTGGAATAAGCTGAAGTATAGTAAATTTTTAACCTAATATTTTAATCTTCTAAAAAGCAGATGTTTTTCTTGAGGCAATATATTGATAGGATATATTTTTTTCATTCATTTCAATAAACCTTTTGATTTTTCTAGGGAAAATTATAAACTTAGCTTATGTACTATTCTTTGTTAAATTACTTACTTTTTTTGTTTCCTCCTCCCAGTCTCATATGTCCCTAAAACACATACTTGTCCAAGCAACATAAACAGAGAAAAAATATCTTATATTTTATATTAATAACTCTATAAATTTTGTAAAAACTTGACATACTCCTAATCAAAATAAGACTTTTCTCTAGGATTGCTCTTTTTAACCTATATACCATTATCACAGTGTTCTTTTTTTTCTATTATTTATTTGTAACATCTATAGTCAACTTACAGTTCTGCTTCTTTCTATTTTTTTTTAAACTGGGTGAGAAGATGTCTCTTCTATTTTCTGAACTATAACTTTGTAGATAGGTATCTACTTGGAATCATAGATGAGATCTTATATATTCCTTTATTTAGATGATGCCAAATAAATGAAGAAATAATTCAATCTCACACTCATCTTGAGGCAGCTAGGTGGTCTGAAGTTAGGAAGACCTAACTTCAAATCCAACTGCAGACTCATTAGCTGTGTGACCCTGGGCAAGTCACTTAACCCTGTTTGCCTGTTTACTCATCGGTAAATGAGCTGGAAAAGGATCACTCTAAAACACTCCAGTATCTTTGCCAAGAAAACTCTAAATGGGGTCACAAAGAGTTAGACACATTGAAAAGCAATATATTCTCATCTTGCTTACTCAATTACTGTCCTTGAGGATCTCAAAGCATACATCAAGGAGTGGACCTAATAGACAACAACATGTTCCCAACCAAACATTCTGGAAACCTCCTCCCCACCCTCAAATCCCCAAAGAGAAAGCATTTCTAATATCAGAGATGAACCTTTTCCTATGCAAAAATGAAAATCTACAAAGCCATCTTTGGAATAACTGCGTCTCCTTCCTTTAATTTTGATACAGATTTGGAAGACCGTAGCTCCTTACTCCTGTTATCTGTACTTGGTTGTAAAAAAAAATATCCTTTAGGGGCAGCTTACACTAGCTGTGTAACCCTGGGCTAGTCACTTAATCCCGACTGCCTCACCAAAAAGCAAAATATATATATATACATACATACATATATATGTGCGTACATATATATATATATATATATATCTCTAATAAATCTCTTCTGAACACAAAATACTTGGAGGCAGGTTTTCTGTTTTCTCTCTCTGTATTGAATTGCAAATAGTATTCATTTAAAGACTACTTACCACTTAATGTATAAATTGAAATGGTTGGGAGAAACTAATCTAGTCTCCTCATTTTGAAACTTCTCAAACTCACAGAGAGAGCCCTCATTTCAACTACTGTAGTGAATGACCCTAAATAATAAATATATGTAGAAAAATGCAAAATAAATAGAAGGGAGCTTAGATGAGGACACAGCCATTCGGAGGGGTTCAGGAGAGGTTTTTATTGCAAGTGGCATTTGAGTTGAGCCTTGAAGAAAATCAGGGTTTCCAAGAGGTAGGGGGCATGACGGAATTAATTCCTTGCATGGGGAATAGTCCAAGTATGGACATGAAAGGCAGAACACTGCAGAATAACAAGAAAACCTGTTTGACTGGACTGTACTTCAAAGGAAGAGAAATAATATGTAATTGGGCTCTAAAAGTAGGTTATAGCCAAGTTATAAAGGGCTTAAAAAGCCAAAAATGAAGTAGGTTATATTTTATTCTAGGAACAGTGGGGAGCAAATGTAGTTTATTAGCTAAAGAAGTGAAATAATCAGACGTACACTTAAGAAAAATAATTGTATGTGAATCATTATGTCTTGCAGAGGATGATGAGGTACAGAAATTACTTGAAGAGCTTGTTAACATCCTTCAAAGTAAGTCAAGATATACCTTGGTCCTTGGTGAATGCAATGATGCATCCAGTGTAAGGTTTCAAAATAACAATATCAACAACAAAAATAACAATGACATTAAGGCATCCTGAAAGAGCTGAAAGTGTTATATAATATTCAGAAGGATTATATCTTCATGTCATGATGCTTTATCTAAAAAAATACTGGGTAGCTTATGGAAGATGGCAGAATGAGAGGCCATAAAGAAATTTGTATCAATATTGATGCATGATTCAGCTTCACAAAAACTGTGAAGAAAATAACCACTATATTTCATAAATTACTCAAGAAAATTTCCCAGAAATAATGCACATTACAAATTGACAGAATTCATAGGATCCCAACAGGACTGATCCTCAAAGTCAACTAATCCAGATAAAATAGTGTCACATTAACACTAAAATAACAGGAAATTATTCTTATAAGTAGAAAAGAAGAAAAGAGTATATAATGTTCCTCAAGGAATTAGTTGCCTGTTCTATGTACATTACATTTCAGGGACATAGATAGAATGATAGGAATACTAAATGTTTAGTATATATCAGGCACAGTACTAAGTATTAGGGATAAAAATTAAACCAAACAAGATAATTCTTGCCCTCAAGAAGCTTATACTCTAATGGGCCAAGACAACACATTACGGGAGTTAGATGGGAAGAGGGGTTTTGACATGATGTAGCACCAACCAGGCTATTAGAGCCTGGTTTCCTAACGGCAGAGTCCAAGGTTTAAATAAGAAGGTCATGAGAATGAAGCTGGAAGATGGCCAGTAAGTGGCAGGGAGCAAGATGAAGTAAAATCTCACCTATTGAAAAAAAAAAAGGAAAAATATTTCCAGATGGGATTGCTAAACCACTTTAGGTGATCTAGTTAAGAAGTAGAAGGACTTGTTACAACACAAGTTCAATTGAAGAGCCTTAATGAAATATTTTCAGATAGTTAAAAGACAGGAAGAGTTAACATCAGAAAACGAGAAATTAAACTAGGAGTTGAATCAATTACAGAGAGCAGTAAGATAATTTAAGCAAGAAAAAAAGGTTGTAAAGCAACAAGGTGAAAGGTACAGTTTAAACTGAGCAGTAGTTTACCAGATCAGCAAGATTTGAATCAGAAGTTGATGCCAGGGTTTTAAAATATCAGGCAACTCCTGGGAAATATCAGCTGTTACAAAGTAAACACAAGCATTACAAGAAAAATAACAAGATATAAAAGGAAAACAGTGGCTTTTATCAAAGAGAGGTAAGCTTATGAAGTATTTTGCTGACTTAGTATTTCTGCAGGGCCTAGCTGAGTGGGCAAGAAAGACTGGAGCACCCAAGAAAGAGATAGGAGAAAACTTCTAGGGAAAATACGTTGCATGAGTCCTTGAAACACTGATGCATCCTCTCCTCATGAAGCTCCTATGTAGTATTCTTTGATGATCCCTGACAAGGACACAAGAGAGAAAATAGATAAGAATTCCCTTCTGGGGAATAAAGTCTGTAAGTCTAAAGGAATCTCAGAGAAAGGAACTGGCATTCATAATCTTGAGGACCACCTAGGGTTTAGAAATGACAAAGCAAAATTAAGTTTAGGGACACTGGCAACAAAGCAGCTGAGTGAGACATTGTACCTAAGCCTATCTCCCTCTCAGCACTTCAAAGCATCAACAAATAAGCAAAGAAAAGATTCACAACATCTAGAGAGTAGAAAGGAAAGAAATTCTCAGTAGGATATCATCATAGGAAAATAAAATCAGAATTATTGAAACAATGAATAGGCCCAAGCTTACATATCAGGAGGATATATACTCCTTGAATGCAAAGACCATTTTTAATTTTTCTTTTTATCCCTATCACCTTACATGGTTCCTTACACAGAGGATGCTTAAAAATCTTTATCATGTTGAATTACAAGGCCATAGGTGAAGTCATATTTTAGTTGGGCACAGAGGGTTATGGTCTATGTGGGTCTCATGAGAGATCTTGATTTGTATATCTTTCATAACTTCCACCCCTAATAAGAAAGTTAGATGATTAACTTTTTTGCTAATCTATGGACTATAGCTTAGGCACCAAGATGTATACATAGGAACTATGAAAAGTTCTGTGAAACACTAGAAGACAATCTAGTCTTCTAGTGACTTTTTCTGTTTGGACTAAAATCACGGGTTTAAGAACAAATACTGGTGCTGATAATTCCTTTTTTGTGCTTAGTCTACATGATGCAGAGAACAATTATAATCTTGATGCTATTAATAGTAGCAGGGAACATTGGCATCCTGAGTGCTGGTACATCACAGATAACAGCATGGCAGACTCCTGAGGGTTAAAGTAAGGTTTGATTATAGGAGGAGAGATGAGGATTATTTGTAGTAAAATTCATGTGGATGTTAGGAGTATGGGAATGCTTGTTAGAGGTGTAACTGCTTTTAAAGAGAAGAGAGTATCAGGGCTCACTGAGTAGAGGAAGAGGATTGCCAATGAAAAGGAGGTTGAATAAAGATAACAGACAAGCCTGAGACATGATATTTATAGCACTATAATCTGTCTAAATGAACTTATTTCTAGCTTTCTTTATACCTAGAAAAAGGCAATATATTACTTTATTAATTATCCAGTCATGGACTGTGACATCTGAATTTCCCAATATGTGCCAGTCTATTTCCCAAAGTAGTTGTCATAACAATGAATCAATACTAGTTAAGAAAAAAATCATGCCAGACAAACTTATTCTCTAGTTTGACATGATTTATAGACTTATAGATCCAGAAAATGCTGAGTATGGATGCTTTGAGTACTAGATAGAGTTTTTGAGTGCCACATTTTTTGGTGAGGCAGTTGGGGTTAGGTGACTTGCCCAGAGTCACACAGCTAGTACTCTATCCACTGCACCACCTAGCTGCCCCACTAAGTGTCACATTTTAAGAAGAACATTAACTAACCCTAGTGGAAGAGTAGGGATGTGAGTGATAAGTAAAACTTAAAACCTTGTCACTTGAAAAGCAGTTTTGGGAACTAAATTATTAATATGAAGAAACAGAGATGTGGAGGGAAGAGGCAGGCTATGATAGGCATTTTTAGTTGTCTATGTAGAAAGCTACCATGTAGAAAAAAGATTAGACATTGTGTCTTACTCCAGTCAGCAGACCTTTGACCAATGGCTGGAACTTAATGTACTGGGGGTGAATTTCAACTTAATAAAAGAAGACTTTCTAATGGAGTGCTTCATGAAAAAGTGGTTCCTTGGAATTTTTTATATCAGAGTTTGGATGCCCACTTTATATGCAGGAGGTAATGTACAGGGAATTGCTGTATCTATTAGGGGATGATATTAAATAATTTTGAAAGTATCATCCAATTCTAACAATCCACTATTACACAAAAATCCTTAAGTCTTCATTATACAAACTTCTGTTTAACCAAGTTACCTCTATCCTGGACTTTGAAATTAATTTTTTTAGCCTAAATACAAGGCTTTACATTTATCCCTATGAAACTTCATCAAATTAATTTTATTCCCTAATTCCAGCTTGCCGAGATTTTTCTGAGTCCTGATTCTGTCATGCAACACGTTATCTATCCCTTTCAGCTTTATGTCAGCTACAAGTTTAATAAGTATGCCATCAATGAATTTTGAGAATTCCAGGGATTTTTTTCTGTGCATAAGAGTGAATTCAAGATATACCTTTATCCAAAATTATATAGAATTTGACTTTTATTGGGATCATGAAATAACTTTTATTTGACTTCATAGCATTAATAAGTTATAAAAATCATGATCAATGATAATAATAACTCCTAGTTCCATAGGTTTTTAAGGTCTGCAAAGCACTTTACAAATATTATCTTATTTGATCTTCACAATAACCCTGGGAGGTAGGTGAATCTATTATATCTATTTTAAAGATAAGGAAAGTGAGGAAGATATAAGTAATTTACCCAATGTCACCTAGCTGGTAGGTTTGAGGCCAGATGTGAAGTCAGATCCTGCTGACTCCAGGTCTAATGATGTCTCCACTATGCCACCTAGCTATGATTCTTCCCTCTACCACCATCCACCACCCCAGTAGATTTCTTTTAAATTTCATGTCAGGTTAACTTTTAGAAATCATTTCATCTCAACTGTATTTACAGACCACAGAGACATAGAGCAAGAATAGACCTCAGAGATCCCTGAGCCCAGCCCCATCATTAAATAGCTAAAGAAACCAAAGGCAAGAGAGATTAAGTAATTTATATTAAACAAGTAATTATCTAAACCAAAACTAAAATAGTATAGGTGTCATGTAAGGTCATTCAATCATATTACCTACTATATTTTATTGATTTTATTAATTTTCAAAAACATATTTTTGATATTTATTTTTATTAAGTTATCCAAGTTTGCAATGTCTCTATCCCCAACAATAGTAACTTGATTGAAAATCATATCATCAAGATTTTACTCTAAATAGCTGCTATAAAAACTGAGGTCAATTTTAAAAGAAGAAAGTTGAGGTGGAGAGGATTCTATATATGAGTTTATGCACATATATTTCTTGTTTACGTGTACACAAACTCACCTTTTTTCCTATCTCTTTTTTATGACTTTTCATAATTAGCAATTATCTTTGTCCTATAATTCATTATGTATGTGTTTACTGACTCCCAAAGTTTCAAGAGTTGTTTGCTACCTATTTGACAAATCATCATCTTTATCAAAGACATTCATCAAATTTTCAGTGTAAAAAGAATTAATTAGAAACTGTGAAGGGTTATAGAAAAAGGCAAGAATAAATTCCTTGAGCTTTAAGGAGTTCACAATCAAAAGGAAAGGAAAAAATGCAAATAAAATTATATGAAAACAAATATAAACCACCTTACAACATTATGTCTCATAACCAACACCATGAAGCAGAGACAAACATTAGGATTTAATTTTCCACAATGTTTTGGGACAAAAAAGCTTTGCTTACCTGGAGAAATTATCCAAATTTCTCTCTGATAATAAGGTTTCCAATACCTCTAAAATATATATCTCAGAAAAGTGTAGACTTTCGGGAACCAAGATGGCAAAGTGAGTAGTAAATCACCATAACTCTCGTATATTCACTTCTAAACAAGCATAAAATAGTACCCCAAAAAAATCCTGAAACAGCAGAACCAGCAAAAAGATGGGTGTGAAACAATCTTTCATCCCAAGAAACTTGCAAGCTAGCAGCAAGCCCCACCTCAGCAAACCAACTGCAGATCCTGAGCACCAGTGAGGTAGAGCGGGCAAAGGCCAACACCAGGCCACCCTCCCCATATGTCTCAGCATAACCAGGGTGACCAGTAGACTCCAGTCCAGGAACCACCATGTGCTTCAGCATAGCCCCAGGCAAACAGGTAGACACCAACTCAATGGATGCCTAAGCAAACAGGCAGCCACCAGCACCATGTGCTTTGGCATAGACCCAGGCAAATAGACACCCACCAGAAGCCAGACCACCACATGCTTCAGTGTAGCTCCAAGAGGAACACCTCACTGGCCTCAGCACACACCAGACAACAGCAGTAGGAACCCAGTTCAGCACCAGGTAAGCTGCCAGACCCCTATAGCCTCCAGCAGCACTATCCATGCCCCATAACCCCCTCAGTGAAGCACCAGACATGAAGATCCCCCAAGGGCCTCAGGACAACATCAGTACAGCACCAGGTAAACAGCCAGGGCTTATAGCCCCTGGCACAAAACACCTGAGACACTGCCCTTTCCACCCTGGAAGCAGAATTCAAATTTAATAGAAAAGTAAAGGGCCAACAAAGATAAGCAAAAACAGCAGTGAAGAAGAAGAAGAAGAAGAGGAAGAGGAAAAGGAAGAAGAAGAAGAGAAAGAAGAAGAAGAAGAATCTGACCATAGAAGGTTATTGAGGTGACAGGAAAGAGCAAGACACTACTACAAGTGGCCAGAAAGAAAAAATTCAGATATCAGGAGCCACAATCAGGATTATACAAGATTACACAGTAGCTGCAACATTAAAGGATTGAGGTCATGAAACATGATATTACAGAAGGCAAAGGAGCTAAGACTACAACCAGTGAAATTAAGCATAATACTTCAAGGGAAAAAATGGTCATTCAATGAAGAAGGATTTCAAGCTTTTACAAGAAGGAGACCAGAATTAAACCAAAAATTTGATCTCCAATATCAAGACCTGTGAGAAGCATAAACAGGTAAAAAAGGAAAAGAAAGCACAAGGGATTCAATAGAGCTAAGTCATTTATATCCCAACATGGGAAGATGATATTTGTAGTTCTTCAAAATTGTATCACTAATAGCATAGCTAAAGGGAATATACGTAGACAGAAGATATGAACATAAGGTGAATTTGAGGGAATGGCATGAAAAATAATTAAGAGACGAGAAAGAGGAGTACAATGGGTATAGAGAGAAGGAAAAGATAGAATGGGGATAAATTATATCACATGAAGAGAAATGAAAAACCTATTACAGTGGACGAAAAGATGGGAGGGTGGGCAATGGGCATCACTTGAACCTTAAATCGCTATTGTCTCATAGAGGAAATAATATATACAATCAGTTGAATATAGAAATATATCTTACCTGACAGGAAAGTAGGGAGTTAACTAAGTAAAGGAGCATGGGGAACTGACAGAAGAGAGGACAGATCAGGGGAGGCAGTAGACTGAAACAAAGCCCTGGTGAGGAGGGAAAGGATGAAAGGAGAGAGGAGACAAAAAGGAGGAAATATAAGATGGAGGAATATATGCATGTAGCTATGAATGTGAATGGGCTGAAGTCTCCCATAAAATGCAAACAGATAGCAGAGTGAATCAAAAACCAGTATCCTATTATATGTGGTTTACAGGAAACATACCTGAAGCAGAGAGACACACACAGAGTAAAGGTATGGGGCTAGAGCAAAATCTATTATGCTTCAGCTGAAGTAAAAAAAAAAAAAGGCAGGTGTAGCAGTCTTGATCTCAGACAAAACAAAAGCAAAAATAGACCTAATTAAGAGAGATAAGGAAGGAAACTATATCTTGCTAAAAGGTATCATAGACAGTAAAGTAATATCAATACTAAACATATATGCACCAAGTAGCATAGCATCCAAGCACTTAAAGGAAAAGTTAAGTGAGTTACAGGTTCATGACCAAACAAGAGATAGAGAGCATTACAAAATATAAAATATATAATTTTGATTATATTAAATTAAAAGGCTTTTGCACAAACAAAACCAATGCAAACAATATTAGAAGGAAGGCAGAAAACTGGGAAACAAACTTTACAGTAAGTGTCTCTGATAAAGTCCTCATTTTTCAAATATATAGAGAACTGAGTCAAACTTATAAGAATACAAGCCATTTCCCAATTGATAAATTGTCAAAGGATATGAACAAGCAGTTTGCGATGAAGAAATCAAAACTATCTATAGGCATATGAAAAAGTGCTGTAAATAACTACTGATTAGAGAAATGCAAACCAATACAACTCTGAGGTACCACATCACACCTATCACATTGACTAATATGGCAAAAAAAGGAAAATGATAAATGCTGGAGAGGATGTGGGAAAATTGCGACACTAATGCACTGTTGGTAGAGTTGTGAACTGATCCAACCATTCCGGAGAGCAATTTGGAGCTATAGCCAAAGGACTATAAAACTGTGCATATCTTTTGATCCAAAAAAAGAAAAATTCAGGATGTAGACAGTACTACAACCTAAGTGTTTACCACTGGGGTCTTGAGTTCTGAAGCAAATGTGTCTTTTCATTATACTGAGGAATCTGTGTGATGAAAGGGGAATAATATTATACTTTTCTTAAAAGGAATTCACCATGTCCAAAATAGAATTCAATGAGAACCCTAAACCTTCCCCTCTTCCAAGTCTCCCTATCAAGGATACCACCATTCTTCCAGTCACTCAGGCTGACCTCTTCACTCTCCTCACCTTTTTGCTTGCACTCGCCCTATATATCCAATCCATTGCCAAGTCTTATCATTTCTTCCTTCACAGAATCTTTCCTATACATACCCATCTCTCTAATTGCAGTTACCATTCTGATGGAGTCCATCATCACTGGGACTCTTGAAATAGCATTATGGTTGGTTTCTCTGACTCAAGTCTCTCTCCACTCTAATCCATTTTCGACTTAGCTGCCAAAGAGATTTTCCTAAAGCACAGTTCTGATCTTGTCACATCCCTACTCAACAACCTCCAGTGTGTCCCCATTACCTACAGAAATAAATAGAAAATCTACAGCTTGGCTTTTAAAACTTTTCACAAGCTGACCCTTTTCTTCTTTGTCAGTCTGTTTATGCTTTATTCTGTTCCACATAAACTAAAATCCAGCTCCATTAACCCTCTTGTCATTCTTTGCATACAACACCCCCTCTTCTGACTCCATATCTATTCACTGGCTGCTCTTCCTGCCTAGAATAATCTCTCTCCACACCTCCATCTCATAGCTTCCCTGGATTCCTTCAAGACTTGACTCAAATCCCAACTTCTGCAGGAAACCTTTCCTGGCCTTCTCTTTACTCCCAACCAACAATGATTTCCATCTGAGATTATATTCCATTTGCAATATATTTGTTCTGTATGTATAGTTATTTTCATGTTGTCTCACCCATTATGACATGAGCTCCTCAAGTGCAGGGGCCATATGTTTGCCTTTCTTTGTATCCACAAAGTTTAATATGTGGCTAGCACATATTAAACACTTAATAAATTCTTGTTGGTTGACTGAGAGGTATCAGATATTATGCCCATTTGAGTAGGGATGCAGAGAATGTCTTTACTATTTTATTCCTTTTTGTCTTATTTATATTGTTTTATGTCTTAATTTAATGTTTGAATGTCTATGTCTCTTATAAGAAGAGTTGTGAGGATCAAAAGAGATAATATTTGTAAAGTACTTAACATATAGTAGATGCTTTATAAATGCTTATTCCCTTCTCTTACTCCTTATAATATCTACCAATACAGAATGGATTGAATGGGGACTCATGTCATGAATTGCATTATTGATTACCCCAAAAAGCCATATTTAGCTTGACAGGTAGTTTGGAATATTACAAACATTTTGCTGAAAGTTACAGAGAAGTGCTCTTGGAGATTCTGAAATTCTTTGAGAGAGATTCCAAAGTAGTCCAAGATTCCTTAATGTTCCAACCAATATACTGTAATTAAGTTATGGAAAAGTGAAATGAAATTATGAAAATCAAGCAAGTTAGTGGAAGTTTCTCCATTGTTGAGCCATCTTGTCTTCCTTCTCTTTGAAGAAATGGCCTCAGATTCAATTCCTCTTACAAATAGTCTTGTCTCCTATCACAAGGTGCTTCCTATCACTCATCACTAACATAGCCTTTTTTTAACTATACTATCTCATAATTCTTGATGCATTGCTTTGCCTTTGCTCATTAGTCATTGAGATATGTATATTCTTCATCAAAAGTGGAGTTTTATGTTCAGAAAACTTCCTGTTATATACATGATCTTTTTTTAATGTAATAGTACGTATTGTATTAAGAGTTGACATGAAGCTTATCTTGGCTCTATAGATAGCCACAACAAGCAAGTACTATAACTTCATGGGTCCAAAGGTGAATTACCAACTTTATATAAATCTATCTTTATTCCCCTTTGTAGTCTAGTAAAACCATAATCACTTGAACCTACTATTAAATTTCAACCATTTCAGGACTGAAACATGACAAATATTTCACATTCAATGATACCAACAGTATTAGGCCAACAGTATTATGACCAGAAATAAAGAAGCATAAAATATCAAACTGAAACAGCTATAGGCACTTCAGGGAAATAAAATCTGCCATAAATGAGATCTGCTTTTAGGAATCAGAGTCAAGGAGTTCAAACCTTGTGTCATCTATATCAGTATCATTGAAGAGAGAGAAAGATTCTAATAATCGCATGGTCTCAAATAGATATATCATTGTATTGTAGGAATTTGGCATTGAAATATGAAGTACATGCTCATACCATAATATATCATGTTGTGTTGACTCCAAAACTAAGTTAGGAGTCAAAATACCAACATCCTATTCCTGATTCTTCCTCTAGCTTACTGTTAGAGATTTTTAAAGTGTTATAACTTCTCTATATTTCAGTTTCCTTGTCAATAAAATGAAAAGACTGGGGTAGATGATCTCAAAGGTCCTATCCAAGTCTAATATTCCACGACTCTATGAAAAGGGCAAATTGTCTTTTCTCTCAATTCCACAGATAGGGGGTGGAGTGAGAAGAAGATATTAAATTCAGTTCAGTAGCAATATGAGAGAAGAGTAGGTGATGAATGGAAAGGAAAAACATTGCAAAGATAGAATTGACAGGATTTATCAGATGATTGCATTTGTGCAACAGTATGGAGGAGAAGGAAGAGTGAAGAATGAATCAAGGAGTTAGAGCTAGGAAAATTGGGGAAATGGTGATGCCATGAAGAGAAAAAAAGAAGTCAGGAGAAGTGGTAAGGGTAACAAATGTGAATTAGTTAGACAGATGGAAAAATAAAGGAGGATCAGAGAGGAGGATTTCAGAGTTTAAGATCTTGTAGGTAAAAATTTTGAATGACCCCAAGATCCAGGGTGTGACTACTCATATATGGCCAAGATAAAGTGGAAATAAGCCTCAAAGTAGTTGAGTAGGGTGATGAAATGGAAAGTCAGAGTGTTTAGAGGAAAATTGATATGAATACTGAGGTCCCTATGGATGGAGGAACGTGTCAGTATAGAAAAGAAAAGTATGAACCAAGTATGGAATTTGTTGAAGAAAAGAGAATGACCTAAAGGTCAGTAGACAATACCATCAAGTATCTGGACAGGTGAATGTAATTGAAGTCCAGAACTCTATCCACTGTACCATAATGCTAGGATGAGAGAGGGTAGAAAGAACTGTGGTCTTCAGGAGAAAGTCAAATTTCATTTAACACCAGAAAATTGAGGTAGGCTGAGAATCAGGGGATTCAAAGAACATTATAGAAAGGAGAGGAGAATGGAGTAGAGGAACTTGAAAGGCATTTAAATTTTTACGTATATATTGCTTCCTCACAACAGAATATAAACACCTTGAGTGAATAGAATGGTATATTTTTATCTTTATATCCCCAGCAACTAACACTGTGCCCAGCACATAGTAGATACTTAATAAATACTTGCTAAATAGATAAGTGCTATAGGGCTGACCTAGATAGGGATGGAAGCAGACGTGTGTTAGGGCTAGTTGAAAGTCTGATTTATTATTTTGTTGATATTCTAGTCAGAATTAGAGACAATTAACATTTGTTGGGCAGCTAGGTGGCACAGTGGATAGAGTTCTAGGCCTGGAGGCAGGAAGACTCATCTTCCTGAGTTCATATCTGGCCTCAGATACTTACTTTGTGACCCTGGGCAAATGATTTAACCCTGTTTGCCTCAGTTTCCTCATCTATAAAATGAACTGGAGAAAGAAATAGCAAACTATTCCAGTATCTTTGCCAAGAATATCCCAAATGGGATCATGAACAGTCTGACACAATTGAAATGACTGAACAACAACAACAAAGTACTTACTGTGGACCAGTCATTGTGCTAAACACAAAGAAAGGCATAGGACCATCCCTACCCTCAAGAATTTCACATTCTCAGGGCAGCAAGGTGCCACAATGGGTAGAGCACTGACCCTGGAATCAGGAAGACCCGAGTTCAAATCCAGCCTCAGACACATAACACTTACTAGATGTGTGACTCTGTGCAAGTTACCTAACCCCAATTGCCTCACCAAAAAAAAAATCTCACTTTCTATTGAAGGAAATATAACACATAAAAAGAAGTTGGAAATGAGGTGGAAACTGAGGGTGCCCTGTGAGGAGAAATGATGAAATTGTACAGCCAGGGTAGGAAATAATGTGAGGAGGTGTGAGTTACAGCACTAATTTCATCTTGCAGGATAATGAGTTTCTGGAGATCATGAAATCCAAGAGAATAACCTGGTGGGAAATCATGAGATTACTACCTTGAGTACCGTCCTAAAATGGTAAAAGTTCTGGGAGGAGCTGTCAGATGGCTACCATCCATACTCTCCAATCCAAAGGAAGGAGAGGTCCACCAGTGGCGGAGAATACTGAGGAGGTATGAATTTGAAGTTGATGTCATCTTGCAGAAAAATGAATTTCTGGAGATCATAAAATCCAAGATAGCCAGGTAGGAAAATATAAGATGACTGCCTTGTGCTCTTTCCCTAAATGAAGCATCTGGGAGGAGCTCTAGACTAAAGAAAATGATGGAGAAAATATTAATAGTAGAGATTAAACTTAAAAGTACATATATGGAAATGCGCCTGAGAGATCTGATGCTTGAGAGCAATGGTAGATGAAGTGGTTCAAGTTCCCCTCTGAAACAATACTATTTTCTTCTGACTCTGCTGAGGAAGAGACCAACTACCATTAACTCCCCAATTCCCTGGAGTGTTATCTCTCTTTCTCCTTTGTGTAAGAAGGAAAGAAGTTACAAACTGCTTCTTCCCCTACAGTCAGTGTCTGATTCCTCTCCAAAAAACTGTTCCCTCCCATTGTTCGTTGTTCCTTTTTTTGTTACTGTGTTACTCTTACAAAACACATACAAAGAAAATCTGGTAGCCGCTAATTCAAGCATCAGCTCTCTCAGGCGCATGTGTGATTAATGCAGGTGGTAGTAGAGATTTTATAGTATAATAGCATCATAGATTTAGAGTTGGAGGGGACTGAGAGACCATTAAATATAACCCCCTTGTTTCACATTTGGGCCTTAGAAGGTTATATGACTTTTCTAGGGTCACATAGCTAATATATATCTGAGGAGGGATTTGAACACAGGTTTTCTTGATGCAATTCTTGGGGGAAGATAGAGAAATAACTGTGAGGCACAAGGTGGGAAGATCATATAGTGGCTTCACTGAGAAGACACAAAAGCTGTGGAAATTGCACCCCTCAGCCATGCAAGTGTCTTATAATAATAATAGCATTTATAAAGTGCTTTAAGATTTGCAAAGAATTTTAAGTATGTTATGTCATCTGATCCTCACAACCCTATGAGGTAGGTGCTAATATTTGCTCCATTTTACATATGAGGAAACTGAGGCTAAGAGAGTTTAAATGACACATTCCCCACGTCACACTGTCAGGGGTGAGGCAGAGGTGGGGCGGGCTCTCGTGTGGTCTTTCTGACTGGAAGTCCATCAATCCACGCACTATCATGTCATTGCCTAACAGCATACTTAAAAAGCAGAAATAAATTAATAATATTAACATAATGACTCCTAGAACTTGTAGAGATAAGATGAAGATGCTGTGAGCAGGAGATGTGCATTACTGCAAATACTTTACCCATGGTTTCCCTTAGATGCTTTGTTGTTGTTTATTAGTTTCAGTCCTGTCCAACTCTTCACAACCCATTTGGGGTTTTCTTGGCAAAATACTGGAATGGTTTGCCATTTTCTTCTCCAGCTCATTTCACATATGAGAACATTGAGGCACAGAGGATTAAGTGACTTGCCCAGGGTCACTCAGCTACTAAGTGTCTGAGTCCAGACTTGAATTCAGGAGGATGAGCCCTCCAGACTCCAGGCCTGGCACTCTATCCACTGCATCACCTATTAAATGTTTTACTAGAGCACCTCCTCTCTGCATTGCCTCCATTTTCCCTCCCCTTATAGTCTTTACAGACATTCACCTATTAGTGATATGAATGAATCATTGGTGGCCATTTCTTGTGCTTTCTCAACAACCAAAAAAAGGAGGAAGTAAAAAGAAAAGAAATAGCCAATATTAGTTTGTTCTTTGAGGGGACTAAAGAAAGGTTTTCTATTTTCTTTTGACAAGCCCCTGTTTGGAGCACTGCTTTCATTACTCAGTGTTGTCTACCTCTGAAATGTGTATTCTGTACTATTGCACTGTGCTGAAATGGCCTTAAAAGAGATTTTGTAGCTATTGCTCCCTCGAGATAATCACAAGATGACATATATTTTATGAGGCCATCCCAAGGAGCAAAAAAAAAAATCCAACAAAGTCCAAGGTTTATTTTTTTTCATGGTAACCATTGAAATCATATTTTCCATGTTTTTTCCCCCAGTTAGTTTACTTGACTCAATGAACCTTCTAACTAGGAATGACATCACATACACCCTCACCAATACCTTCTTCCTAATAAAATATTACCTGAGGCAACAGCTATAAGTCCAGCAGAATCACAGAAATATCCCAGCAGTGGAATAAAAAATGCAGTTGAAACTTCAGTCAATGTCAGTGAATCATAGGTAGGGAATTCAAACTCATCAATGTTGATGGTAAGATTTTTCTTGAAGCTGGTCTGGGCCACAAAAAAAAATCTGTTCCCACCAAGCTAGGAGACGTTATACTGGGGAGGACAAAAGAGGTGTTGAAGGAAGATTTGTCCACCTTCATGCCCTTTTGCAAACCACCATTTGGCTTAAAGATTGTGGTATCTAGAATAAGGGAAACTGGCTGTTCCTGCTTGCCCTATGGAGAATTATTCAAATGGAAGTTAGGGGAAAGAGAATTATTGAAATGAAAGTTTTGCATTGCTGTCTTCTTTGCAGAGGGTTCATTTTTTCTGCATGTCTCCCTTGCCTGGAATGCTCTCTCTTTTCATCTCTATCAACTGACTTCCTTAATTTCCTTTAAGTTCAAACTAAAATCCCCTCTTCTACAGGAAGTCTTTTTCAACACCCCCTTCCCTCTCCCTGCCAAAGTCTAGTGCCTTCTCTCTCAATTATTTGCCACATCCTATATATACTTTATTGCTATATATTTATTTGCTTATTGTCTCTCCCATTGGATCGTGAGTTCCTTGAGGGCAAGGAAACATAAATGTCTATTGACTAACTGACTGACTAATTGACTGATGGGTGGAGAACAACATCTGTGGAACAATGCAGGAGTATGGCCAAAATTGGAGAATATTTATTGTTTGTTTTTTTAGGATTCATTCCAATTCATTTATAATAAACACTGATGTTTGTATAGCAATCTAGGTCTTAAAATGCTTCATAAATGTTATATCATTTGGGAAGGGGAAAGAGTAAAATAATAAACACTAATATAGAGTCTACTCTTCGTCAGGCAATTTTTTATAAATATTACCCCATTTGATCCTGTTAGATTCACTCGGTGTATTGCTTAGTTTTGTTGAATTACTTTGCTTTCTTCTCTTATTTTTTATTTTTATTCTTTGTAGAAAGGGATGACTTTGTAACAAGGGAGAGAGACAGAGGATATAAGAGAAATAAAGAATTTCAATAGGAATTTTTTATTTAAAAAAATGAAAGATTATTTTGGCTGATTTATGTTTTTGCATCTCTCTGATTATGCCAAGGTCTGAAGGGTAAGGTCTTTTAAGTGCTTGCATTTTATTCTGCAGAGGTAGGAAATAGGGATTTTATTGGGACATATCATCTTAATTACTTTCACTTGATGTGACACATTAATTAATTTGGGGTTAAGTTTCTTACTGCAAATGGGGTAGTAATTGTCATATCTTGCCTACAGCCCTGTTGCTTTGGGAAGAGGATGGTGTTTTAGTTTGCAATATGAAGCATGTCAGCTGGTGAAAATTTAAATTTATTCACAGACCATCACGCTATTTGTGTAGAACACCTGCTATCCAGGGAATATTTTGATGTTGGTAATATTTACAAAGAAGGCACTTGGCAAAGTAGAGTATGAGCTTGTGGTTAGTAAGGTTTTGATTCAGTCCCATTTTTGACACTTAGAGCCATGTGACCCTGGGCAAGTCATTTGCCCTCTATGTGCCTCAGACAATTCCCGAGGATCTATTGACTAAGGTATAAATGGGTATAATCTGTGTTGCTGGAGAGGTCAAACACTAGGATTTCCCCCACATTGGAAGTATTTGCAGAATAGTTACAATTTGTCATCAAAGTTGTCCTAATTTAATATTATCATATGGTTTCTTAGGATATCAGCTTTGAAGATCTGTTTCAGCTTCCTGTCTGGTGGTATTTAAAAGCCATGAACGTATCTTTCTAATTTGCATGTTTATGTGCATGTGTGTGTGTGTGTGTGTTATACTTGAATTATTATTGCATACTTTCTGGATTGTCCATGGCTTTTGGATATTAATTGTACAAGCTATAGACAAATAATAATTTTACTTTTGCCAATATCTATTATGGGAAATAGACTCAGGATGTTGTATACTAGGATGGAAATATTAATTCCAAAGCCAAAGATTCTCAGGGCATGCCTGATGTATCATAGAAATATATCCCACTTTACTGAAACATGAGTTATTGTTTTAGATATTCAACAAACATTTCTTCTGTACCTACTAAGTGTAATGGGCTATTCTAGGTGGTAGGGGCAATACAAAGATAAATAATTCAACAATTCAACTCAGCAAACGTTTATTAACCATTCACTAAATGAACTTCACAATGTAGAAAGGGTAATAAGACATGCACAAGAAATGTAATATAAATTAGTGCACTAAAGAATAAAAAGCAGTATGAGATCAGAAACATAGAAATTGTATAAATGCTAAGCAGTACATAACTAGTGAATCTAATATTGAGATGAAATTATCTGAAGCTAAGCATATTTGTTCCAAGTCACTTAATGGGAAGGATTGCATCTGAAAAACAAGCAAATAAGACTAGGTGACCTCTAAGCTCCTTTCTATCACCAATATTCTGAGGCTTTGATATAAACCGAATCTGTGCGACTGGTTCGAGAATTATGAAATAAAGGGTATTACTCTTCTGATCACTCATCTTTCTGCCTATCTAACAGACATCGGTGCTTTTGTGATACTTCCTAAATCACATATCAGACTACCTAGATTTCCAAAAGATTCCCAAAGAGGAATGCAATCTTTATTACTTCCCTTCAACCATCCTTTCTGGACTACTTAAAATAGCAGTGGTTCCAAACATACAGTAATAAAAAACATGTGTTCTGTACCTTTCATATGTTGCCTCTATGACCTTGGCCATTCTCTCAGAATATGTGTCCATATCTATACCATACAGATAAAACATATTGCACTACATGCCATAGGGATTGAGGTAGGGAAAAAATAAGATAATATATGAGAATGTGGTTTGTAAATATAAAGGCTATAACAAATGTAAGTTACAGTTACTATGATCAGTATTATTATGGTATTCCCTCTATACCCTGCTCTCTATAAACTAATTCATTCTCTTGACATTGCTTTGCCCTTTCCTATTAATGCATTTGCACTTAATAGGAGCCTATTCCTGCTTCTGTCATCTGTTTCTGCATCACTCGAGACTGGTCTACAGCATTATGTTGACCCAGAATCAGAGAATAAATGCTTTGAAGTCCAAACTCATTAAGGAAGTACCAGGATGCAGAATTCATCCAGGATGCATCTAAAGTGAGCAATTCAATTCCTTGCTGTTAGCATGGGTTTAAATCAGAGGGTCAGAGTAAATGGAACCTTGGTTGTGACAAACCCTGAGAAAGTCATGCCGATCCATCAACTAATAAGATCCATAGGAAGTACATTTGTTACATTTCCTTTTGTCATGTCTATGAGCATGGTAGGATCTTATCCAGACACATGTTATGGGGTGAGTAGTGGTCATTTTACTTTGTTAAATATAATAGAGGAAACAGTTTATGTTTTTTTACGGAGTGGTGAACCTCTTCATGTGATGAGATCTGTAACTAGTAAAAACCTAATCATTTCTACAAATTAAACAAACTGAACTCTTAAAAAAAATAAATAGGAGCCCATGAGAGAAAATCTTTTACTTTGACAATGTGATACAATGATGGGAATTTCAGACACAGGTTCAAAATGATGAGGAAAACATTTTTTGAAGAAATACATCTGTTAGTACCCATAATATATGAGCACCAGTTCCACCTATGAATAGGGCCATGCTTAAATCCTATGCTATAGCATTTTCCTGATTTTTGACATGTATATATAGAAAGATGCACTGATTTGTAAATACATGTCCAAATACTCAATTGCCTTGTCTACTAATGTGGATGAATCAGCAACAGAAGGAGTGCTGAAGCAATAAGGAGAAACCTGGAGTCTCATCCCACTTTCTCTTCTTTTAAGCTAGAAGCTGATAGGCAAGCCATTCTTTGTTTTTAAGCCTTGATTATGCTTCTTCAAAAGGGGAATCATAATACCTGAAGTATCTGCATCACAGGACTGTTGTGAGACCCAAATGACAATTAAGAGGTAAGCTAGTAGTAACAGTGGATAGAACATTGGGCCTGCAGTCAAGGAGATCTGAGTTCAGAAAATTTGGTCTCTGGGGCAGCTAGGTGGCACAGTGGATAGAGCACAGGCCCTGGATTCAGGAGGACCTGAGTTCAAATCCAGCCTCAGACACATAACACTTATTAGCTGTGTGACCCTGGGCAAGTCACTTAACTCCATTGCCTAGCCAAAATAAATAAATAAATAAACGTTTATGGGGCAGCTAGGTGGAGCAGTGGATAGAGCACCGGCCCTGAAGTCAGGAGGACCTGAGTTCAAGTCCGGCCTCAGACCAAACACTTGACACTTACTAGCTCTGTGACCCTGGGCAAGTCACTTCACCCCAATTGCCTAAAAAAAAAAGAAAAGAAAAGAAAAGAAAATCTGGTCTCAGACACGTAGTTCTGTGATGCTGGGAAAGTCACTTAACCTTTTTGCCTCAGTTCCTCAACTATTAAATGAGAATAATAACAGCACCTAACTCACAAGGTTGTTGTGAGGATCAAATGGGTTAATATTTGTAAAAAGTTTAGCATAGTGCCTGACAAATAGCAAGCTCTATATTAGTGCTTATTATTTTACTCTTTCCCCTTCCCAGATGATATAACATTTACGAAACATTTTTAACACCTAAATTGCTATACAAACATCAGTGTTTATTATAAATGAATTGGAATGCATCCTAAAAAACAAACAACACATATTCTCCAATTTTGACCATATTCCAGAGTTATCATTTTTAATTCTATTTATACTTATACAAGATATGCCAAAAGTCAGTGTGATTTTAAATTTACTAAAAATTTAAAGCTGCATAATTTTAATAACTTTAATTCAAAAAAATTAGATCCTAAAATCATCTATGTTCCTGTGCTTAGTTTGTTTTTGTTTTTTGTGTTTTGTTTTGTTTTTTTTACTGTTCACAAAATTTAAAGTTGTTTTAATATCCCTTAAATGTAATCCATTGGAATCCAAATCCTGCAAAAGACAGGAACTCTTTTTCGCCTTTTTTTAATCCTCAGTACTTAGCACAGTGCCTGGAAGATAGTAGGTGCTTAACAAATGTTTGTTGATTGATTGAATTTGTATTTATTGTATTGTATTGTATTACATGTAATAAATTTAGGTAAATGGAAGACTTACAAGGTTTACTTTTATCCCTACCTCTCTCTTCTTCCCTAGTCTTTTAGATGATTCATAAAGGGATTTACTATGAAGCACTGTAGGAAACTCTCTCTAGCTTTCTACTTTTCTAGTTTTCATTTATACCTTTCACATGCACAATGTATTATATTGTTTTTTAGTAATTAATTTGCGTTATATCATTATAGATACCCCCGATACTCTGTAAGATCTAGGAGAGTAGGAACTTACCATTTTTAAATTAAATTCATATCTCACTTAGGAATAACAATATTATAATACACACAGTAGGCACTTACTAAATATTTGTTAAATTTAAAAAAAACTAAAAATGATGGGGGATTGAGGTTTCTTTTAGTTGTGGGGTATTTTCCCTTGCTTCCTGGGGAATATTAAATAGTAGATTTTTTTTAGAAATACTTTGATAGAAACTATAGCTAGCTGTAGAGTTGCAATTATAATTCTACAGGATGAACTCTGTATTTTCAACATCTGCAAAAGGTTCACACTCAGACATATCAGGAAGATGTTAATAAATGTGATGAAAATGTCATTGTTATGAAACTGGCTAATAATCATTATTATTCTGCTTCTGTGTCTTAAACTCAGTTTCATGGGTGACCTTTGGAGATCTGTAGCAATATAAGATAGGCAATTTTAAGATTTGTCAGTGGGTACAACATAGAGAAAATAAGATTCTAATTAACCATTTGCTTAGTAACTACCAGACAAAAACCCATGTTTTTGCACAACATTTATAGATTTTATTGTAACTTTTTGTTTTCTAAATCCATAGACATTAGTCTGTTTTTAATTAGCAACATAGATGCCATCCAAATCATGCTGAAAGGTTTTTAACACATCCTTATCCATTTAGAGAAAGTTCATAACGAAAATATTTTAAAAGTCTGAAGAATGATATTTTTCTATTATGATAATAATCATTTTTAATTCTTATTTGATGCTTTTAACTAAGTGTAAATTACACAAAATTTTATAATGATAAAAAACATTCCCAGGTCCCAGCAACAGGAACTGTTGTCAGAGACATAACAATATACCGGATATGACGATGCAAATGTACATTTCACCTCTTTTTTCAAATTTAAAAACAGGTATTCTGCATTTAGGCCTTCAGTAAGGAAGTCATTGCTGCAGCTGAGTTCCACTGCTGAAGTGTCATGCAGATTCACAGACACAAGGTCACTGTAGAACCCAGGCTCTCTCTCCATTCAGATCTTCTTGGCAACTTGGGTTTATTTTTTTCTTGGTTTTTTTTTTCTAACAGTGATGTGGAGGTCATATGTGTGCACTGAAAGACTTAAGTGAATTCTGCTCTGAATCTTAGTTTCAATTACATTGAGTAATTAATAAGCAAAGAGAAATAATTAGAAACATAAAGACAAGTGACCACTCCCTCCTAAAGTTTGTGTTAGAGTGGAGGAAAACCAGGTGTAATCTGATATGGACTCTAGGTTCTGAGAGAGTAACCTGTTAAGAGGAAGTCAGCCTCTTCAGAACTCAAACTCTCATTAATGAAGTTATTTGGACACAAGGAGAAATCATTAAAATTAGTAGAGTAAAAATAGTACATATTAAGATACCGCTAAGAATCAAGCAGTTATGCCTTCTCTCTAGCATCAGTTATTACTTTCCTTGAGCAGTGATCAGTCATCTAATGCATTCTTTTTTCCTGCCCTTTTCTCTAATAGAAATAAAAAGAAAACTCATTTCACTGCCCTTGCTTACCAGCCTCATTTCATTCTGAACTAGCTGACACTATTCTTTATTATTTGTATTTATTTACTTTTAACATTCTTTTTTTTCACATTTTGAGTTCCAAATTCTCTCCCTCCATCCATACTCTCACCCTATTCACTGAGAAGTCAGGCAAAACACATTTGCACACTAGCCATGCTGCCCAAAAAAGCAAGAAAAATAAAGAAAATGAAAAAATATACTACAATCTGCACTCAGATTTCATCAGCTTTCTCTTGAGGTGGCTAGCATATTTCATCATGGGTCCTTTGGGATTGCCCTGCATCATTGTGTTGATGAGAGTAGCTAAGGCTTTCACAGTTGATCATCATTAACAATATTGCTATTACTTTGTCCAATATTTTCCCAATTTTGCTCACTTTGCTTTGCATCACTTCATATAAGTCTTCCAGATTTTTCTGAAACCATCCTGTTTGTCATTGCTTTCTTTTTATCTTTTTTGGCTAGGCAATGAGGTTAAATGACTTGCTCAGGGTCACACAGCTAGTAAGTGTTATGTGTCTGAGGCTGGGTTTGAACTCAGGTCCTCCTGACTCCAGGGCTGCTGCTCTATCCACTACGTCACCTAGCTGCCCCCTATTTGTCATTTCTTATAGCACAATAGTACTCCATCACAATCACCCCAATTGTTCTAGCTGACATTATTCTTAAAGAAATTTGCCACATTTTGACATTAATACTATTTACCTGTCTTTACTTTAACTTTGGTTTCTTTCTTATTTTCTTCCTTCCTTTGTTTTCTTTCTCTCTTTCTGTCTTAAGGACTGGGAAGAACCAAGGCTGTACCTATGACTTAATCAGTGAGGAGAATTCCAGGTGGAAAGTCTCCCTATACCAATGCACTTAAGTAACTCATCTGTAGTTGGGTCCTAAGTGATTAAGCCACAGATAGCTTGTGTCAGAGATGGGAAATGGACCTAGGGCTTCCTGAATCCAAGACTAGTCTCCTATCCACAATGCCATGCTGTTTTTCATGTCTTTTTAAATTCTAAGTTGCTTGGGAATAACTCCATGAAGAAGCTGAATATAATCACAGGGAAACCAAAGTATTTATTTATTGGGGCAAAATTCCCATGCCACTCATTAAGCACAGGTGAGAAAACAAATTCCTTGGAAGAAGCACGAAAGACCCACTGATGAGTTCCAATTTATAATATGTTCCCATGGTATATACTGAAGCTAACACATTGCCCAAGGGAACTTGTAGAAGACATTGTTCTAAAACCACATTTCTGTTCTAAATTCAAACTATCTTATCTACCTTGAATAAGCGGGAAGGGGATGTGGAGGGCCTAGAGGAGGATCTATTCTCAATAGAACAACCAGAACTATGTAGATAGAACTAAGAGAATGGCCAAGGGTAATGAGGGAAAGGAAAAGTGGAAAGAAAGAAGAAAAATGAGCAGTAGAATTTAATCAAAGAATACAGATGTAATAAAAGGAGAACCCTGACAAGCTTGAACTGCAAATGGCCCTCTATGCTTTGTTTTACTCCCTGAGTTGAGGAACTTAACCTAGTCAGAAGTTCTGACAAAGATGTGGGGTTTTTCAAGGGTTATAAGTTTAATGAAAGGAAATCGGGTATAGTAGATAAAGGGCCAGTCACTTAGAGGAACTGGAAGTTAATGGTAGTTGCTCCCTTCCCTAAGCAGAGTCAGGGAGAAAAGGGTACTGTTTCAGAGGGGAACTTAAATAATTTCATTCACCATCATCTTCAGGTTTAAGTAATCTTTCAGGTTTATTTCCAGCCAACCAGCAATAGAAACAACAGTGGCAGCTTGTCAAAGTCAGAATGAAAGAACAATCATCCCAAGGCATTACTTAATCCTTGCCTGCCTGTGTGACTCCATTATAGAGAATGGACTCTCTTTTTGGCTCCTTTCTCCCAGAAGTTTTCACAAAACACAGATCCAAAAATCCAAGTTCAAAAATGTCACCCCACCCCCTGGTAAAATGGTTATACAGCTAACATGTGTCAAAGGCACTCTCTTTCTTTGCGAACAAGTCAGAAGTTAGTTTTCCTCTGCCGTCAGTGTCTGATTCCATCCAAAAGCCTGTTCCCTCTCATTGTTCTTTTCTTGTCATATATCTCACTGTCCATGACACACTTACAAAGCCATAGAGGTTGTAGTGAGGATCAAATGAGATAATGTATGAGAAAGTGCTTTGTAACATAAATGCCATATAAATATATTATCGTTATTATGATCAGTATTATTACTCTATTCTCTTTACGCCTTGCTCTCTATAAACTAATTCACTTAAGCAAGTCACTTAACCTTTCAGTGTCCTGCCAGCTCTCTAAGCCAATAAGTTATAGATGACTAACTGATCTGTGTCACTAAAGGGAATTCCTAATGAGGATTTCCTTAAATTCATGAAATTGCAAGTCCGGATTAGGGGGAAAACTCTCAATGTGAATCATCTGTGTGATATTACGTCCAAGAAAGTTATTTCAATCCTAGGCTGCATTAAGAAAATCATAATGTATTCATTGTGGGAAGTTGTTAGTCTTGCTGGATACTCTACCAATTCATACCACATGAAATATTTTGCTCAACTCCAGGAGTCACATTTTAAGGAAAAATAATAAATTAGAGTTCTGAGAATAGGTAACCAGAATGATGAAGGGTCTCCAGCTCATGCCACAGGTATATTAGTTAAAGAAACTGGGACAGGTTAGCCTTATTTTTGGATAAGACTTCAGAATGGGTTCAAAGTCTGAGTTCAGCTCAATCTCCATGTTACTAATCATGACATTATATTTCTGTAATTGAGATCTAGAATCACAAGAGACTCTGGGAATCAGAGGTAATAAAGGCCTTCACTGACCCTATGCTCAATAATCATAGGATCCTAGGGGTTGGGCACTCCCTGTTTCCTGATCATTCAGTCATTCCCTACCAATAGCACAAAAATTCCCAGCGTTTTCTGTCAATCACCGTGCTTTAGAAACAATGTTCTTTTCCTACCCTACCTCTTTCTCTATATGTTAATCCCTATCCACATAAGTGGTACCCTTTTCAGAGTGTACATTGTCCTCTGAATTCCCATTCTATATTCTCTGGAATCTTGTTTTTATTGTCAACAAACTCTGCTTTGCTTTAAATGCTATCACTTCACATTATCTCCATCCTCTAGAGCTAATAGAAACTATGCTTTTTACCAGAAGACACAACATCCCTTACTATCCTAGTTCATGTTACATACGCTTCTCTTAGTCCTCCTTGAAAGACTGTGTTGGGAGAAAAAAGTACGCTCTTCACTTCCACTTCTAGACTGTTCCTTTGCCACCACTGTTTTGCAATCTCTCTTCCTTAGAGATTCACTTCTTTCATCAGTATGAACCAATCCAACTGCTTGTCATAGTCAACATCAAGATTCAAGTTCCATGCCTTATTCACCCTTCCCCATCCTACCCCTGCTTTCAAACTTGGGGACTTTAATATAAATGTTGTCCACTGTAATATCTGGTCCTCCAAGTTCATCAACCTTCTCAATTCCCATTACCTTCAACTTAACTCCACTTCAGTCACACATGGAGATGGTCATATACTTGATCTAATCATCACTTAAATTTTTCCAACTCCATGGTCCAGAACCCTGAAATTCCTGTATGATCAAAAACTCCTATCCTTCATTCTGTCATTATGTATCACCCCTCCAAAATTCGTTCTTCATGCTCACAATACCCTTTCAATCCCTCTGCCTCTCCTTGTTCTCCCAGTCTATATCCCTGCTCTGACCTTCCTTCTCTCCCTTCATAGGCTTGACTCTGTAGTTAATTAATTCAACAATACATTATCAGCTGATTTGAATCCCTTGCTCCCTTGACCTACTGCCAATCAAAGCCCAAACTGGGTTACTCTACTATGTTTCTTCTCCATTTCTACTCACACACTGCTGAATGGTTCTAGAGAAAGCACTATAAATTTATATTATCTAATCTCAACTACTACCTTTTTTTGCAGCAATATAATCATTTTGATTTTTTTCCTGATTGATGAAATATATTGATGCTCTTTATAGCAATTATTACAAACCCTTTTGTTTCTCCTGAGACCTCATGAATCACCTGCTCACAGCTCCTTTAATGTTTACTATATTATTGGGAAAGTAAAGGCTCTCCATGATGAACTTCCTTTTCTCTTCCAGTCTATCAGAGTATACCCCACTCAAAACCCCTCTTCAACATTCTATTTTCTATCATATGGGATGATATCAAGGAAGAGTCGACCTCCTCATTGCCAATATTAACACTTTCTGAGGTGTGCTGGATCCTATTCATCCTTTCTGTCTCATTTGAAAATTTGGTCCTGCAGTCATTCCTTTCCATTCATCTTTAATCTCTCTTTTTCTACTTGTTCCTTCTGTATCAAGTAAAACATGCCAGGGCTTCCTCCTACCCCACGCCCCATCACCAGCCCCCAAAAAAACCTCTTACACTTAACTGTCATTCTTTCCAGCTTTCATGCTATATTTGTCCTCTTTTCCTCTCCTCTAAATTCCTAGAAAAGGTTATCTGTAATTGTTATCTCCATTTCCCTATTTCCCATTAACTTTTCAGCTAGGTGACAGAGTGAATAGAGAGCTGGGCCTGAAATCTAGAAGACCTGAGTTCACATCTGGCCTCAGACACTTACTAGTTTATGTGAGGAGTTGGGAAAGTCACTTAATCTCTTTCTGCCTCAGCTTTTTTTTTTTTTAACCATTAAATCAGGATAATAATACCTACCTCCCAGAGTTATTGTAAAAATCAAATGAGATGTTTGTAAATTCCTTAGCATAATGTCTAGCACACAGTAGGTACTTAATAAATTCTTCTTCTCTCCCTGATCTCTCCAATCCTTTGCAATCAGGCTTCTGGTTCCACTACTTGACTGAAACTTCCATCTCTTGCTAAATCCAATGGTCTTTTCTAGTCCTCAGTCTTCTTGATTTTCTATAGCATTTGATACAGTTGACTCCACCCTTCCCCTGTATACACTCCCATCCCTGGTTTTTCATAAAAGTACTTCCTCTTTTTTCTCTCCTACATACCTAACCACTCTTTCCTAGTTTTATCTATGTATGGGTGTACCTCATGGCTCTGACCTTGACTTTCTACAGCCTTTCTTTTGGAGCTCTCATCAGTTCATTTAACCAAAAGACCCCATTGTTCAAGAATTTCAGGTTAAACAAGGCTTTACTGTGTGAATGTATGATGAATAATAATTTCATTTTTTACTGTTTTCTGTTTGTTAATTTCATTATTATTCTAAAAGATATCAGAAGTGTCCATTCATTAATGGAATAAGTTGGTGTGCTAAATTGACTAAGTTTAATTATAGTTTAACATGCCAGAATTCTGAAAGGAGAAAGGGGTGGGAAGAAGGAAAGATAAGTAAGCCCTGGACAAAGGTTAAGCAATTATGTGATTCCAACATTCAGGATTACAGAATGCCAGACCTTGAAAAACCTAAGAGAAAACCTAGATCAACCATTTCATTTAATATATGTAGAAGCAGACTTTCAAAAAACTTTGTACCAAGGTTCCACATTTAAGACTATATCAGCAACAGTAATAACACTGCAAAATTAGTGGAAACTTTTGTTTTCCTCCTCATTGATGCAGAATTGATTTGAAGCTAAAGGGGGAAAAGTAATGAAGTATTAAGATAGCTGAGAAACTATGTGATATCCTAGATTAAGACTGATGAAATTTGGGGTCTTTTCTTGGTTCTGCCATTCATTGTGTGCCCCTGGGCAATTTATTTCACTTATCTCGGCTTCCATTTCCACAGCGACAAAATGATTTTCTTCTACTCTTAAGTTGCTTTTCTGTTTTAACCTTTTACAATTCTCAAAATGCAGTCCAGTTCTATCTCTATGCAGAATTTTGAACTAGCATCTGAGGCTCTGAATGGGGCTGCAGAGGAAGCCCAACAAGTGAAATTAAATGACATTGATAATTAGAATTCTGCAATCCTAAACCCTACTAATAGAAAACATAGGAAAACAAAATTTCTTTCTCAGTAATGATGATCATTAATCACAGTCTGTTTATGGAGGATTTTGTTTAAGGGGAAACCTTGCCCTTTTTTGTTTCTCCCATTGTTTATATCTGTGGCCCAACTCTTTTAATGTGTGTGATTTCCTCATAGGAAAGAATCCTTTATGATGCTCCGAAGTGGGGCTATAACACAACATAGGATGAAAAAGATGACTAATATTCAATGCTGTCATCACTGCTATAGGTACCATCATGGAAATTGCAAAGAATGAGGAAGTTATTTTTCTCCTTTTTTAAATTTAGAGTGGTGATTAAACACCTTCTGGTATAGCTAAAAAAAAAAACACCTCAGAAGTGTCATTATTTGGTTTTCATGAAAAACAATCAATGTAGGATCATTGATGCTTGTAATATAAAAGGTAGTTATGATGGCTAATTTAAGGAGACCTTCAGCATCATTTTAAAGAAGGAATATATTAATCTATGAATTCCATGAAAGCAGAGACTGATCTTTTTGCCTTTCTTTGTGTCCCCAGAGCTTAACACAATAGCTGGCATATAGGAGGTTCTTAATAAATTATTTTTGACTGAGGGCCTTTTGAAAAGTCACTATGATATTCACATGTCAAAAGAGTACCAATATCAATCCTAGTTTCTAAAAAGATTCTACCTTCTCTGAATAGTTTCAACTGGAATAGTCTGCCAGTTTAATTTTTAGAGTTGAGTAACTCTAAAAATGCCAATGACATCTGCATAGAACAGATTACTTGTGTTTATAGTTTCTTAGCCATTAAGAGTAATTATCTGAAGCAAAAAGAAGAAAACACTTTTATTTTGAGCATTCCAATTCAATTTAATAGCTCAAAAGAATACTACATGGTGGCCACTGTGGTAGCAGCTCACTTGGTGGCTTATCCTATTTATATGCCAAGCACTTGAATCTGAGAACAATGTCAGGAGTGTTGTGGGATGGGGAAAGGATATTGACAAGTCTACATACTCTCTCTTTACAAGAGGTAGTTTAATGCTGCATGTATCCTAGATTTTGAAGAGTTTGTGATATAGCAATGCTGTAGCATGACTAATATATTATGAGGATCATGGTTCATTGGGTACATTGGATTTATATAGCACTCTATCCCCATTATTTCTATATGAGAATGCTTTAAGGTCTTATCCTTTCAAATTATAGCAATAAAAATAGCTAGCATTTAAATAGTGTTTTAAGATTTGCAAAGCACTTTCCAAATATTATTTCATTTGATCCTCACAATAACACTGGGAGGTTGGTACTATTATTCTCTTAATTTTACAGTTGAAGAAACTGAGGCAAACAGAGGTGAAGTGACTGCAATTTCCATTTGCCCTGGAAATAATAATTGTTTTTTAGAGCCAGATTTCTGTATTTTTTTAAATACAGATTTCTCATTTCTGTATGCATTTTTAAAATAACCCTATTTCAAAACAACTTTTGAGTATGAGAAGTTAAAGGATAGAAACTAAAAGCAAAGTAAAAAAAAATCCAAATTAAACAATTTGTTTAAGCTCATTGGGTCTGTAAATCTTTCCTTCAGCTTTGTTATAGACTATTTCCTCTGAATGCAGATCTCTTAATTCTCACAGATGTAGTCCTATCATTATTTAATATGTCTTAAAAGAAAAAAAAAACTTCCTCTCCCAAGAAATTATGTTTTCAAAAAGATTACTTTTCCAAATAAGGAGACCAACAAATTAATACATTAGCAGTGAACATAAACTTAAATGACTTTTTCAGTCATTTCTACACATTACCCCAAATTCAAATTGAAAAATTCAGGATTTTCATGCTGGGTTATCTCTCCCCCCACAACACCCCTCCCGTGTTTGGGGATAGAAAACAAAACCCCAGTGTTCATTTAGTTGACTACCTTTGCATTGCCTGAGTATGGCTTCATTTTATCAAGAGTCATTGCCTCTGTGGAAAACAAAAGCACACAGAAGCAAAAAATTAGCGTGTGTGACTTTTTCCTAGGATTTTATTTCAGCCCAATTGTCTGCCACTTTAATTCAGCTTTTGCTCCCACTTCATAATATGTAAATGTTTCTCATCTGAGCTCCCACGGCCAATTCAGAGTTTGAACATAATCAGATAGAACAGTGTGCAATTTAAGGTCCTGACAACAAGTGCAGAAATGTTGTTTTATGCTTGAGGGAGCTGTGCATAGACCATCTGCTGCCTTGGTGATTCCCATGATACCTGTCAGAGTGAGTATGCATGAAGAGGCAGGAAAGGGAAAAGGATATTTTCTCAAGTCATTTGGTACAAGAACCTCTGAAACCTAAGTGTCCCTATTGGACAATATTTGGATTAATAATTAGACCCACAAAGAATGTTTCAAGCTCACCTACTATCCACAGATTCCATGGGAATATAACACAAAGAGTTTTTTATTATTATGGTACCATTATGTATTATACATAGAATGAATTTATATGATAATTGAGTGGAATAGCTCTGTATTATGGGATACAATAGGGAGACATTGCATTAGAAAAAGGCATTTATGCTATTTCCCAAAAAGGTTAGGTAAGAATAATGGCAATGAAAAGAATACTTTAAAAAAAATTGAAATGCTATATAATGACAATGATCAATCTTACCTCCAGAGAAGAGATGAATAAATGCATTACTCTGCTTTCACTATAGGGGTGAGGAATTACAGTTGCAGAATACCACATACACTGTCAGATATTGTCAGATGTGGTTGGTTGGTTTTACTCTACTATTTTTCTTAGGTATAAAGGAAGGCTATATCCAGAAATTGCTATGATATAAAAACAAATGGTACCAATAAAACTTTTTTTTAAATATGTAATATGATAAACCCAAAATAAGACCTCCCCCAAAATTCCAAACAACTAATGCTTCAAGATGCCTTACTATTCTTACTTCCAAAAATACAGTACTTGCTAAACACTTTCAAAAGAAATTTAGCTTTGTAACATTATAATAGTGAAAATAATGGAAAGGAAAAAAGAAATGATTAGCTTCCATATTACATAAAAGATATGCAGAGGACTTGAGATTTCTTCATAGATAATGAATCTATACTTTAATTAAGCTTTCTCTAACAATACTCTGATATTTCAAAGGATCTCATCACTGTAGGTATTCCTTCAAACAGTGCAGATAACAACCCATTCATGCCTGCCCATCCTATGTGACTCTTATCCATGTTTTTTCTTAATGTCATCGCAGAATTCCACTTAATGTGATGGAAGTGTGCTTATTTTCTTGATATTGTAAGGATACCAATGGAACAAACAGACAGTTTGTTATCCCTTGTCAGTTATCCCTTGATCTTGCTTCATGTTTTTTTTTCCCCAATTGTCTGCGCTCCTCCAGCCCTGGGTACTTTCACTCTCTCTCCAATCCACTTCCACCCCCTGTTCAGCTTCCTTCTGTGTGTTGTTTTTCTCCACTACAATGCAAGTTCAAGGGCTTTTCCAAGAGACAATCTTCCATCTTTCATTGTATTCTTAGTTCTTAGCTCAGTGCCTGACACAGAGTAGGCTCTTGAAAAATGTTTATTGACACTTCAATAGAAGTGAGTCAAAAGAGAGGATAGAATAAATGGAGGGTGGGATAGGATGAAGGAAAATATAGTTAGTTTTTCAGAACATGACTACTATGGAAGTGTTTTGCATGACTACACATGTATAACCTGTATCAAGTTGCCTGCCTTCTCAATGAGGGTGGGTGGGAAGGGAGGAAGGGAGAGAATTTGGAACCCAAAGTTTTAAAAACAAATATTAAAAATTGTTTGCACGTGCAACTGGGAAATAATATATACAGGCAATGAGGTATAGAAATCTATCCTGCCCTAAAATGGAAGGAGAAGGGGATAAGAGAAGGGGAGTGATAGAAGGGAGGGCAGATTAGGGGAAGAGGTATTCAGAATAAACATTTTCTTGGGGTGGGGCTTAGGGGAGAAAATTTGGAACTCAAAATCTTGTGGAAGTGGATGTTGAAAACTAAAATAAATAAATGAATAAGAAAAGAAAAATAAATAAATAAAAGAAAAATGTTTATCAGTTGCAATGCCCTTCTTTAGTCATATATTTTATGACATCGTTAATGACATTATTTGAACCACTTCTCTAAAATATCTCCTGTTTTTGTAAGTTATTGCCACTTGCCTACATCATGCCTCTTGCTTGCCTTTACATTAAGCCTCTTGCAATAAAAAATATTTTTATAGGTTGACTTCGTTTCCAACAAGCTAATTTCAGTGAATGAAATTCCCTTTTAAAAAAATGCTGCATCTTTTGTCAAGATAAGACTGAAATAGTCAATGTAAGGAAGGCTTTGGAAAGATGGGCACACTAATAGGTAGTTGGTGGAGCTGTGAATTGGTCCAAACATTCTGGAAAGTAATGTCAAATTATGTAAGAAAAGTCACTGAACAATCCCTCTGGGCTAGCAACATACTACTGGACATAGGTCTCAAGTAACTCAAAGACTCAATCACATACACACACACACACACACACACACACACACACACACACTAAAGTTTCATACACATCAAAATATTCATAGCAGCACATTTTAGCATCAAAAACTGAAAATATGAGTGCCCATAGATTAGAGAATGACTGAATAAATTGTAGCACATAAATTTATTCCATATCTTTTTATGGTGAGAGCAACAAAAGTAATAAATTCAAGGAAATGTAGCATAACTTTATGAACTGATGCTAGGTGAAGAAAGAAAAACTAGGAGAACAATGAACATAATAACTACAAGAATAGAAAGGAAAACAGGAAAGGCAGCTAAATTCATATTAAATATGATGATTAATTTTGTTTCCAAAAGAAAAATGGTGAAACATGCTTCATTTCTCTTAATGGCAAATCAAAGGACTCCAGCCCATGTCTCTCACCTTCTCCAAATAAAAACCCCACTTGACTTGTTCATCCCAGATAGTTATCTTCATAGGTATCTCTTCCTTTGGGTGGCTAAACTCCTTTTAAAAAGCTGTATACAATACATACTCTATTTCCTTTCCTTGCCCTCTCTTCTAAATTCTTTGCTTTCTGGTTTCTTATCTAATCATTCAATTGAAACTGCACTCTCCAAAGTTACCAGTGATATATTAATTGCCAAATCTAATGGCCTTTTATTTAATCCTTATCATTCTTGACCTCTCGACAGCCTTTGACATTATTGATCATGTTCTCCTTAATGAATTTTTTTCTCCAGGTTGTTGTGACACTGTTCTCTTCTGGTTCTCCTACACATGTGATTTCTTAGTCTCTTTTGCTGGATCTTCACTAAAGTCATGCTAGCTAACAATCAATGGGTGCTCCCTAAGGTTCTGTCCTAGAACCCCTTTTCTTCTTGCTACATCATAGTTTGCTTCAATTATCTTCTCTTTTTCAATGATTCTCAAATCTATTTGTTCAGTCCTAACTTCTCTCTTGACCTTCAGTTTCCAACTGTCTATTGGAAATCTTAAACTAAATGTCCTATAGACATCGTAAACTCATTATGATAAAAATAAAACTTCTCTTTCAAAAAACCTTTCCCCTCTTCCCAACTTCCCTAGCCTCTCAGTCACCCAGGCTTGCAACTTAGGTATCATTCTGGAATCCTCACTCTCTCTCACAACCCATTTGCCAATGTTTCCAAGTCCTTCAATTTCTTCTTTGGTAATGTCTCTCATATATTACCGCTTCACTTCTATAATACTGTCAACCAATCCAGTACAGGTCCTCATAACCTTATGACTGGACTATTTCAGTAGCCTCCTGGTTGGTCTCCTTGCTTCAAGTCTTACCCCATTCCATTCTCCATTTTGCTGTTAAATTGGTCTTCCTAAAGTGCAAGTTTGACCATGTCAACCCCACATCCCATGCCCATTCTCTGTTAACCCCAGTATCAAATACAACTTCTCTGTTTTTTAAAGTCCTTCATAACCTGACCCCTTCCAAATTTTCCAGTCTTCTCACCTCTCCCTGTCCTCCATGTAATCTACTACCAAGTGATATTTACTTCCTTGCTTTGACTCACACAAGATACTCTCTTGACAATTTAGCATTTTCATAGACTTTTCCCCATGCCTACTACTTTTTAATTCCCTTGTTTCCTTCAAATCTCAACTAAAACCAACCTGATTCAAGAAGCCTTTCCCAGTGTGTTAATCTTAGTGTCTTTCCACTGAGACTATCCTCCATTTACCCTCTATGTCAGGGCTTTCTAAACTTTTTCCACTTGCAACCCCTTTTTGCCCAAGAAATTTTTACTCGACCCTGGGTATGTAGGTATATACAATAGATATATAAATCAAACATTTACTGATAATAAATCATGAAGAAATGTATTTTAAAATAATTATTTGGTATACATACAATTTTACCATTTATTAAAGATGAAAGCAAATTTGCACACTAATGAGATGGATGTGCTTGTTTATTTTTATATAAAGAGTTAAATTGTGGTGGAGTATCTGATACTTCAGGATGTAAAGCATTCTCAACATTTTTCAAAGTTGATCAATAGTTTGATTTTATAATTGTCAATGCTGAGAATGTAGCTTTGCATAAATATGCGGGACAAAATGGCAGAAGTATGTTTAGGGCCATTTCTGAAATTGTTGGAAATTCTGTCCTAATCCTAAGCCAAAATTCATTTAATGATTTTAAGGAAACTCAAGTTTTAAACCTGTGTCACTTGATAACTTGGCAAATTCTTCTTGAACTTTTAATGCAGATGAGTGACATTTTTTATTTCAATTGTATATGATTTATGAACCTAACTTAGTTTTTTAGAATCAAAATTTGAAGGAAAGTATTTCTGGAATTGTGTCTCCAGGCATGTCAGATGACCATTTAAAACTCTTACAATTAAATCTTTGGGAAGTTTTTTTATTATAAAATTATCTGTAGCTGTCTACATTTCTAAAGAATGATTTTCCACACTATTCTTCCATATGTTAACTTTTTTAGTAAAACTTTCAGTTTTATCTTTTAACATAAATATGTTATAATTTTTCCCTTAAAGCAACATGTTTAAATCATTGAGGATTTTTTTTAATATCTGGCAAATAACACAGTTTTGAAAGCTATAAATCATTATGAAAAAAAATTTACAAAATTAAATTTCTACTCAGTCAAAATTATGACAACTTCATCTTTCAATTTCAATAATCTGTTTGAACTTTGCGCTTATGAGAGCCACCTTACCTCTGCATGTACTAATAACCTTTGTAATTAGAGTCCATGTCTTTACAACAGTTTGGAAACAAAATGACTGTTAAGGGCATGCCTTTTATTGAAGTTAATGATTTTGATAATATCACAAAGTACATTTAACTCTTGCGATAATTTTTGGCTACGAGTGTCTCCCAATGGATCTTGCAGTGAGTAAAAGCGATACGTTCATTGCCACCAGCTTTAACTTTTGCTACAAATCCAACATTCTCACCCACCATTGCTCTAGCTCTGTCTGTACAGACTCCAATGCAAATTTTACACTGTAAACCTTCATTTGTGGAAAATTGCTCAACTTTAAGATATATATCTTCCCCTCTCGTGTGCCCCTCCAAAGGGTGACAAAACAATAATAATAATAATAAAAACACAGCAATTCATAACATACAACAGTCTCGAATTGGAACTGAGGTGTTTCTGGCAGCATTTGTTGGCGTTGCAAGCCATGACAGCATGCACAGTGCAAAGTACTCATGTTGTGTGTCCAGAACCAAGGCTGCAGTGAAATTGCGCTATCCAACACAGGCAAGCACTGCCAGAAACACCTCAAATTCATTACATGGTTGATTTTGAATTAATTTTTGGTCATTGCACATTCAGAAACCTTTTACTGTTTACCCCCACATTCAGTTACAAACCCTATATGGGGTCTTGACCCACAGTTTATAAAGTACTGCTCTATGTAGCTTATTTGTACATTTGTACACATTTGTATATTTGTACATATTTATTTGCATGTTGACTTCCCCATTGGACTGTGAGCCCCTTGACAGCAGAGACCATCTTTTACCTTTCTTGGTTTCCCCAAGGTTTAATACAGTGCCTGGAATATAATATGGAGCTAAATAAACTTACATTGATACGACCAATTGATCAAAGAAAATGATGAAAAGGAAGCAATCTAAAACTCATGCCATATAAACAAAGTAATTCTGAGAAAAATTTTAAAGTCAAGTTCTTTCATCAACAAAAAAGAGAAAGAAGAGCTGAACTAATTGAGCAGGCAACTTTAAAACTAGAAAACTAACAAATGAAAACTCAAAATTAGAAATTCTGAAAATCAGGAAAGAAATATAGCAGATATAAAACAAATTAACTACTGAAATGATAAAATCAAAAGCTATTTTAAAAAAATAAAATAGACAAACTTCAAGCTAAGATAAGTTTTGTTAGAAAAAGGAGAGAGGGAGGGAGGGAGGAAGAAAGAAAGAAAAGAAGGAAGAAAGGAAGAAGGAAGAAAGAAAATATCTCATATCTATTAATGGGGGATAATTATTTTAAAAGTATAAGTATGATCATAAAAAATAAAACAGACACATTAGAATACATAAAATTCAAAAGTTTTGCAGAAATAAAATTAATGCAGTGAGAATAAGAGAAACTACAATTGTAAAAAAAATTGCATCAGACTCCTTTGATAAAGGTCTGATAACCAAAATTATATAGGGAATTGATATAAATAAATGGTTGAAGGATATGAACAGTTTTCAAAAAAAATAGAAACTATCAATAACCTTAAGAAAAATGTTTTGAATTATTAATAATAGGAAAAATGCACACTGAAACAATTCTGAAGTTTTTTTCTTATACCTTTCATGTTCACAATGACAAATGGCATAAATTATAAATGTTCATAGGATCATATATTTAGAGCTAGAAAGGAATTTAAAAACCATATAGTCCAACCATGTTTTATATAAGGAAACTGAGGATCACAGAGATTAAATGAATTCCCAGGGTAACATAGTATGAGAGGCAGGATTTAACTTAGGTCTTCCTGACTCCAAGCACAGCACTCTCTCCATTTTTCATCAGCAGCTCTCTTTGATTTTCACACCATGGAAACATACTTCTTTCTCCAGAATAAGTTGATCTCCTGAAATCTCTTCCCTAAATAGATTGACTCAGATTTTAATAGCACCTTCTTACCTCCCTCAATTGCCTCTCCCCTTTGATTTGAGGGCTAGAGGGTGGGGCAATAACCCACTCCCAAAGCTTTCTTTTACAAAAAGCTCAGAACCCTGCAAGTACCTCTCCATTTTCCATCAGTGGGTCTCCTTTGTTTGCACTCCATGAAACATTATGCCCTTGCACCAGGTATCCACTGGTAGTTTCCTGCCCTGCCCCCTTTCAGCTTCTTTTTGTATATGTTGCCCTCCCCACTCTATTAGATTATAAGCTCCTTGAAAGTAGAAAATATCTTCCTTTTTTCTTCTTTTTATCTTTAGTACTTAGCAAGGTGCCTGTAACAAAACTTCGTTCCACCTACTAGTGCCCCATAATTGTTTATTGAATTGAATTAAAATATAACACTATTAATAGAGCTGTGAATTGATCCAACCATTTTGGAAAATAATTTGGTGTTAAGTGAGTGAAGTCACTGAACATTTTATATCACTATCACTGATCCATTAATATCATTGGGCATATAACCCAATGAAAGAAATAATTATTTCTCACTTGTATTCAATAACTATTGTATTGGGACCAAGGGTTTTCCCTTTTCTACTTCCTCATTCAGAAATTAACCAGTGTGGGAAATCTTTCTCAGAGATTTACCCAGGCCACGATGTGATCAGACAGTAAAAGAAATTCTAAATTTGGGCTAATGAGAGGCTTCCTTCTCATTGTGTTTACTTCGAGAGGTCGGGGAAAATGTTGATTTTCCGTCTTGTCAGATAGGTAATAAAGAAATTGATAAGTCTCTGGGAACAAGATTTGGGTGGTCCAAGGCATGTACCCCAAGAGCCTCATTGTAATATAGCCCAGCCCCTAGTCTCTCACTGTAATATTCATTCCCTTATTAATTGCTAACCAATCAGAGTTGATTGCCACCTTCAGGAACACCTACTCTTCCAAGGGCACATAAACTTCCCTGTGAGTCTACCATCATGGGGGAGGTCTTTGGTCAAGGACAGATGGCCAAATGATCATCCTTTTTTATTAATAAACATGCTAGCCTTATTAATAAAATGATTAAATTACCCAGAAACTATGTCTCTTAATTTTTTTAAACACCACACCAAAGAGGTCATAAATAGAAAAGAAAGTTTCTATATGTGCAAAAACATTTCTATAGAACTTTTTGTGGTAACAAAAAACTGGAAACAAAATGAGATTAATTAATTGGGAAATGGCTAAACAAATGATATTATATGAATGTAAAAGTATAACATACCTAAGGAAGCAATAATTATAAGGGTTTGAGAAATATATGAGCTAATGCAAAGCAAATCAGTAGACAGAACAAAGCACAATTTACATAATAAGAATAATGCAAAAAAAAATACTAAAAAACAAAAAATCAGGATTCTTATCAATTGATAACCATTCTTCAATCCAAAATTCAGAAGACTGATGGTGAAAAATCTCTTTGTTCTCAGCCCAGAGGTTATGTTATAATGAGGCAGATATGAACCATAATGATCAATGTATTGGTTTCTTTCCTTAAATACCTTTATTTCTTTTATGAGGAAGGTTGTATAGAGGTTATGGGAGCATTGGAAAGTAACAGCAATGTATGAAAAAGATATCAATAAAACATTTTTCCCCTAAAAGAAAGAGCCTTTAGAAGAAATGTGTTACTTACAAAGAATTTCTTGACTATAAGATCTGTTCAACATTGAAAGAGTGTCAGGGCAAGGTGTGGAATATTCTTTTTTGAAAAATTTTAAACTTAGGATGGACATTTATTTCTCTAGAATGGCTTAGACGTGACACAAATGTAGATGATCCCTCAGAATATACTTCCTCAAGCTCCCTTCTAATTCATTCAATTCAGGCCAATTCAACCATTGTCTACTATGTACCAGGCATTTATGATAGATTCTGGAGCTAAATGGTCAAAAGAAAAATAGTCTCTGACCCCCCAAGGAGTTTTCTATTGATGAGATGCTCCATGTATAAAGATGAGTAAATACAAGATAATTTTATGAAGCAGAGAAGACCAACAACCAAATGCATCAGGAAAGACATTTCATAGGAGAAGACACCTTAGCTAAACCTTGGAAGAAGCAAAGTATTCTGTTAGACAGAAGTTAGGAGGAAGTTTATGCCAATCATTTGGGATAACCTATAAAAAGGTATGATGATGGGAGAGAAAATGTTGGTTCAAGAAACTTTATAAACCAATCTGCTTCATATATGATACATGGGAAAGAATTAATATGAAATAAACCTGAAAATACTGGAAGAAGTCAAATTGTAATGGGATTTAATTATTAACTAAAAAGTTTACAATTTACCATAAAGCACAATACGAAGCCATTCAATATTCTTGAGCAGAAGACTGATATAATCAAACTAGAAAGATAATACCTTTGATTCTACCAAGTAGTTCTACCATTTCCCCTTTAGTAACAGTGGTAAAGGAGCAGTTAGGTTGTTCAGTGGAGAGTGCACTGGGCTTGGAGTAAAAAAGACCTGAGTTCAAATCCAGCCTCAGAAATTACCTAGCTGTGTGACCTTGGGCAAATCATTTAACCTCTGTTCACCACTAGAGAAGGAAATGACAAACCACTCCAATATCCATGCCAAGAAAACTCCATGGACAGAGACATTAGTGGGTCAAATTGAGTCTGAAATGACTTAATAATAACAAATGGGGGTAAAATAGAAAATGGACTGTATTTGCAATTTCATCAGAGTAGGAGAACCACCAGGTAAAGAAACTCCACATACTATTACAAGTCAGAGCCTTCTCTACAACTTACAGTCATAAAGAGTTGCCTAAAGCACTGAAAAGTCAAGTAAATTATTCAGCATCACATAGCCAATATGTGTCAAGGACACAACTTGAGCCCAAGTCAACATGGCTTCAAAACAAACATTGTACCCATTATACCATGTTGCCTCTCACTGAAAGAACTAGAGCTCATGCATGATGAAAGGCTCTAATCAGATCAAAACTAAAAGCAAAGACATTCCTTGACCTGAAGATTACTCAATCCATTCAATAAACATTTATTAAGTGCCTACTATGTACTAGGCATTGTGCTAAGTGTTGGGGATACAAAAATGAGCAAAAGACAGAACCTACCCTCAAGGAGCTTACAATCAAATGAGAGAGACAACATGCAAACAAATATATACAAAACAAGTTATATACAGAATAAATAGGAAATAAGAGGGGGAAAGAAGAGGAATTAAGAGGTATCATGGAAGGCTTACTTCTAGAAAATGGGAAACAATACAAATGTGGAGGTGGTGGCCAGGATGGGGTATTCTGTTTTAGTAAATTACAGGAATGAACAGAATCATAGGAAAGTAGAATGACATATCTTTTCAATTACCAGTGGTGGTATTGATTTACTTTTCACTGCAGAACTGTTAAGAGAGGAAGGCTGGAGGATACATTTACAGTGGCAAGTTTGTAAAGGAGAAGATGGTACAAGAATAAATTCAAATGTGGTTCAAGCTGGCTTCTGTTTACTATCCATGTGAATCTCTCAATAATCAGGACTGCAAAGCTTAGGGCAGAAGTTTCAGATATGAAAAGGTTAAGTCTTCCAGGGCATAGAGTCTGGTCTGAGCAACAAGGTGGCCAGAAAAGAGATGGTAGAATATAAGCAAAGAATGTCTGGAACTAGCTTAAGTATAGTTGGCCATTGAGACCCTCAACAATCAGTACAGTGGCACTTAAGGACATAAGACATAAACATAACTTACAATCTTGGAGAATTGCTAAACAGCAATAGGAGGTCAAGGGACCTGCCTATAGTTACTACTATGTACAGGTCTTTCTGACTCCAAGGCTGGATCTCTATTCACTATACTAGGCTGCTTTCTTCAAATTATTTATCATAAGTAGTTTCCTTGGTACACAGAAAATCAATTATGAAATAGTTTATAATTTTCAGATATTGAATATTTGTGAAATAAAATGTCTTTATTAAAACCTAAAAAAGAGCAAACTTTCCCTACCATGAGTCACCTTAGAGTCTCAATATTCTTAAACAACATGTTCTCTTACCCCATAAGGACTGCTAGCCCCTGGAAATAAATCATTTTTGTGATTTCATAACAGACACCATGTGGCTTCATTCTGTGATTACTCAAAGATTTGGAACCGAGCTGTGTAACTATGACAGTGTAATATATGATTCACAATGGGGAAAACCTTTCAGAAAGATTTCCAGACATTTAATTGACTAGAACTTCAGGTAACTTACTGTGATGTTTATTTATCATAGTCCTCCAAATGCTACCATTTTCAACTGCCTGCATAAGCAGAATGAAACAAAGCAACTTCTGCATAGTACAATTTGCTCCCAAATGACCTTGGTCAGTGTCTGAAGAGCCTTTACAAAAAAATTCAAGGAAATGAAGTTTCTACCTTCCTTGGACCTCCGTGGGTATTTACCAAAGCTTTCATTGCTAGCGATAAGAGATGAGGGTAGGAGAAAGATGTGTAGAAGGAGTGGGAATAAAGGGGTCCTCCTGTAGTCTTATTTCTAACAGCATAGATGATGAAGATAACACACACATGGCCAGAACCAGCTCAGCATTTGAAAGACTCCAAAAGAAAATGTGGAAGAGAAGGGGTATTAAAGTGCCTACCAGACTAAAGGTATACAGAGCCATTGTGCTGACCTCATTGTTGTATGCCTGCGAAACCTTCTTTGATACTGATTGCGAGACATGGAAGACGCTAGCACAGGACCATCTAGCATGCCATGCCTGCATCAAAGAAGACAATAGGAAACAAAGCACAAATTGAGAAACATCTCCATCCCAAATGTTCATCCATATTTCACACATATTTGTGCCTAACATGTGATAGAGGCTTCTGATTTCTAATCAGTCACACTTGGACAAACTCTCCATTGACCCAGACATCACAATGTTATTTTGATCCTCTTCAAGTACAAAGGACAACAACAAATGAATTCTAACAACCGGTTTCTACCCAACATATTGGCAATTCTGTGGAGTGGAAATACAAATGAATTTGAATGAATCTATTATGAATGAACAAATGAATCAATTATCTGCTACTTATTACATATGTGATTTTAGTCAAATTACTTCACTCCTCTGGGCCTATTTGCTTATCTGTAAAATGAGAAATTTATATGAAATTTAGAAATCTAAATTCCATTCCAATTTCATGTCCTATGATATGAATAATAATCCAAAAATGAGAATTATTAAGGTGAATTAGCATCTATAGGTAAAGTACTGTTCTAGGCTGGGATATGAAAGGGAGATGTAAATGTTACCAATACATTTTCCCTGAAACTCTCAAGAAGCTTAAAGTCTAATAGCGGACAGAGGCCATTTATAATACATACTTCAATACTGCAGGGATTTCATCAGTTTGGGTACCTGTTGGAATGACCCAAATTTCAGCTCCCCTGAGCTTACACAGACCATATCCATTAGTTATTGTGCCAAAAAAAATTTCTAAAGCTAGCTAGGATGGTGTTAGGGGAAATAAATATATTACCCATCCACAGCATTTGTGCTCAAAGCCTTTTCCCACTTGATAGGAGGTGCTGGTGCTGGTGCTGGTGTTGATGCTTCCACTCCACTAACTTAGACATCCAGGGTCACCTCCATGCCATGAGGAAGCAATGGAATAGGACCTTAGTGGTGGTATCATATACAAATAACTATAATATGAAAGATCTGTGATTTTCGTTAGTATAGCGAAGTCCTTGTGTGGGAACTCCCTCCTACTGACATAGTTCCCAACTAGTCTATGACTTAGGAGTTCAGTCCAGGGATATACAAAGATTATATGACTTGCTCAGGGTCATACTGCTAATATCAAAGGGGGAGATTTGAACTCATCTTCCAACCTGAGTTCCAAGCCTACCGCTCTGTCTACTAGACACACTGACTCTCATATAACAATAACACAAAACTATAATAGTAGCTGATGATACAGCTTTAAGATTGGCAAAGTGCTTTTTATATGCTGTTTTGTTTGATTCTCACAACTGCCCTGTGAGGTTGGTGCTCTTGTTATCCCCATCTTACAGATAAAGAAATAAAAATTGAGGTTAAATGTTTTTCTCAGGGTCACACAGCTACTGAGTGTTGGAAACATGATTTAAAATCAGTCTTCTTGATTCAAAGTCCAACACTTAATACATTGTGTATCAAGAATACAATAGAAAGGACACTGAAGTTTGAGTCAAAAGCCCTAAATTAAACATCTTACCTCTCATGCTTACTACAGATGTACCTTGGAAAATTCACTTTTATGAGGAGCTTACAACCTACTAGAAATAGATGGCCATATATGCATTTCACATCTTACTGTACAATTTAATCCGTTAATAAAAAAGAAGAGAGAGAAAGACGAGAGAGAGAGAGAGAGAGAGAGAGAGAGAGAGAGAGAGAGAGAAAGCAACTGTTACTTTGCTTGTTTTTTTTTTTTTACATGTAACACTATTTACTCTGGCCTCTATTCCATCAAGTATAGATCTGTTAAATTCCATCCTTCTATGAGGGTTCAACATTTAAGGGGGTTATGGGAGAGGTGTCTCAATTGTGCCATTGGCTCAAGACTCCGCAGATTATGTTCCCCCAATTTTAAGAGTCTAAATATCACAGTTCTACTTAATAGATTAGCTTTTATGAAGGAATATTGAAAAGTATAACAAAAACAAATGCACAAGCATTATGCCCACCCAACACCTGGGGATATCATCCTCCCCATACTACCTCAGTCTCTAGGTAGGGAAGGAGGATTAGGGTCATAGTTTAACTCAGTTACTACATAGCATCAGTCCTACTTGTTCCAAGTCCAAAACTCTCTTGGCCTTGTGTCCTGGAAATCCTGGCTTCTCAGGGCTTCTCTACTGGCCTGGTTACAACCTCTGAATCTTGGCTCAAACGTTCCCATGGCCCAAGCTTCCAGGTGCCAGGAAGCCATCCCCTACATATAGAACTGAAAAGAACAAATAAAACAGACCAAAACTTCATACTTGTTTCTCAGAGCCATAGGACCTACACCTTCCCCTTGTCTGACCTGGTGCATAGTATTCAACCTCTACTGCTCAATGAGACCTTTACCCCTGGATGCCACTGGAGCAAGGCAGGGCAAGGTTGGTCAAGTAAGGCAAGGCAGCAGAACCCTGGGTTCTCCCATGTGGACACCTCCATCTTAGAAGGTCTTGGCACATTGCACAAAAGACCCATTAAATACAGATTACAGCATGTCAACAAACTGATAGTCAAAAGCGTCACCAGGAAAAGGAATGAGAAAGGTATATTAGGGGAAAAGAACTTACAATAGGTGGATGAACACTATAAGCAAAAAAATCCTCTTTTTCTCTAAATTTTTAGCTTCTCTAGAATAAGGCTCCTCATATTCATCTTTATATCCCCAAATACCTAAAGAGAAGTCCTTGTCCATAGTACAAACTTAAATGTTTCTTGTATTTTTTCTACAGTCTAGAAGTGGCTAGTAGAAAATGTTTTGAAAAAGAGGGTAGAGGAAAAGGCTGATTTTTTTGTTACATTCATTTCATTATTATTCATGGATTAAGATATGTAACGTACTTCAAAAGTCATTTAGTCTAACCCTCTCAATTTATGTTTAAGAAGACTAAGGCCTAAAGAGTTTGAGCGACCTACCTAAGATCTCATAGGTTGTAAATAGCAGAGGCAGGATCTGATCCTCAGTCCTTTTACCTGCCGATTGAATACTAATAAAATTAATATTATTATAATTTGTGATATTATTCATATTAATAGCATTCATCTAGGGCTTTAAAGTCTGTAAATATATCTATGTTATCTCATTTGATAATAAGATCTCTACTACTCTGGATGGAATCCAAGAGTGAAACAGTCCTTTGTTTAACAACTATAGTAATACTACTCTTTACGGAGTTTATTCCTCTACACATCTGCCTTTGGATCACCTCTGTACTCCAGTAAAGATATTCCATTCTGGGTTGTTTCCTGGCCATGCCAGTCAGGTTTGGAAGTTGCGGTCTCATAGCATTCAATAGATGCAGAGGGTTGTTTCCAGATGTGCTTGAGTGCATCCTGGTAAAAAGGGATACCACACTGTAATTCAACTGGCTAATTGCATAATGCCCTGCTTGGGAGGAAAATTTCAGTGTTGACCTCCTTTAAACAGCTGCTTCCTACCCTGAAGTATAAGGTTTGATTACTTTTATTATGTAGCTTGTGTAGCTATAAATGTTTTTAATGGTTGTGAAATCAGCCAACACTTTAAAACCCATGTTCTGACCTCCTGAAGCACTGTTCTTTTCATGCAAATCTACTAGGAATTTTTTTTTCTCACTTGATTAGAATTTGAAATCAAGTCCTCGTTGGTTCATTGCCACTGCAGCACTTAAGCAGTATTCTAGGATTGTCAGTTCAAGGTAAATTAAACCTGATTCTTCAGATTCCAACTTGAATGATGAGCAGAATGGGTAGAGATGTTCTTAGATAGTTGTAGAATGAATTAGGGAATTTGCTGCCCACTTTTCTTTCTTTTCCCCACTCTAGAATATAAATCTACTGTCTGACCCAGCCTGTATGTCAGGTTGAACCTCAGAGCCCCTAAAATCAAGCTTGTGGACATTAATTCATGCGTTCTATGGAATAAAGTGAGCCCCTTTGGTGCTATTGAATTCTGTAAGACTCTTGGCTATCACTTTTCACTGCTGTCAGATGCCAGATGCTGATAGTATATCACCCTCAACTGAGTTTATTCTTCTACCCTACAGTGGGCTGGTAAGCCAAAGATCCAACCTTGTTAAAGTCATATGTAAAATAAGAGGATTTAAGTGATTGCTTAAGGGGCTTTCCTGTGAATAAGGTGAAGGAATCTTAACCAATGGACTCTGTGGCATTTATTATGGTACCTCCAAAATGTTCATTGCTTGCTTCATAGCTATACTGCATTCAAGATATCACTTAGATACTGAAAGTATTATTATCGTATAGCAGATAGGGCATTAACCCAAGAGCACCAACTTATGGGGTGAGGTATGCTTGCTAAAGTTGTTTGTTTGTTAGTTGGTTTTGGGGGGCAGAAAATGACATACATCCTGGGTGGGCAAGCATTCTTCCCATAGCATCTGTGATCTTCACATCTCACCTCATGGTCACACAACCATTTGGCACCTCATCCAAACCCTAGTATCCAGTCCCCCTGTCACATGGCCTGCCTTTACTCCCAGATCCACCAGGGCAAAGATCAAGCTGCTCCCTCTGCAAACTCCACTGTCCTCTGTCCTTTCATTGTTACCTACTGCCCCCAACAACTATAATAACAATACTGGTTTTGCTGGAGGTAGAAATATTTCAAGTTACAGCTCTGAGTATTACCATTCTAAATCTATGATATAGTTGTAGTGACTTAGAACGCAGCAATGCTCTACTCAATATAGGAGATTATTAGAGAAGAAGGTAGGCACCTTGAGAGTAAGGATTGTTTCCTTCTTTGTCTTTGTATCCTAGCACACTGATGGGCATGTAGTATGCAAACTTAATCATGTGACTGATGAATGTTAATTGTGTGTTGAAAATTTTCATTTATTTCTCTACTTATTTATTTGTCTTTTGTTTTACAAAGAAACTACATGGTATAATGGATAATGCAATAGGATTGAAGTTTGAAGTGATCCGGATCTAAATCCTAGCCCCAACACTTACCAGCTGGGTAGCTCTAGGCAAGTCATTTCACTTCTCTTAACTTCTATTTCTTCATCTGTAAAATGGTTATAATCATGTTTTATTATCAACTGCACAGGGCTGTTTTTTAGAAGTGTCTGATAAACTATAAAGCACTATATAAATGTGAGTCCTTATTATTGTTGCTATCAGTCAGGTTTTCCATATTTAGTTTTGAAAAGTCCAGTTTACTATTAACTATGTTCATTATCCAACTGATATTGTGATATTAATTTAATTGGATTTCCCGAATGCTATGCCGGCTGTTGTAATCAAAGTGTGGCTTTCAGTAATTAATAAATTTCACTACATGATTGCAAGAGGTAATTTATATTTTTCTGTTGCTGTTCTCATCACTGCTTTAAAGAAAATGAGATAATCCTACTGTAGTGCAATTTTTCAAAAGAACAAAATGAAACATTTAAAATATGTGTCTGCTTGTATGACAAACTGTAGGGAGAAACCAACTCTTCTTGTTAACATGTCATTAATGATGTTCTTCTCTTGGAACCAAATGGGGCAGTAAATCAAATAGGTCATAAACAAAATGTATAATGCAGCTAGCAGATTAAACTTGGCTCAAAAAGTTGTTTTGGTTTTTTAACAAAATAAAAGACAGCTTTGTTATAGAATTTTTATTTTAAAGAACTCAAAGGTCTCAATTCAATCCAACAAACATTTATTAAGCACTTATGATGTGCAAAGGCACGGTGCAAGGAGTAAGAAAAACAAAAACAAAACAAAATTCAAAAAAAATTCCCGCTTACATTCTATTAAGGGGAAACAGCAGAGAGACAATTAAGTATATATATGATCCTTTGAGGAGCACTTAGCACAGTGCCTGGCACATAGTAGGCTCTTACTAAATGTTTATTGTTTGAGGATGTGGAAGAGAGCACTAATTAATGGAATTAGTAGTTTCAGGTGGGAGATGGTATGCATACATCACTTACGCAAGAAACATTTTTCTTAATATTTATTGGGGCAATATGCCAGTGTGACAATTAAAAGCAAAAGTATTGTCCTGTATTTCTCTTTACATGTATCTGCAGATGGCTTTTCCAACTATTATAGCTCTTATGGGGAAAGAATTATTTAAACTCATTGATTCTCTCTCTCTCTTTCTCTCTCTCTCTCTTTCTCTCTTTCTCTCCCTCTCCCTCTCCCCCTCCCTCCATATGCATTTATATATATGTATGTGTGTATATGTAGTAGAAGGAGATATGTATGTATATGTATATATGTATATTTACATATGTACACATACACACATTTGTGTATCTATATCTATATTGACATATATAGATATGCATCTAAAGGTAGATAGATAATCTCATTTATTAGAAGGCTTATGGTGCACTGAAAAGAGCACCAGAGACAGAGTATCAAATCCCACCTATGTGAACTTGGGCAAGTTTCTTAACCTCATTGTCCTCAGTTTCTTCATCTATAAAGTGAGCAGACTGTCAAAATAAATGATTGAATGAAAAGGCATTTCTAAAGCATTTGATGTGTGCCAGATACTGTGATGAGTTCTAGGGATATAAATATTAGCAAACAAATTAGGCCTTGCCCTAAAGGGCTTATATTCTGATACAGAAGATAACACATAAATGGTAGCTAGATGTCAATCAGGAAATGTGCATGGTAACAGGGCTTGGAAATGGATGGGAAATAATGTAGAAACCTGGTTGTGAGCAAAGGCAAAAGATCAACTAACAGAGTCCAGAATCACAAGAAGAGGCCAGATTCCAGTGGGAGGAGAAAGGCCAGAGAGATACACAATAAAATTAGACCTCTACAATTCTATCTATAGACCTCTACAATTTTAAACCCATTAAATCTTGCCCCTTTTCTGTGCATATGAGCCATACAGTAATTTTTTCAGAGGAAGTTTACCCTGGAGAGAGCCAGAGTGAATTTGTGCACCATGTTTTTGCTGGGGCTAGAGTGACTCATATAGGAAACCACAATTATATTAAGGTAGTCTTCTTAATTGGCACTGGACCTTCCCATAAAAACAGATGTATCTTGTTAACATAAATATTACCACTTCTTCCTACTGAGGATATGCATAAGCTTAACACATATAACATAAACATTAGCTTAATAAACCATATAGCACATAAACTTTTACTTAGCACCCAGTATTTATGAAACTTTATTTAACATATAATAGACACCCTTTAAATCCTCTTGACCTATACAAATAATGACATAAAAGCAGGTTTATCCTTTGGCCCTAGCCTGCCTAAAGGCTTTCCCAGGAAGCATAAAAAATAACTAGGAATGCAACAAGACCTTCTGAAGCTACACAGTGAGCTGCCCCAAAGCAAACTGCCTTATGACCAATAAACACTTCCATGAAAGGACTAACAATTCTCACCCCATTGTCCTCCATGAAGCAGCACTAAGGAGGGCTAGGAACCAGCAACTGATCTAAGGAGAAACAAATTACTGAGTTCTTGACAGAGAGAAAACAAGATTGGAGTTCACTTGTCAAGAAATTCATAGGGATCCAGAAGAGTGATTAGCTAGAATGTGAAAGAGTGTTAAGGCCCCCCCGGGACAGAGGAGTAAGAAGAATTCGAGAATGAGCACAAGTCTGACAGTCCCAAGCGATGTGTTGAATAAAACAAGTAGGGTATTCTAATAGGCAATGTACTCTGACTGCAGCTGTTTTGTGAAGGACCTATCTTAAAGACCTTTTTTAGGGCTGAGCTTCATGATTCATGAAGGAGAAATCTCATTGAACAGGAGTTCCTATATGGATTCTAACACTTCATCACAGGCTAAGGAGCATTAAAAAAAAGTAATGAATGAATTAGAAAATAATTGTGAAACAGATTTAGAGACTTAGAGAATCATTTCCTTGTTATCTTTAAAACATTTGAGTGCATATGTGTATTGAGATATATATATATATATATATATATATATATGTTTTTTTGTGTATGTGTGTAATACAACCAAAAATATATCACAGGAACTCCAGGTACAGATCATCTCATAATGTAGGTCATATCCCTACGATTATGCCTATTTTAAAGGACTCAAAAACAGATATTTTTCTATCTAATGACAATAAAGTATTATATTTTAAGACACTGTAAAATGGGGATTTTTTTGCAATTTTTCAATTGAAATAATCCTAGTTTGTTCATTTTTATTATCCCTGATACCTTTCATTTTTATCACATTTGTCGTTATTATTTTATTAAAAGCATAGCCGCAAGTTTTATGCAAGTCAGATTTCAGAAGGGGATGGCCAACATTTAGAACAATATGATAGACAGATAGATAGACAGCTATATAAATAGGTGGATAGATAGATAGATAGATAGATAGATAGATAGATAGATAGATAGGTAGGTAGGTAGATGATAGATAAATAGATAGATGATAGAAAATATAAGCATGATGAGGTCTAGAGGTTTAGGGTTACTGGGACCCCAAAATCACAACACACAGGGTCCTGCCCAAAAGAATTCGACCCAAGACTTCTTTCAGCCAGAGACAAGGTTTATTAAAGATCTGCCATATTAGCCAGACTCTTAAGGAATCTGAGCATCTGTGAGTTATTGGCTAGATTGTAAGAATTTGAGCACCTTAATGGAGACAAGATGGACCTTATATACAGAAAGACTATGGGAGGGATCTAGGAGTAGCCAAGTAGTCTGTGGGGACTGTGAGGTGATAGAAAGCCAGGGACCTGGACCACATGGCCAAGGGAGAATGGAGCCTAGATAGGATTAATGGTGGGAAGTGGGGGAGGGGCATAGGGAGGTAAGACAATGGAGGGCTAGGCTAGGTTAAGGGTAACAGAAAATTGGGAGATTGGGTATAGACACAATGAAAGGTCAGTTGATGGGATTATGGCCTCAAGGAACCACCAGAGACCTCCTTGATCTAGTGGGAGAATTCAAAGAGAATGCCTTAGACAAATAGACCCAAATTCTTTTTGGGGTAAGGGGCAAAGGTCTCGTCTTGGACCTGTACCCCATCAAGCACATATACATATATGGCATGGCAATGATTTCTACCTTTATACTGGTAATCATATTTTATTAATATGTTAAATAAATTAATATTATTAAATTCAAGGACCGATATTATTTTTATCTACCATCATGTAAATTAGTATGGATTCACTCCCCAAAGGTCTGAGAAAGTCAGGATGAGAACAAAGTTTTGTTGCAGACAACTAAGAATTACAATTACAATGGAAAATGTAATCCTACAGAACAGGATTATATTTCTATACTCTATGCTTAAAATAGATGAATCACTGCTCTAATATCTGGAAGTGGGGAGAGAAAGGAATGGTGAAAAAATCTGTGGCATGCTCTTACTGATTTGAGTTCTTTTGACAAGATGGCCCTAGTAGCAATTTCTTTTATTGTCCTATTACATTTCCCCATTTCTAAATATTCAAATCATTTCCCTTCATCTAAAGCATAAAGTTAAAGCTATTTCCAACTATTGTTTAAACCACAATTCTAAATGCCATTGAGAAGCTAGAAGTCAGTGTTGAACTATGCACCTAGGTTCCAGAGAACTTCTTTCAACATAATAGTCTGCATTTCATTAAAACTATATATTGATGAGGCAGCTAGGTAGCACAGTGGATAAAGTGCCATACCTGAAGTCAGGAAGATTCATCTTCCTAAGGTCAAATCCAATCTCAGACACTTACTAGCTGTGTGATCCTGGGCAAGTCACTTAACCCTGTTTGCTAGAGAAAGAGCAAACCACTGCAGTATTTTTGCCAAGAAAATCCCAAATGGAGTCATGAAGAGTTGGACATGACTGAAAAACTCTGAAAGCTTGTCTAGTATTTATGAGCAGTTACATAAGATGTTATAGACCTTTGTGTTTTCTGAATCAAATTTCATTTTTAAAAATTACAGACACTGGAAGGTTGGCAGTAATCAGAAACTGGGGAAGAGGGGAGAGATTAGGGGGAAAGATAATGAGTTCAGTTTTGGACATGTGAGAGATGAAAGGTAGATAAGTAGATCTTACAATCGTTGGCATAGAGATGATGCCTGAATCCAGGGGAGCCGACAAAAAAAATTCAAGAATAACTGAAGTTTCAAGCATCATTGAGTCAGAGCAATAATCAAAAATAAGGATATTCAGAAGAAAGATAGATTTCTTTGGAGGGTCAGGGAACAATGAAATTTCAGCTTTGGACATGCTGATTTTCTGATAATAGTAGGACTGATAGAGGTAGCCAGCTATCAGATGGTATTAAAGTACTGGCTAAGGCACCTGAACCTTATGCAGAAAGCAATGAACGAGTAGCCAGGTTGTAATTTTGAGCAGAGGAGTGCTGTGACCAGATTTTTGTACAAAGATACATAATCTGCCAATGTAAAGAATAGATGAGGACACAGGGTAAGACTTGAGATTAGCTGGCCTTCACTAAGGTGGTCAGTCTCAAAGAGAATGGGAATGAGGGAGCTGACTTGAAATATAGTCTGTAGGCAAAATTGAAGGAACTTAGCAAATGATTGGATGTATACAGTCAAGGGAAGAGAAGCATCTATAATAATACCAAGGTCTTAGGCCTGTATGACAAAGAGGTGCAACTGAAAAACCAGAAGAGTCAGAGAGGGCAGCAGATTTTTTGGTGAAAGATTGAATTCAATCCAACAAACAGCTATTGAACACATGTTACATGAAAGGAACACAATATGTGAAAACTTCAGGTTCTGGAGAACCCCATCCCCCAAAAAAAATCCTTGCCCTCGATCATTCTACAAATATTGTATAGAATTTCATGCTAAAATTCCATTTAATTATATTATTTACATACCTTCACATATATTACATTATAACTCTAAAAATAAGTAAAATAACAATGTAAGGAGTAAAATGGCAAGGAAAAGGTCATTTTTAAAGTTCTCTAGGAAATGTTTAAAGAAAAAGGACATTAACAACTGGAGGAATTGGGGGACACTTCAGAAGGAAGGTGTCCATAAAGGAAAAGACTTAGTAGAGTTATAACTAGGCTGAAGCAGTCAAGGTTTTCCCCCATGGTACCAAAATTTAGAAGTACTGAAAACACTTGTACTCCAGCAAAACAGAAACAACTGATCTTAGCAAATAGCAAAAATATTTAGTCAAACAGGAAGCTACCAGATGACAGCTTACTCCCTATTAATCTAGCAGACTCACTCATGTTATGACCAATGCTCTAGGATCTCTTTCCTCACAATGGAAGCAATGTCCTGAGGATTCCTTCAACTGAATTGGTGTTTAAAGGTTGTTTTGAGGGCATAATTATTTCTAGTTGCACTATGTGCCTCTAAAATTCCTTGTCCCCAGTTTAAAAATAGTTAATTATGGCGATGAAATTCTGAAAGGTTGAGATAACAAGGTAATGCTTTCCAGGCATGAAGGATAATGAGTTCAATTAGAGACATTTTGACTTTGAAGTGTCAGTGGGATATCCAAGTGGAGATATCTTGTGGACAGATTGAAATGCAAGTATGCATGGAAGAAAAATCTAGACTGGGAATATTTATGTGGGGTATCATTCAAATAAAGGATATTTATAATCCCCTATTTATGCAAAGTACAATGACAGGCACATTTAAAAAACAAATGGTCCATGCCCTCAAAGAGTTTAAAGTCTAGTAGAAGGATATGACATACAGATAGTGATAGCATAAAGTAGTATAAGAAAAGTGCATCCAAGAGGTACAAGCAAAAATCTATGTGAGGGCCAAGGTGGAGGAAAGATCATTACTTAATGGAGGGATCACAAAAGGCTTCCTCAAAAAGGTATCATTTGAGTTGGTCCCAAGAATGGGAAAGAAGTGAAAAGACAGAGAGGGTAGAAGAGGGCATTCCCAGAATAGGGAGCAATACAGAGAAAAGCATAAAGGTAAGAAAGTACAAAGTTGTATGAGGATTGGAGAGTGATTTATAAGGGGAGTAGTTTGAAAATTAGTTGGAACAGCAGGGTAGTATAAGAGTATAAGTACTGAATGCCAGATAAGGAAACTTGAACCTCTTTTAACATAGGCTTTCTATCTAATAACCAATGAATTGATACAATATTAGTGTAACTAAAGCAAATATATCTTGACATTCTTCATATAAATAAAAACAGAAGGGGCAGCTAGGTGGTACAGGGCATAGAGCACCAGCCCTGGAGTCAGGAGGACCTGAGTAAGTTGATACTTACTAGCTATGTGACCCTGGGCAAGTCACTTAACCCCATTGCCTAGCAAAATAAGTAAACAAAAAATAAATACATACATACATACATACATACATAAATAGATAGATAGATAAATAAATAAATAAACAAATGGAAACAGAAGACAAAGAGCCATCAGCAAAATGGAAAGAAAACTCACAGGTCTTTCTTAGAAAGAAAGTGCAGTGAGTTTTACTTTTTGCCCAAAAGGAAGAAGAAACATCATTTCCTGGGATACTTGATAATCTCAGTTTGTATCTCACTATGTGGGCAAAGAAACAAATCATTACCAAGATAATCACAGCTTTTCCTCTGGTAGGCTTTGAAACAATAAATACTAAGGATGAAGAAGAAGATGATATTGATGATGGAGGTGGTGGTGGTGGTGGTAGTGGTGATAACAACTCTATAAAGGAGTTCACAAGATCCTCTAAATTACTCAACAATTGGGGTTAAGTGACTTGCCCAGAGTCACATAGCTAGTAAGTGTTATCTGTCTGAGGCCAGATTTGAACTTAGGTCCTCCTGACTCCAGGCCAATGCTCTATCTACTGGACCACCTAGCTGCCCCCCCAAAAAAAACTTTTAACATTATGTGATATGAATATGGACCCAGAGAAGATGGCAAAATACGTGTTAGAAAATAAGATTCAGGAAAAATAAAAGAAAGAAGTCAATTTTATAGGCAATCCAAAAGGTTCATATCTCTAAATCATAAAATCTCTCTCCACAAAGAGAGTAAAAAATCAGTGGAAATGGCAAGCTCCAAATAGCATCAATAAAAACTGAAACTGACTAATATCTTAATAGAAAGGAAATAATTGGTTACAGCTTTAGCAGTAAATGAAGATTTTACTATCTTGTATAATCAAATCATCAAAATAAATAACAGATCAAAGGAAAATAAATCAATCAGGAAATATTTATTAAGCACCCACTATGATCCCAGGCACTGTGTTAAATGCAAGGGATATAGAGATAAAAATGAACATTCCTTGTCCTAAAGGAACTTATATTCTATCCATGGAAATTACACTCTGTGTGTGTGTGTGTGTGTGTGTGTGTTTGTGTGTAAGATACATAAACACACAAATGTTTCATTGTATCTATATACACATATATGTGCAAAATGCTTTATATACATATATGTATAGATGTATGCACATGTGTATATATGTATATATGCACATATATGCATACACATACAAAATAACAACAGGGTAATTGGAGTTGAAGAGCCACTAGCAGATAAGTTTTTATGGAAATTAGGGATCCTAAGACATGGAGGTAAAGAAGGATAAGAAAAAAATCATTGCATACAAGTATAGTGACTTCAATATGAGCAATTTAGACAACTTTTGGTACCCCCAAAATGGGAAGTGGATAAAAATAGAAACCTTGATACAATCACCTTTTCTTTAAAAAGTTTAACCAGGGCAAAGTAGTCACTGAAAGAAAGAGACTCAAAAAGCCCCCTAAATAAGCTCAACTAACAGACAATTAATTTACCTTTCAAGTAAAGAAATTGACACCAAAGGCAATGCCAGTTTAGAGTACAAGTTCATCAACAGAACACCATAAATAACATCACCTAACAGTAAAAAGCAATTGAGAACAAAAGCCATTTGTAAAGAGCTTGGTATGAGCTCCGTATGTGCAGGAAATTCTTTTGAGTTAAAGATAAAAAGAGGGCTACAAACACCTTTGTGGACATTTTCACAGTAATCTGTTTTCAACAGTGGACAAGGAAATCACCATATTTGGTCAGAACCAGTTTGGGAGACAGACAGAGAGACAGAGAGACAGATGTAGAACTAGGCATATAGAAATGATAAAAGCATTTAAGAAAATTAAATGGAAAGAATAGTTAGAGCAATCAAATGCATATAGAAAAAATATATGCTGGTGAAACCCAATTTTCAGCATGTACCAAAGACAAGAAAATTCTAAAATAACCAAAAAGTTTGGGAGGAAAATTTTTCCTCCCTAGGAAAAGGGGACAGAGAACAAATTAGAGACTAATTTAATATGTGCCTTATTTCTTGTATGTACAAAATCTTTATAAGAATGACCATAACCAAGGGTATCCTTGATAATAAATTGGCTTCCATAGGCAATTACCTATAGCAAATTTCTAGCATTTTTATGTAGCTTTTTAAAATGTACAACTCCAGAAATTTTGGTCAAGAGGGAGTAGAAGTCCTGAGGTATAACTGTTTAGCAACTCCATTGTCTATATCCATTCCTGAGTTAAAGGGCAAGGAGGAACACTTTCAGTGAAAAGGGAGTGAAAGCATTGAGGGACAGTATCACTTCCAGTTCCAAGGAATCAGGGACCCTGAGGAACAATGTCAGTAGCAATCCCAAGGGATCAGGGGCCCTTCCGGGGTGAGGACCAGAGTGTAGACCATGAAAATAGTGACCACACCTCTCCCCAGATCACATAACCTTGAAAGTGCCAAATAATTCCAAGCCCCTAGAACTAGTTCTGAAAAAAGAAAAAAGGCAGCTTAAGAAAGCTCGAAGCTTGAGACAGTAGCCCTCTATCCCCCAACACTGGGAACAGAGCCCAACATAAACATTAAGTTCCAAATCAAGACACAGGGTAGAAAAATGAGCAAACAACAACAACAACATCAAAAATCATGACCACAGAAAGTTACTATGGTGACAGGGAAGACCAACACACAAATCCAGAAGAAGACAATGCAGTCAAAACAGTTACAAGCAAAGCCTCAAAGAAAAATGTGAATCACCACAAGCCCAACAAGAAGTCCTAGAAGAGCTAAAAATTATCCTAACATCAAATAAGAGTTATACAGGGGAAAAGTAGGTAAAGAAATGGAAGCAAAGGAAGAATATTATGAAAAGACAATTAACATTTTGGTAAAAGAGGCACAAAAATACTGACAAAATAATATGTTAAATAACAGAACTAGTCAAAGAGAAAAAAGGAGGTAAAAAATTCACTGATGTAAGTTACTCCTTAAAAAGCAGAATTGGCCAGATGGGAAAAAGAGGTACCAAAGTTCACTGAAGAAAATAATTCCTTAAAAATTAGAATTGGGCAAGTGTAATAACTCCATGAGACATAAAGAAACAATAAAACAAAGTCCAAAGAATGAAAAAAAAGTAGAAGAAAATGTGAAATATCTCAATGGAGAAACAACTGACTTGGAAAATAGGTTGAGAAGAAGATATTTAAGAATTGTTGGGTTACATGAATTTAAAATGAAAGCCATGATCAAAGAAAGAAACAAGACATCATATTTCAAGAAACCGTCAAGTAAAATTTCCCAGATATTCTAGAACCTGCAGACAAAATAGAAATTGAAAGAATTCACCAATCACACCAAAAAAAGTTCCCAAAATTAAAACTCCAAAGAATATTACAGCCCAATTCCATAGCTCCCAGGTCAAGGAAAAATATTGCAAATTGCCAGAAGGAAACCATTCAAATATCAAGGAGCCACAGTCAGGATCACACAAGATTTAGCAACTTCCATGTTAAAGGAACAGAGGTTGGAATATGATATTTTGGAAGACAAAAAAATCACAAGCAAGAATAACCTGCCCAGCAAAACTAAGTATAATCCTTCAAGGGAAAAAAAATGGATATTTAATGAAATAGAGGTCTTTCAAGCAATCCTGATGAAAAGACCAGAGCTGAAAGAAAATTTGACTTTGAAATACAAGATTCAAAAGAAGTATAAGAAGTTAACAGGAAAGAGATATTATAAGGGACTCAATAAGGTTAAACTGTTTACCTTTCAAATAAGAAGAGGATACCTGTATCTTCTAAGAATTTTCTCATTTTTAGGACAGTTACAAGGATTCTACATAGAAAGAGGGTGAGGGAGTGAGTTGATTATGTTGAGATGATGTAAAAACATGGATAAGCAAGAAACAGGTTTTAAATTGGAAGGGGAAATGGTGGGAGGGTGGGCAGTATTTGAAACACATATAAATTGGTCCAAAAAGAGAATACATGCACACACACACACACACACACACACACACACACATATTTAATTGGCAATAGAAATCTATCTTACAAGATAGGTAGGACAGGAAGGGCAAAAGTGAAAAGGGAGGTGAGGGGGGTGATAAAATGGAAGGCAGATAAAAAAAGAAAATGGCTAGAAGAAAAACCAACTTTAGATGAGGGACAGGATAAAAAGAGAGAGACAAAGATAAAAAAAAGAAAGAAAATAGAATGGAGGGAAATGCACAGTTAGTAATTCTAACTAAAAGTAAATGTGAATGGGATGAACTCACCTGTAAAACAGAAGTGAATAGCTGAATGGAATATAAACTAGAACCCAACTATATGTTGTTTACATGAAACACACCTGAAACAGAGAGACACACATAAAATTAAAAGAGGGCTATAGCAGAATCTATTTTGCTTCAGTTGAAGATAAAAAGGCAAATCATGATCTCAAACAAAAAGTTTATGACCAAATAAAAGATAGAAAGGATTATAAGAAGTAAAATAGATAATTTTGATTACATGAAATTAAAAACCCTTTGCACAAACAAAACAAATGCAGTCAAAATCAGAAGGGAAAGCATAAAATTGAGGGGAAAACTATAGCAAGTTTCTCTAAAAAATGTCTCATTTTTCAAGTATTTAGGGAAAAGAACCAAATTTATAAAAATAAGAGTCATTCCCCAGTTGATAAATAGTCTAAGGATATGAACAAGCAGTTTTCAGAAGAAGAAATCAAAGCTATCAATAGTCACATTAAAAAATGCCTTAAATCATTACTGATTAGAGAAATGCATGTTAAAACAACTCTAACATACCTCTGCACACCTATCAGATTGGCTCACATGACACAAAAGGAAAATGACAAATGCTGAAGGGGATGTGGAAAAACTGGGACACTAATTCCTTGCTGGTGGAGTTGTGAAATAATCCAACCATTACAGAAAACAGTTTAGAACTATGCCCAAAGGGTTATTAAACTGTGAATATCCTTTTTAGAGAATTTGGAACTCATTTTTTTTCAAAATGAGTGTCAAAATTTTTTAAATGTAATTGGAAAATATTTAATGAAATAAATAAAAATGATTTAAAAAATATTTACCTTACCTCACAAAAATCCTTTGAAGCAGGTAGGACTAGTATTATCATTCTCATATTACAAACGAGAAACTGAAGGTTATAGAGATTAAGTTACTTTTTTAGGGTAACAATGTTAAGGTTTTAAACTTAGATTTTCTGTGGCAGCTAGGTAGCGCAGTGGATGGAGCTCTGGCCTTGGAGTCAGGAGGACCTGAGTTCAAATCCCCCCTCAGACACATAACACTTACTAGCTATGTAATTCTGAGTCACTTAACCCCAATTGCCTTGCCAAAACAAAATAGATAGAGAGCACAGGCCCTGGAGTTAGGAGGACCTGAGTTCAAATCTGGCCTCAGACACGACACTACTAGCTGTGTGACCCTGGGCAAGTCATTTAACCCTGTTTGCCTCACCAAAACAAAAAAGTAAGCAACAAGAAACAACAAATTGGCATTCTTAATATTGTACTGATATTCCCCTTCCCAATGTAAAAAAAATTGTCAGAGGATAGCTACCAGAATTTTGAGCGGTTCTCCTATGGAGGATGTATAGAAAAACATTTACTAGAATTGCACAGGATGAATGTCGATGAAGAGGCTTCAGTCTGCATAGTGAATGAAATCATGGCTCCATCAAAGTACAGTGCAGAAATGATTAATGTCTTAGTCCACATATACCATAACCTAATAATGTATCCTTGAGTTAAACTCTCCAACCTGTGCATTCACCAAAAGAAATTTGTGTGTGGAACTAATTATTGGGCCAAGGCATATTTATCTCTTCACCTTTATTGTGATTTTAAATGCAACATTACATTTCTATTTTTCTACAAATGCCTCACTTCTCTTTGGTAACTTTACTCAGGTACTGAGTAGGAAAATATTGATGTATTAGTAAAAAGAAAAACTGTTATCTAATATATTGGTGAAAGAACTGGCAAATTAGCATTTTCACTATCATTTGATGGGTAGCCAATTTTACTGCAGAAAAAGAAAAATAACCTTCACTTCTAATTAAGTAAAAAGAGACCTAAAATTAAAACAGTTTAAATTTCAAACTCAGCATCTGATTCTTTTTGAGTACCAGCACATAGAATACACATTATATGCGCCTAGCTTGTCTAACTTATCAGGTCTAAATTGTGTACAGTAGCATTGCACAAGTGGCTCCCCAGGCCTTAAATACTCCCTCTTCACCTCTACCTTGGGGAATCCCTTCAAATCACAAACCTTCTAATCACAGCTTAGGTATCAATTCCTACACTAAAATTTCCCTGACAGTTTTTTACACTCTCTCCCTCATGAAAAGAGTTTGTATTATTTTGCATATACTTCGCATAAGCATAAGTTTCTCCCTCCCTTCCTAGCAATATAAGGTAAGTTATTTGTGGACAGGGACTAAATATTTTTGTCTTTGAATCCCCAGTCCCCAGTGTCTCACACATAGAAAGTGTTTAATGAATGTATATTAAATTGTATATTTCATTATAAATCAGATATTCCACTCAGAGGAGGCATTTCTTCATATCACTCATTTTCCTTCAATATTAAAGCTATTTGTAATCAAAATAATCTTTTCTAAACAAAACATTTTACAAAATTATCAGTTAGTAAAAATCAGATCTGTCTTTTTCTCTTAAAAAAATAATTCCTATAAAGATAAGAGTCAGAAAAATACTACAACATATAAATGCATTTTACAATCCTTCATCTCAATTAAACTCTTCTCCATAATGTAATATCCAGCAATTTGAAGAATAAGTTCCTTTTTGAAACTGTCATGTCAAAAATAAATATTAAAATATTTTAAAAGAAGGAATAGGGCCCAAATAAATGCTTTCAAAAAGAGACTAACCAATGAAACAACACAAAAGAAGGGGGGGAAGTAAATAAAAAGATTTTATCTCATCTCTTCCTTTTTTGAATTATCAGATAAATTTCAGAAAGTTAAGCATAAGGACAGAGATGGATTGCAGAGATACCCAATTACAATAGTCCTTGGGAAACTGTGGGGGGAAATGTGTTCCTTGCAGGAATTTGCAATTTGCAAGTTCTTTTGAACTGTATGAGCTATCTGTCAGGCTTTTATATGTTCTTCCTTATGCAAGACTTCTTAATAAAACAGTTTCACTGAGAGTTTAAAGAAGTTTAAAACTTTCTAGGAACCAGAAATGTGAAGTACTGTCAAGAAAAATAATAGGAAGAGTAAGGAAAGTTAAAGAACAAAATGACCCAGTATATACTAAAATTGTATCTACACAGCACCAAAACCTTAACAGGATATCAGTCTAGATCAGCATCTCCCAATGCAAACTATATTCTATGGATTAATAGGATAGGCATAAGGATATGAATATGGATATGAACAAGGATAGGCATAGGAATAGAGAAAAGCATAGGGATAGGGATAGGGATTGGGACTGAACCTGGGATTTCATTGGCTATGGGAACTCATATGTGAGTAAACTCCCCCTATCAATGCAGATTGGCACTTCCTCTACAATTTACAGTCTTAGAGAGTGTAAAAGAGTTAAATTATCTTCTATAAACTACATTTTGCATTCACAATGAGGTGGTTCTCAAAGGCCAGATTTGGGAGGTGGGAAGAATAGAGGCACAAAAACCAGGGGAAAGACCTGAAGGTAGGAGGAGCAAGAATTTTAATTTATAATTTTTTTTAAGAAGTAAGGGCCTTTGTCAGTAGAAAATTTTAACATTGCTAAAATGCTGCACAAGATCCAAATTTGGGACGAAAAAATGGTCAAGACACTGCCAATAACCTAAGATGATAGAAATCACATTTTTCCAGTTAGCAGATGGACAACAAACTGGGCCCAGGATTACATGGGAGGTGAACTGGCTGAATCATATTTGTGAAATTGAGTAATTATCAATGATGCCAAGCTTTTTGCTTTTTCAGAAGCCCTTGTTTTTTTTACTCATGAGAACATTAGTTTCAGAAGAATCAAAATTTCTAGTGATTCAGAGGCCAATGGAAAGATGCATTGTGGGTACAAGTAGACCAAATAATATCATCAACAATGACTTGCATATGAGGTGGCAAAATAAGACATTATCAAGGACACATGTGAGTAGAAAATGAATTGGATTTATCAAATAGCAACAGTAAAGGGTAACATATAAACAGTCCAAATGTCACATTGGCATTCATGAAATCTTAAAAGAAACAGAGGAAAGACTCAATATAAAGAAGAAAATTATATAACATGTATATAAAAACATGGACAAAAAAATCATATAGGATCAGAATATATAGATTAATTGTAATCTGCACCAGTGGGGAGAGCACCAATATTGATGAGATTGTGGATTCATCACAATATCTATTCACATTCTTTTTAAAATTCTCTGCATATTAGTTATTTAAAAATAGAATATATGTGTCTAGATGAATTCATTGATAAAAAGATAATAAAGCTCTGTGTGTCTGTGTGTGTGTCTATGTGTGTGCCTGTGTGTGTGTGTGTGTGTGTGTGTGTGTGTGTGTGTGTACACATATCCTAAGCAGGTCATTGAGGACTCCCTTATCAGAAGCCAGAGTAAGGAAGGCCTTTGCTTCAGTTATATCCACTGCCCCTACCCATCTAGTTGTTTCCTTAGAGACTTGGATTTTATCATTACAGATTAATTCCTTTGGAGCTTGATAATTTTTGTCTTAAAGAGCCCCCATATCAAAATGTAACTTTTTCTAATAAGATAAACACCTGAATATTTTTCAACTATATTTATAGTAGCAATTAGTTGATAATGAGCGGAGAGCTAGGTCCATATGAATAGGAAGCTGGACAAAATCTTCAAGGGATATAAAAGAAGATGAGACCCCAGGAAGGGGAAGATGGATCTCAAAAAGGCAGATGGAAAGGTGGCAAAGATAAACTTTATCTACTTTACAATATTACCTAAGTCTGATTCTAGCAATCTTATACTCCAAGAAAATGGCTGATTCAGTAAGAAATTAATAAAGATTAAAATGTATTGTGGAGAGTTTAGCTTCAGAGATAGAAATTTAATAATATTTAATACATCTTCAAAACTATAGCATGAACCAAAACTATAAATATTCAAAACATTTGTGTATATTTTGCCTTTTATTAATACTGAACAGTAAGTGTTCAAGTCTCTGTTAATAATTGTCCTACACACTTCCAGCATTCACTTTATCAGTTATTTCTGCATCAGGAGTTAATTGACAACTAGCAGAGAACTAGGTCCCTGTGAATAGGACACTAGACAAAACATTTCTGTGAAATAAATTGTAATCTTCCTGATATGAATGGTGGAGTTTGAGGGCAGTGAAAACGAAGAAAGAGAGAATCATTCCCGTTCATTTGACTAGCAATTCACCTTCCTTCCCTAACTATTAAGTAGATGAGTATTGTCCTTTTACACCTCTTCTTTCAGTCCCTTCTTGAACAGAGAATGGCAATGAACAGCACTGTCAATGGTAAACAGGTAGGATAGGGCTTGCTGGGAGGAGGGGGGCTGATTTGCTCCTTGTTCTATTTTCTTTTCCACTGCATCTTCCAGTGAGAAGGTAAATTGGGCTTTGGGGAGATTGCCAAAATCACACAAAACTAGAATTCAGAGTAGAATATGTGCATTCTATTTCCCAGATCCTCATCTTATATATACACCTATTTTCCTTCCCCATTAAATCTCTACATCCCCCCAAAAATCCAAACCTATGAAAAATATTTTACAAGTCTTGTTCCCCCCCACCTCTCCACTCCAAAAAAAAGGATATCTTCACAAGTGAAATGGACTAAATGGTACTTATGGGAATGGCTCATTTGTCAAATGAAAAAATATATAGCAAAGATGCTCTCTATATCCATCAAGGAAAATTGGTATTAGCTGGAACTCCTTATCCTGAGAACAGAATTTAATGACTAAGTACTATGGTGACATTGCCATTATCATCATTTAGGAAGAACTACCATAGCAGATGCCTAGCTGAATATAAATTGGAACAGCATGTCACTGATCTAAATATAACTGCAAAGCACGCAATTCATACCAATGAGAAAGTAGTTGGTTTCCAATTTCTTGCCCCCTAAGGTGCTTATCTAGATTTATCATAAAGATGTCGCTTGTAACTAGTTTATGCACATTTACTTTCGATAACCTAGCTGAGGATCAAAAGTACAGAAGAAAATGTAGTAAATGTGCTATACTTCAATAAAGCCCAAAAACATTCAAAGAGGGAGATATTAAAAAGAACTTGAATAATCATGCTTCTAAGTCTTTGGTGTGATTTAAATATTAAGTAGAAGACAATTGATCATAACTATAAGGTGATGAGGTAAAGCAGAAGACTGTGAAGTTGAATTAAGAGGGTCTTTGCCCTAACCCAAATTCCTTCCACATATATTTTTAAACATGATGTTGTTCAGACTTGTCTGACTTTTCATAACCCATTTAGGGTTTTCTTGGCAAAAAACTGGAGTGGTTTCCCATTTCCTTCTCCAGTCCATTGTACAGATGAGGTAACAGAGGCAAACAGGGTTATGTGACTTGCCCAGGGTCACACAGTAAGCATCTGAGGACAGATTTGAATTTAGGAAGATGAGTCTTCCTGACTTTAGACCTAGCACTTTATGCACAGTCCACTTCACTGTTCCCTCAAATATGATGCAGAGCTTGAAAAAGATGGGGTTTTTTTGTTTTGTTTTTTTGTCAGGTAACCACTTCAAAGAATATCAGGGGTCAGGTATTCAGACAGGTTCCTGATCCCATCGATCATGCAACTATGAAAGCACTGGGAATAGGGTGTAGCATGCATAGAGAAAAGAAGTGAAGCCATAGCGTCCCTTTCAAGGAGCGAGCATCTTTTAATTTCATAGCTACAGTCAACATCTGCAGTTATCTTTGAGCCCAAGAATATAAACACTACACCCTATCACATTATAATAAGAAATAGCAGCTGTCCTTGCAGAGGCTAGATAACTGAAAACAAGAAAATGGTAGTGAAAAGTATCTCAGTAACCTCAAGGACCCTATAGAGATGGCACATGTATCAAAGAGCAGAAATATATAATTCCCAGAAGAAAAGAAAGTAGTGTGGGGGCAGCTAGGTGGCATGGTGGATAGATCACTGGCCCTGGAGTTAGAAGGACCTGAATTCACCTCAAACACTTGGCACTGACTAGCTGTGTGACCCTGGGCAAGTCATTTAACCCTGATTGTCTTGCAAAAAAAAAAAAGAAAAGTAAACAAAGAAGAAAAAGAAAAGAAAGCAGTGTAATGAAATCACTACAGCACATATACAGTTCTTCAGTATCAGAAGTATAAATTGTCCCAGTTACATGTTAACTATGGCCACATTGTTGCTGACATATGTACCTTTCAGATACCTCCCATAGACACACAGGTCCTTGCTATGTGCCCTTTCATACATGTTCCCTGTCTACATATATTCCCTACATGTTTTACCTCCATGCATGATCTATGACTGCACGTTTTGCACACATGAGTGTGCTCTTCCCCACTGATGGTAAATAAACCATGGGAGAATATGTTCATGAGGGAAGGAGGGTGGGAATTTTTTCTTGTCTTTTTACTTGTTTTGTTGTTTGATTCAATGACTTTTGCTTTGAAATAGTGTATCCCCCAGTAATTTGGTATAAAAAAAAAAAACAATGAGGGCTCACAAGCTATGGTTTTAAATGGGTACTGAGCCACAGAATAACTGAAGGTTGAACTAGCTTTACCAGAGCCCATATGTGAAAAAACTCCAAGAACTACAAATAAAATCTTTTTAAAAGTCAAAATGATATTACAATAAAGGGGAATAAGCGGCACAAAAGAACTTTCAACAGTGTATCAGGCCTGTATCCACTTCAATGTGCTGTTCCTGTCATGAGTGATTCCTCATATTCCTGAATTCTTTTCTGTACTTAAGTAGAAAAGCCTTTGATTTGGGGGAATAGAATGTTAAGTTCCTTGAGAGAAGTAACTGATTTCCCTTTTTTTATTATTATTTCAAAGCACCTGGCAAAGTGTTTTACCAAAATTAGGATAACTCATAAACCCTTGTTGAATTTAATTAATTTATTGATAGGAGATGCTTCTGAAAATTTAACCAGTGAGTGGTATTCATTATTACTTCATTTAACTATTTTCTTTAGTGAATAATCCTAAACTAGTATTTATCCCAGTTTGCTACAAAGAAAACTATTTGTAACTTTCAGAGATGAAAAATTAAATGGAATGAACATTGGTCAGATTGGCATCTGTATAAGCAGTACAGGCACTTGAATCATATCCCACAGAACAGTAGCCTAAATAAAAATTTTAAAAAAAAATTCCCACATGATGGTTCACTACCTGCCCTTGAAAATAGAAGAAACTCCTCATTAATTTTGCTAGTTTGGTGACATTTTCTATTCTCAAAACTCTGGTGATGAATTACGTGGAATAACTGAAACAGCTAGAGAGCAAAACAATAACACATTGCATGTAGTCAGCTGAGTAGGCTTAGGTTGAGTAAAATTGGATATCGTGTTCCCACGGTTTCCTTTTAGGTAATGAAAGAGAATTTCTGATCAGATATGCCATTACTTTAAGTTTGGGGAGTCTTCATATTAATTTAACCTAGGCAATATTCTAGCCTCAAAAGAACAAGAAAACTATGCTCTACTTTATATAGAAGTACCAAGGGAAAAAAATGTGCTTTACAAGAGTATGGGAAGAAACACTAACAAAGAACTCCTTTTGTGCATCCAATAATAAATCCCATTTAATGAGAGAACATTTTTTAACAAGTAAATACTTTACTCTGACAGTTCATAGGAAGAATGTTTAAGGTGCCATTTAAGGTGCCATCTATTTCCCTCTTTAAAGGGACTTTTGTTGGGTTGGCAAGGAGCAGTATCTTTCATTAACAAATAAACCATCAGATATTTCACTATAGGCTATCTTCTTACCATGAAACCAAGTGGAGGAAAGAGAGAACTATGGACATGAGTTAAAGATGAGTTTATAACCAGAATCTTATAATTATAAGATCACTAATCCTGGCCAGTCTTATATGTACCTATCACTAAAAAGAATTTGGAGGGGAAGCTAACAAGGTTCTAAGACATCAAGAAATCATAAAACAAAATGAAAAGAATGAAAAAAATAGAAGAGAAAGTGAAACATCTCATCAGAAAAACAACTAATCTGGGAAAATCGTCCTGAAGTTCTAGACTGAGAAGGCAAAGCAGAAATAGAAAAATTCCACTGATCATCACCTGAAAGAAGTCCCAGGAGTAAAACTTACAGGAATAGCATAGCCAAGTTTCAAAGCCCCCAGGTTAAGGAGAAAATATTGGAAGCAACAAGAAAAAAAACCAACAACAAAAATTTAAATATCATGAAGCTACAATATGGATTATACAAGACCTAGCAGCTACTAAATTGAAGGACCATAGGTCTTAGAATACAATATTCTGTAGAGCAAAAGAGCTGGGGTTATGACCAAGAGTAACTTACCCAGCAAAGTTAAGTATAATCCTGAATGAAAAAAAATGGAAATATAACAAACTGAAAGACTTTCTGGTTTTTGTGACAAAAAACCCAGAACTTAAGGGAAAATTTGACATATAACATCCAGGAGAAATATAAGATAAACATTAAAGACCATTATAACATTATAAGAGACTTGATAAGGTCAAATTATTTATTTCATATATGTGAAAATATTAGCAGTACTCTTATGATTGTCATCATTATTTAGGTAGTTTGAAAGAAAATCTTGGGATGAACTGAGTATGAAAGGATGAGTCTAAAAAAAATAAAACTTTGTAGGGAGAGATAAAAAGGAATAATCCCCTCATGCAAATGAGGCATAAAAGGAAAAATTGATACAGAAGAAAGTAGTGGGGAAGGGGGGAGTGGTAAGGGCCAGTAGTGCTGGAACATTACGCTCATCCAGAATGGGTTAAAGAGGAAAATTATATCTCTGTGTGTGTGTGTGTGTGTGTGTGTGTGTGTGTGTGTGTGTGTGTGTGTGTGTAAAAGTCTTCTAAATTCAGAAAGAAATAAGAGGGCAAGGGATAGGGTAAAGGAAGAGGATAAGGGAGGGACTTTTAGAGGGGTGGATAGGAATAGGAGAGCAAGATAGCAGGTAGAAGTAAAGCAGAGGAGTGAGGAGAGATAGGGTAAATAGGGTGAGAAGGATAGTGAGGAAAAATAGGAAGGAAGAAAATATACTAGTGATTGTAACTTAGAATGTGAATGGGACGAATTTACCCATAAAAACGGAAATGGATAGCAGATTGAAAATTTGAATTCAACAATATGTTGCTTTCAGGAAACATTATAAAAATGAGAGATATACACAAAGATAAAATAAACGGCAAGAGTAGAATTTATTTTGTTGAAAAAAAAGGAGGGATCGTAATCATAACCACAAAGTTGAAGTTAAAATAGATTTAATCAAAAGTGAAAAATAGAGAAACTACACTGTCAGCAGTATTATTCAACACTGTTTTAGACCATTAAATACCTAGACAGCATAAAATACTTGAGTATATACCTGCCAAAACAGACACAGGAACTAATATGAACATAAACATAAAACACTTTTCATACAAATAAACTCACATCTAAATAACTGAAGTAATATTTATTGTTCATAAGTAGGTAAGCCAATATAATTTTAAATGACAATTTTACCTGACCAATCTATTTATTCAATGACATCCCAATTAAATTGCTAAAAAATATATTTTACTGAGTTAGAAAATGTAATAGCAAAGTTCATTTGGAAGAGCAAAAGGTCAGAAACTTCAAAGAAATCAGGAAAAAAATGTAAATGAAGTAGATTCAGTAATATCAGACCTTAAACTATATTGTAAGGGAGAGCATTGTTGAAGTATAAAAAGGATAATTTAATTATTATAAATTAAAATTTTCTTGTATAAATAAAACCTATGTAGCCAAGAATAGAAGGAATGCAGAAAATTGGGGGGAAATTTTCATAAACAGGCAGGATGTGATTGGGTTGAAATATTGCTGTGGTGTAGGAAACGATGAGCTGGTTGATTTAGAAAAACATGGAAAGACTTGGGCCTATGAAGGAAGATGCTATCCACCTTCAGAGAAACAGATAACAGATGGAAATAAGCATAGTATGGTCTTACAGATATGTGTATGTATGACTGTATATGTGTATATATGTGTATGTTTATAGATATATATGTATGTTGTATCCACCCTTAATTGTAGCCTTCTTTAGGGGGGCAGGGGGAGAAAAAAATGAAGTAAAAAGTGCACAGCAGAAAACAAAAGAAAACCAACAAGGAAACAATGAAAAGCTGAGCAGCTTTGAAAATAAAGTATATTATACAGGTTTTCTTGAAATAGAAATATGGTGTTTTACATGGAATCCTCTCTTATGGTTTACTGTGTACATGGAATGTTTTTTTTTTCCTTTTCTCATTTTTATTTAAGTTTAAAATTTTTAAAATCACCAAAAAATAAAATAAAAGGAATTTGTAGTCAAAGACCAAGTGCCAGGGGGATGAAGAGGGGCAGGAGGAGAAGTTAGTTACATGGCACAATAGATAGAGTGCCAAGCATGGAGTCAAGAAGACTCATCTTCCTGAATTTAAACCTGGCTTCAGAAACTTACTAGCTCTGTGACCCTGGACAAGACACTTAACCCCATTTGCCTCAGTTCCTCCTCTGTACAATGAACTGAGGAAGGAAATTGCAAACTGCTCTAGTATCTTTTCCAAGAAAACCTCAGATGAAGAGTCAGACACAACTGAAACAACTGAATAACAACTAAATACCAGCTTTAACACATTCTCACTGTACTCCCTATCACCAATTCTACACTCTAGCTAAACTGGATGATTTTTCATTCTATACACATGTCCCCATATTTTCCCACCTCTATACTTTTAATCAGTTCACTCCTCAGGCTTTTAATATCTTAAACCTAGGCCATTTCTGCTTTTTCGAATTCTATTCATCCTTTAAGTCTGAAGTCAAATGCATCCTCCCTTTGCTGTCTCTTTTCTTAGTAGACAGGACTAGGAATAATTCTGTCTTCCCAATGTTTATATGGTCATGTAAACCTTCTGCTTAAAAATGTTGTTTTTGTAGGTGTGTGTGTGTGTATTTTAATATAGTTAATAGTTGTCATTTTTCATATAGTTAATATAGTTGTAATTTCCCAATACTACGTCACTCCTCTGCAATACCCTCCCTTATAACAGAGAACAGCTAATTAAAACAAACTGACACATGGACCTTGTATAATAGCATATATCTCATGCCACTACTATAGTCTTTGACCTCTCAACATTTCTGCTGAGAAGAAGGAGATTCATTTCATTCTCAGTCCTGTTGGAGCAAGATTAGTTATTGAATTGATCCAAGTTCTGATCCTTTTAAAGTAACTTCCCTTTATATTCTTTTGGTCATTATGTATGCAATTCTCTTTGGTTCTGCTTACTTAACTCTGAATCAATTCATATAAGTCTTCACAAATCTTTATAATCATTGTTGTGGCACAATGATATTCTAATACATTTATATACTATAACTTGTTCAGCCATTCACCAATCAATGGACATCCATTTTGCTTTTAGTTTTGTTTTGTTTTTTTATTTTTTGCTATTACAAAAAGTGCTATCAGAATATTTTAGTATATGTGAGGCTTTTCACTCTGTCTTTGATGTCCTTGGGTAAGTGCACAATAGTGGTATGGGTTTGCAGATGGATGACAATCATTTAGTGATTTTTCTCACAAAGCTCAAAATTATTTTCTGGAATACTTACACTGATTCACAGTTTTCTACTGACAGCATCTGACTTTGTACAACCCTTCTAATAAGAATTATTTCCAATTTTGTCATCTTTGTTGATTTACTGATAATTAGATGAAACCTCAAGGTTGTTTTAACTTATATTGATTGATCCATTAGTGATTCTTCATGTGGTTGTTAAACATTTACATTTGTTTTCTGGTTAAAACCTTTGATTATGTATTTAGGAAAAGTTTTTTGTCCTATGTGTTTTAATCAATTGCCTATATTTTTCGATAAGTTTTTACCAAACATACTTGATGCAAAAATTTTCCCAAACTGAAAATTTCTTTTTATTCTAGGACACTGATTTTATTCATACAAAGCTTTTTAGTTTCATACAATAAAAATTGTATCTTTTATCTCTTGTAATAATCTCCATCCTTTGTTCAGATATGAATTTTCCAAATCATAACTCTAAAAATTACCTTCTACTTGCCTTTAATTTTTGTTATTTTGTTTTCTTTTTATGATGTGGCCTTTTTATATTTAGGCCATTTTCCATTTGTTTTTATAACCATGCATTTCCTAGAACACTTGGGTCTGAGTAACTGGGATTTCCAGGGTTGAAGAGTGATGGGTTTGAAGTCTCTAGATAAATATTTAATTATCATTGTTTTCTTATTACTATGTATCATTAATTTGCTTACCTTGAGTAAACATAATAGTATTTAATATCCGAGAACGTTCATCAGATTCTCTGGAGAATCAGCTTTCTTATACCAAGGTAACATGATGAGGCCCTGCTGAATTTAAAATTTAAAATTATCATAGGCAGCATAGAGGACGGCATTGGACAACATGGTCAAGCACACAGGAAAATTTCTATCGTGGGAAACTACTTCTGACCTCACCATCTCACACAGAAATTGATACATCTAAGAGTGAGGATAACAGAAGGAAGTGTGAGGGAACAAGATATGCAAAGCTATCGTGGAAATTGTGTAGAAAAATGATACCGAAAATCAATACTTTAGAATCTCTCACTCTTTGTTATATTAGACAGCTCTCAAGGAGAGGAAGAACACAGAGGTAACTTTAGGTGATGTGAAACAACAAAAGATATCCATAAACATTTTTTTAAAGTCGTTTACTCTAATCTCTCACTACATGAAAGAATCAGCAATAGCATTTCTGATCTATGGTCACCTAACCTCTATCTCTATCATTCTTAAGATAAGGTAATCACTACTTTCATAAGATATTTCATGTTATTATTAGATATTTTTATTAGAAAACTCTTTGTTATAGTCATTTTAAATCTTCCTTCATCTGATCTTACTTATTAGTTATGGTTTCACTCTCTGAGTCAAACAGAATAAAACTAAAACTTCTTATACAACATGATCCTTCATATGTTTGAATATAGTGGGTCATATATTCCCAAGAATCTATTAACTCTCACATAACATAGTTTCCATGCCTCCTAAGGATCCTCTCCGAGTTGTTGATATAATTTCTTAAAGTATGGCATCCAAAGACACAATATTTTTGTGCTCTCACTTACACACAGTACCATCGGATTTACACTTAGCTCCCTTAATCTCAATACTATGGTTCTATTAAAGCAACCTAAGATTATGTCAGCTTTTCTTAGCAACTGTGTGAAATTGCTAATTCATTCTAAGCTTGCACTCAATGAATGAAAAGGCATTTATCAATTGCTTACTGCGTGTCAAGCACTGTGTTTGACTCTGGGTATACAAATACAAAATGAAGCAGATAGTCCTATCCCTGATGCACTTTACAATCTGATAGGGGAAGACAATACACGTAGAGAGGCAAAAGTTGGAAGGAGAGTAGAAAATGGGTCAAGAACTATTTTGAATCCTTGTGGCATGGCCAGGGAGATTAGACGTGGCCAGGAAGTGGCATGGTGATCCGGATCCAGGTAAGATAAGACCAAAGTTCTTCTCTCATAAATGAATGAAAACTACCAGTTACTTTTTTTCACATGAACTACGGTCAACTTAGCATTCCCCTGAGTGTATCGGTGTAATTGATTTTCAAAATTCGATGCAGAATTTTATCTTTCCTCCTTTCAGATCTCTGTGATCCAATATAACTGTCACTCCCAGCTTTTGTCACCTGAATATTTGCTTAGCACGCATTAAATATCTTCACGTAAGGGACTGAGAAAAGTCCGGGCCAGGAAGGGCCCATTATCAGGCTGGCACAGTCATCATTCAGCTTCCCTTGGGGACTGTCGTTCAGCCCGCTCTACTTCCCAGCGTCCTTTTCCTCACACCAGGCTGCCCCAAATAGATTATTTCTGCGTCAACCACCTTATGCTTCTACTGTTCTCTTATTGGACTTCATGCTGTTCAACCCTGGTATTTGATATCTAAAAGTAGAATAGCATGTCTCTGGAGTCATCAATAGCATTTATTAAATTACTACTGTATGCCAGGCACTATAATAAGAGCTGGGGATACCAAAAAAGGGCAAAAAAAAAAAACCAGAGGTAATTATGTGACTCAGTAAACAGAGCACTAGACCTAGGAAGACCTGGGTTCAAATCCCACTTCACATATTTAATAGCCATGTGAACCTGGACAAGTTACCTAATTGCTGTCTGCCTCAGTTTCCTCATCTGTAAAATCAGGATAATAATGGCATCTACCTCCCAGGCTTTTGTGAGGATAAAATGAGTTTTAATATTTATAAAAAGTTTTGCAAAGCTGAAAATGCTATAAAAATGCTAGCTATTACAACACTACGTACTCTCAAGGAACCCAAAATATAATGAGACTCTAGGACTCTTCAAGTGGAGAATAGATAACCCCTTTGGGATGATGTTTAAGACAGCATTACCATTTAATTTCAGGTTAGACTAAGTCATAACAACATTCATAAAGCACCTTAAGGCTTATAAAGCTCATATTTATAACAACTCTATGCATTGAATAGTATAAATATTATTTATTCTTATTTTACAAATGAGGAAACTGAGGCACAAAAGTTTAAAAAAAAAAACGATGAAGTCATAAAACCAGAACTTGAACCTAAGCCCAAGTTCAATTTGATTCCATATTTCATGCTCTTTTTGTTGTACCAAGCTCCTTCCCTAGTTGAACACTAGTCCCTTTTAGCTCTCAGATTCTCTGATTCTGTTACTTGAAATGTGAATAGCCCCTTTTCTGAGAAGAAGCAAATGATCCTCCAGTTTAGAGACTCAGCCTGTATCTGTTTCCCACCTTATAATTCCTCTATAATCCTTCACATTGTCCATTAAACACACTCCTATGCTTCTGGCACATACATAAGTGTGAATTCCAGAAATTGCCCCACAACATACAATATAACAAGGATCACATCTCTATGCTGAATTCTCTCATCTCTCATTTTCTCTCTTGTGGCGGAGGAATTTGACACTGTGATGTCAAAGTCTAGTGCCCTACCCCATATCCTATCTTCAGAACCATCCCAAATTAAGTACCACACCCTTTTCTGTCTACCATCTGTAGCGTAGAGCCAACACCCAGCACCAGAAAATGTTCTGATGAAATCTATCAAGCTCTCTGTGCCTCTATCAGGCTATAACTCCTGAGTTGTAACTCTTCATTCATGATATAGTTATTCTTACTCTTCCTCATCTCAGGAGTATATTTGAATCATCCAATCAAAATTTGTAGCTCATTTGGCCCCATCACAATGATTTCTCCCAAATGCCACACCAATAGTTTTGTATCTAGGGGCATTGATTCACTTATTCCAATATTATTAAAATGTAGAAATTTAGTCAGATTAGAAGAAAAATAATAAAAGCAGATTTACTTGCAAGTAATATAGACAGTAAAAAAAAATTTCAAGCCCCTCATAAAATCAAAAACCAATTTCAGGACAATATCTATCTCATCTACCAGTCAGAAAACAAGAACAAACCCAGAATTCCAGTTTTTAGCTACTCTCAGTCAGTAGCTGGACAAAGGCAAACTTCCTCTTCCCACTGGTGTGAGGAATGGGAAAGTTTATTACTCACATACAACACTGACTGGACACTAGATTTCTCCATCATTGTTCTAAGAATTACAGGAACCATAAGCCCACCAGTAAACTTCTCCTCAGCTTGACTCTGCAACTCACTCAAGATTTTAAGTTTCCCTAAACTTTTACCTATCTTTGAATTCTCTGGTACCGAAATAATGTGCTGATAAATGTTCCAGATTGTGTAGTATGCCTGTCACAAATCTAATGTCCACAGTGGCAAGGAGACAAACACTTCAGGGAACCAGTTTTTGTCTTTTCACTTGCAAAACTTGTGTCACCTACATCCAACCACCATGATTCTTACAAGTTAGGTGAGGGAATGGGGAAGGGATGACAGGAGGAAGGAGATAATCAAACCCATTACCCATTATATTTGTGTATGTGTGTGTCCATGTACTTGTGTGTATCTAGAGGCTGAAAAAAAAGATGGAATAGGAAGATAAAGGAATACATTGAGGAGGGGAGGGGAAGAGGAGAGAAGGAAATTGAAAGGAATTAAGAGAAGGGAAAGGAGGGAAGAGGTGTAGTAAAGAGAGGTCCAGCCTTGGAATCAGGAAGGCTTCCTAGTACCATTGCTTATACATACTAGTTATGCAACTATGGACAAATCATTTATTTTCTCAAAGCCCCAGACAGCTCTCAAGCACTATAAATTACAGAGGGGGTTCTTCATCTCAGTTTGTAAAAAGGATTTTCCATGCCAAGAGTTCCCTTTACTCTATAGAAATCACAGTTCTAGGTCTGAGTTTAAAATACATAATCAGTCAAAATACATTTATCTTTTAGATGAAAAAGGAACTGAGACAAAGAGAGACAGAAACAGAGAGACAGACAGAAAGAGAGACAGAGATTCCTTTGAGCAAATAGCCAACTTGTGTTTCTTAAACTGAAAATCACACTAGTTCTGAGAAAGTTTTATCAGAGAATCTGATATTTAGAACTGTCAAAATTCATTTAGGGGTTAATCTTGACACCAACCCCTGTGGAGTAATTAGGTAGCAATTTCCCCAGGTCCTTAAGGAGGCTTATCCTACAGAGAATGGTGATGAATCAATATTCACCAGGAGAGAAGCACTATCTCACAGGAAGCAAATTAACTCAGAGTATCTATATGCTCAGAACACGCTGGCTTTTCAAATAAAATATGTCTTTTAAAAAAATCTATTCTTGAGTACTCATCAATTATATGCATACTTAGCTCATTTTTAGGAATTTGGATTCAACCTTATACATCTATATCTGTAACTTGTGCATATGGTTATAGAAGTAGAATTTCTTCTGGCTCCATTCCTGCTTGCAATTTTCATTATACATCAGAACATATTTTTCCTCTGAGATTGTTGTACTGTTTGATTAGAAATTTTCCTGACAAATGATAAATAAATAGGAAGACTTTTCCTGTTGGTAAATTAGCTTATGAGCCTCCCCTGATAATAAAAACCTCTTGAAGAAAATTCTCATTTAGGGCAGTTCTTATTTTAATACTGACTCATAAAATGTTAGAGGAGAAGTCAATATGTGAAATTAAAGATAGTTTGTCCTGTCTTAATTAATTATTCCAATGCTGCACATTTTTCTCACTTTGCAAGAAAACCCCAATTTTGTGGAATTGATTAATAAAATAAATATCAATGCTGCTGCAATTCAATATATCACCACTTTTTTCCTTCAAAAAGTGCCATAGATTCATTAAAGTTTTATAAAATGACTGAAATGAGATACTCTACTGGGCAAAGCTTATTTCTAGAAAATAGTAGTAGTATAGAATGGACATGATCAATAATCAAATGTTATCTCTTTTCTTGAATTAAAAAAAGCATTAAAAACAATTTTATTATTAACATTTTTCTTTTTAAATTTTGAGCTCCAAATTTTCTCCCTCACTCCTACCTCCTCCACCAGCCACAGAGAAATCAAGCAACATATCATTTATACATGTGAAATCATGCAAAATACTTCTATATTAGCCACATTTTTCAAAAAAGCAAAAAAAATAAAGTGAGAAAGTTATACTTCAGTTTGTACTTATAGTTCATCAGTTCTTTTTCTGGAGGTAGAAAGCATCTTTTTTATCATGAGTCCTGTGGACTTGTGTTATATCGTTCTATTGATCAGAATAGCCAGGTTTTTCACAGTTGGTCATCAATATAACATTTCTGTTGTTATGCACAATGATCTTCCAGTTATTCTCACTTCACCTTGCATCAGTTCATATAAGAGAGGCAGAGGAAAGTTGAGAAAAGAAATTAGAGTGATGCAAGAAAATTGTGAAAAGGTAGTTAACAGGTGGTAAAAGAAGCACAAAAAATACTGAAGAAAATAACACCTTAAAAAACAGAATTGGACAAATGGTTAAAAAGAGGCACAAAATTTCACTGGAGAAAAGGACTCCTTAAAAAACACAATCAACCAAATGGAAAAAGAGGGCCAAAAGCTCACTGAAGAAAATAATTTTCTTTCTTTTTTTTAATCAAATTACCCAATGGTTTGTCTATCTTATTGAGTTTTTGTTCATAAAATCAGCTCTTGTTTTTACTTACTAGTTCAATGGTTTTCTTACCTTCAATTTTATTAATTTCTCCTTTGATTTTCAGGATTTCCATTTTTGTGTTTAATGGAGGATTTTTAATTTGTTCTTTCTCTAGTTCTTTTTGGTTGTATGCCCAAGTCATTGATCTGTTCTTTCTCTATTTTATGGATGTAAGTGTTTTGAGATACAAATCCCTCCCCCCAAGTACTGCTTTGGCTGCATCCCACAAATTTTGGTACATTGTTTCATTATTGTCATTGTCTTTAATGAAATTATTGATTCTTTCTGTGATTTGTTCTTTGACTCACTCATTCTTTGGGAATAGATTTATTTATTTAGTTTTTAGGGAATGTAGTGTTTAAGGAATATTTCATTTCCAATTAACTTTAATCTGTTTCCATGGCCCTTTATTTAATACAATTTTATTGCATTATGATCTGAAAAGGATGCATTTAATATTTCTGGCATTCTGCATTTGTTTTTGAGGTTTTTATAAAGTCAATTTTTGTGAAGGTGCCATGTACTGCTGAAAGAAAGGTATGTTCCTTTCTGTTCCTGTTCAATTTTCTCCAGAGGTCTATCATACCTAACTTTTCTAAAATTCTATTCATCTCTTAACTTCTTTCTTATTTATTTTTGGTTATAGTTATCTAGTTCAGAGAGGGGAAGGTTGAGGTGCCCCACCAGTGCAGTTTTATGTCTATTTCCTCCTGTTAGTCATTTAACTTTTTCTTTGAGGATTTAGATGCTATCCCATTTGGTGTATAAATGTTCAGTACTGATATGACTCCATTGTCTGTCTTTGTTGTCTTCATTGTAGTACCTTTTATCAAAATGTAGTTTCCCTGCTTATCTCTTTTAATTAGGTTTATTTTTGCTTTTACTTTGAGGTCATAATTGCTACCCCTGCTTTTTTTTTTTAACATCAGCTGAAACATAATAGATTCTACTCCAGCCCCTTATTTTTTTTCTGTATGTATCTCTGTTTCAAACATGTTTGTTGTAAATAACATATTGTTGGATTCTGGTCTGTAATCCATTCTTCTATCTGCTTCCATTTTATTGGTAAGTTCATCCCATTCACATTCACAGTTATGATTACTAACTGTGTATTTCCCCCATCCTATTTCCTCCACTGTTTATCCTTTTCTCACTCTTTTTTTAACCCATGTCTCCTCAAAACCTGCTTTAGCACTAACCATTGCTTCGCTTAATCTGTCCTCCCTTTTTCAGGCCTTTTCCTTTTTCTTATCCCATTCCAATTCTACTTCCCTATAGGGTAAGACAAGCTTCTATACCCAACTGAGTGTTTATATTCTCCCCTTTTGAACTAATTCCAATGAGAATGAGGTTCAAGCATTGCCTGGCACCTCCCATTTTCCCCTCCACTGTGAGAGCTCTTCCTGGCATGCCTCTTTTATGTGAGGTAATTTTTCCTATTCTTCCTCTCCCTTCCCCCTTCTTCCAAGGCATCCCTTTTTCTAAACCCTTAATTTTTTTTCTTTGAAATATTCCATCATAATTAACTCATACTGGTGCCCTCTGTCAAAGTATACTCTTTCTAATTGCCCTAATAATGATAAAGTTCATAGGAACTACAAGTATCCTCTACCTAGATAGAAAAGTAAACAGTTTAAACTTTTTGAATCCCTCATGATTTCTCTTTCATGTTTACCTTTTTATGCTTCTCTTGACTCTTGTGTTTGAATGTCAAATTTCCTATTCAGCTCTGGTCTTTTCATCAGGAGTGCTTGAAAGTCCTCTATTTCATTAAATATTAATTTTTTCCTTTGAAGGATTATACTCAGTTTTGCTGGGTAGGTGATTCTTGGTTGTAATTCTAGCCCCTTTGCTTTCCAGAAAAAAATATACTAAACCCTCAGATCCTTTAACATAAAGAGTGCTAATTTGTTTGTTATTCTGATTATGGCTTTACAATATTTGAAATGTTTCTTTTTGGCAACTTGAAGTATTTTTTCTTTGACCTGGGAGCTAGGGGATTTGACTATAATATTCCTGGAAGTTTTCATTTTGGGATCTCTTTCAGGAGACAATTAGTGGATTCTTTCAATTTCTATTTTGTCATCTGGATCTAAAATATCAGGTCAATTTTCCTTGATAATTTCTTGGAAGATGATATCTAGGCTCTTTGTTTTTTACCATGACTTTCAGGTAATCCAATAAATTTTAAATTATCTATCCTCAATCTATTTTCCAGGTCAGTTGTTTTTTCACATTTTCTTCATTCTTTTTATAAATTTTGTTTTATTGTTTCTTAATGTCTCATGGATTCCTTAACTCCTACTTGTGTAATTCTTAATTTTAAATAATTATTTTCTTCAGTTGGCTTTTGTACCTCTTTTTCCATTTGGTCAATTCTATCTTTTTAAGGAGTTCTTCTCTTCAGTGAATTTCTTCTCTACCAGTCTTATCTCTTTCTTTAACTCTTCCAGAAATTCTTGTTTGGATTGTGTCCAATTAACATTTTTCTTTGAAGCTTTTGTTGTAGCTGTTTTTGCATTTGTGTTTTCTGAGTTTGTGTCTTAGTCTTCTAGGTCATCATAATAGCTTTCATAGTAAAGTTCTTTGTTGTTATTGTTGTTGTTTGCTCATTTTCAGCCTATTTCTTGACCCTGAACTTTATGTTAAAGTTGAACTCTGCTCATCTGTAGGTGGGGAGGCACTGTCCCAAACTTTCGATTGTTTTCAAAGCTATTTCTGGGGGTCTTCAAATTTTCAGGGTTTCCAAGTTGATATGATCCAAGGAGATGTGTGGTCACTTCTCTCCTGGTCTGCACTCTGGTCTTTACCCAGGAAGGTCCCCTGTTCTCCTGAAGCCACAAGGTCTAGCATTCCTCTGTACCTTCAAACTCTGACCAGGGCCCTTGTTCCCTTGTGATCAATCATAAGCAATCTTCTCTTCCCTGGAACTGCAACCCAGAATTGCTTGTGAGTAATAGAGTTGCCAATCATTGCCAGCTATACCCAATGCCAGCAAAGGTTCCCCTATAAACTCTTCTTGAGCAGTTGCTTAACTCCCTTACAATCTCTGGGTTGAGAGCTCCTAAAGCTGCTGCTGTTGCCTCCTCAGACGCTTGCCACTGGTGCAGCTGCAGTATGTGTGCTCTCTGGACAGACCTTCACTCTACCAACCTTCTCAGTTGTCTTAAGCTAGAAAAATGTCTTACCCTGCCCTTCTGTTGGCTCTGCCACTCCAAAATTTGATTTCAGGCATTATTTCAAAGATTTTTGGAAGGGAATATTAGGAGAGTTCAGCTGGATTGCTGTCTATACTCTATAATAATGTCTCCTGAGCCCTTTTCTAGAATTTTGAAGAAATGAATACAATGAATATAATGAAATACAATTAATTTTTAGCAAGAGATGCAAGAGAGTGTTTCCAGAATGAAGAATGTGCTATTTCCCAAAGAACTCCTTTCCATATTCTTTCCAAAGCCATCCTTAAGTCTAACTCTCTCACATAGAAGTTGGATTGAGCCAAGGAAGTGATGAAGCAGTTTCTTGGTGGTCTATAACATAACCCTTGGGAAGTACAAACTCTAAGATATATATGTAGAAAGCAGTTTTAGAATAAAATTAGGGTGGGAAGTGGGTGAGGGGAAGGGAACACTCCCAGGAAGAAGAGAAAGGAGTTCTCTAGACCTATAGAAATGAAGGGGTTTCTTATAAACAACAAGCATTGGGAAGAACTGCTAAATAAAGGTGGAGTCCTTGAAAGCTTTATAAAGGAGATAAGACTTCAACCTAAAAAAATCATGCTACTCAAGTACGTGATGGGCTTTTCCTTTCCAGAACCACTTCTCTATCAATAAGTAATGTCTCCTATTTGACCAAGAAGACTGAGGTAATGCATCTTCCATTTCCCTTATCTCTTCACCTCTCCTATAAAACTGATATATTTGTCTAAACTTTTCTGCTTCTGTCTCATCTCAGAGACTGAAGTGGCCTACCTCATTACCAAGGTTAGTTCCTCCATGACTGCCTTTGAGCTCATCTCCTTGGAATCTTCTTCCGTTCATTGGTCTCTCTCTATCCTTAATCCTATCAACACTTGCCCAGTCTCTCCATCTTAAAAATAAAACATCCTTGACTGCTACCTTCAGTACATCAACCTGTATCTCCCTTCCCCATCACTCCTAAACTTCTAGAAAGAATATTCTACATTTTCTTGTTCCATTTCTTCACTGTTACTTTTCAGCTTTTTACAATCTAACTTCCAAACCCAAAACTATGCAATTCCATCTTTCCATGATTATCAATGAATTCTTTAGTCAAATACCATGGACTTTTCTCAGTTGTTATCCTCCATGTCAGTACTCAATTTGTGCCAAACATAACCATGGGTTCTACTGGTGCTCTTTCAACCAAGGAAGCCAATGCACAAGGAAAAGTAAGAACTGTGCTACTGAGGGGCCTGAGAGTGTAAGGACTATGTGATTTCTCCATAATTTCCTCTCCAACTGGCTTCCCTATAAAACCGGAAAGAGGTAGCAATTATTCCAGGAATTATTAATAACCTGTTTATTACTTTGCTGGGGGTAGGGCATGGAATTGCTCATTGAGAGAAACAGTTTCAGGACTAGTAATGATACAAATATTCCATATCACTAGGAGAAGGTGTCTACACTGAAACCATGAAGTTGTGTGACTGTCACCCTTTAAATGACAGTCTCTCACCTTCCTCCTCGATGTTTGATTAGGTCTACATCAGACTCAAAGATCTTGGCCTATGCTTGTGTGTGCACCTACCACAATGAAGTTAATAACTATGTGAATTGGTGCAGTTGCAAGCTGAAAACCTGCTGATCCTCCTGAGGAAGATTTTCCTCCTGTTCCAAGATTCAGCCAATTTCCTCCAGTTCTTCATAGCTAAACTCAGCTACAATCCTGGAGCTGCTCCAGCATATTCTGTCATCTGTTGGTCTTTGCATATCATTTGTGGTTTTCACAAAACTACCAGAAAAGATTGTCCGTGATCTTGTAGTAGTGTTCAGATGTAATTCCCAAAGTTTTTTTTTCCTTCTTTTCTTTTTAAATTATGTAAAGAAACATTTATATCTAAAGCTTGAGAGTCATGAATAAGCATGAACATTTCACCATACAAATAAGGGTACAAAAAGAGGATAGCATATGAAATCATGAATTTTCAATAGATAGCTTGTTGGATTCTTTAAAGAATATATCTTTCTGGGTCAGCGAGGTGGCGCAGCGGATAGAGCACCGGCCCTGAACTCAGGAGGACCTGAATTCAAATCTAGCCTCAGATACTTGACACTCACTAGTTATGTGATCCTGGGCAAGTCACTTAAACCCAATTGCCTAAAAAAAAAAGAATATATCTTTCTTTTCTCCTTTCTTTTATTTGAATTACTGATATTAAGTCTTACTGCACCTAACACACAAAAATTGCCTTCCCTCCAACAACTACTCTACAATTAGGTTTAGACCAACATCTTACATCATATAATAAGCTCCAAATGGACATCCAATTTATATGTAAAGCATCATATCATAAATAAATTGGAAGAGCAGGAAAGGAAATTCCTTTCATAACTGCTGATAAAAGAGATCTTGTCCAATCAAGGAGCAGAGAAGATCACAAAAGATAAAATGGACAATTTTGATTGCATGAAGTTATAACATCTTTGCACAGACAAGATCAGTGAACACAGAATTAGAAAGGGTAATATCTGCAACAAGTTTCTCTAATAAAAGTCTGCTGTTGGGGATAGATAGAAATACGCGAGAACAAGAATCATTTCACAATGATTTTCTAATTTCTTATCCACAAGAAGTAGAGGAGAAAATGGAGAAGGTGAGGATGACAGGAGAAGTATGAGGAAGAGAAGCTGAATAAAGATGGTGATATTTTCTCTTATGATGAAGAATCTAAGAAACTAAAGAGAGTTGCCTTCTATTCAATGAAAACAAAAATTAAAGCTAAGGGGAGGGAGGGAGGGAATAAACATTTATACAGGACCTATAATTTGGCAGGCACTATGCTAAATGCTTTACAAATGTTACCTAATTTGATCATGAGGCTATGAACCCATCCAAACCAATTTACTCCCATGAGTTTGAAAGTACATAAGGTAACTATTCAGGGACTAAAGGATATAGGAATCCCCCAGACTATCTGTCCCAAAAATCTCTGGGGAAATTAATAACCAGAAATAATATTATGTGCTTGGCTTTAAAAAATCTTTTAGAGAATTTTATATACCCCATCATCTCATTCTAGATATTCTACCCTCACTTAGTTATTGTAACAGCATTTTTTTCTGGTTCTCCTCTTAGCTTTGACAATTCCTTTTTAATTTCTTTCATTGGTTTGTCTTTCTCCTACCCCCTAAATCTACATGTGAGTTCAATATGTGTATGTGCATGGTTTTGTGTCCTTAAAGCTGTCCTCTGGACTCTATTCTCTCTCCCTAGTCTTTCAATTATCGCCTCTATACAGATGACTCACTAATTAATACTCTAGCCCTGCTCTTTCCTCTGTGATCCAGTACATATGTCCAATTAATTATGAATTTCTGAAGGTCAGGGACTGTTGTGGTTTGTTTTTCATTTTTGTATGCCCAGAGCCTCACAGAGCAACTTTCATACAGAAAGTCCTTAATGCTTGTTGAACTTAATTGCATTAAACTGAATTAAGAAAAAAAAATGAGATATTTTCTCTTAGTTCAGAAAAGAGAACTAAAACTACCATCTTAATGATGGAGAGATGCAGACTTTGGTGCAAAATAATGAAGGACTTTCTAATTAGAGCCATCTAACAATGGAAGAGGCTGCCCTCTAAAACAACAAGATATTTAAATATTCTTGTTGCTGTAGGTATCTCAGGAGAGGTTAGGGGACCATATTTAACATTACTTTGCAAACCTTAAAACAAAATAAAATATCAGCTATTATTATAATTATTATTTTCCATAATGATACTGCAACAACCACAAAAAAGCCTTCTCTTGACTGATTGAAATAAATTCTTACTAAATTCCCCCTCATGTCTACTAAAAATCTGTCTTCATTTTAGGAGTGTGGATATATTTTTTTAAGTCACAATACAAATATATTTTCTAAACCCAATCTTCTTGTAATAGGAAGATCAATTATGTGAGTATTAAAATGAGGTTGGACATTACCTACAAATTTAATAATATCTTTATAATGAAGGAGCACAGATAGAATAAGTTGAATTAAAATAAAAGCAGATCAGGAACTTTGTTTCAAATAGTAAGAACAGATTTTTATCTTATTATTTGTAATTTAGTTATTCTTAGTACTCATCCTTCCTTTGTTGTTGTTCAGCCATTTTTCAGTCACATTCAACTCTTCATTACCCCATTTGGGGTTTTCTTGGCAGAGATACTGGAATGATTTGCCATTTCTTTCTCCAGCTCATTTTACATATCAGGAAACTGAGGCAAACAAAATTAAGTAACTTGCCCAGGGTCACACAGGTAGTAAGTGGCTGAGCCTGGATTGAGCTCAGGGAGAGACTTCCTGACTCCAAGCCCAACACTCTATCCAGTGCACCACACATTCTTCCCACTTGAAAAAATACTCTCTTCCCCAAACACTTCAGAAGACTAGATGTCCTGTACAGTTCTAGTTTTATAACAGCATAGGTATGAAAGAATAATTCTCTGAATTGTTTTTCTTCTTCAAAATTAGAAATCTATGTTGTCTTGCCCCCACAGAAAAACAGCTTTAGTTTATTGTTTACCTGGATGATAAGTAGATAGACAAAAAGATAATTAGTTTAATTTCACTGGTGAGAAAATTGAAGCTCAAATAAGGTATCATAAAATCTTTAAATTGGTAAATCCTTAAATATAGCAGAAAGGCCCCCCATTTATGACATCAAAACAACACAAGGTTATAACTGCTTTTTTCCCTTAAAGACAATTTTTGAAGAAATAGAACCTTAGACTATGATTATATTGACACTATTTTTTCAGTCTTCTTAGGTCTTACACCCTTCTTCCCTACCCTGGCTGTCCTCCTATGTCTGGAATGTTCTTCCTCATCTCCACCTCCTAGAATCTTTGGCTTCCTTCAAGTCACAGCAAAAGTTTTACCTTCTGCTTTTCCTTTCTATCCCAGCTCCATGTAGAGCAATCTCCATGTCATGAAAGCCATGCAATCTCTAAAGTCTCGTGGCTATGTTAAGGAGCAGTTTGCATGGAGACATTTCTACTGGTACTTCACTAATGAGGGCATTCAGTACCTCTAGGATTACCTTCATCTGCCCCCGAGATCATGCCTGCAACACTCCGCAGAGGTCGTCCCAAGACAGGAAGGTCAAGGTCCAAAGGTCTGGAGGGTGAGCGATCTGTCCGGCTTACTCGAGGTGAAGCTGACAGAGACACATACAGACGAAGTGCTGCTCCCGCTGGTGCTGACAAGAAGGCCGAGGTTGGGGCTAGGTCAGCAAGACAATTCCAATTTAGAGGTGGATTTGGTTGTGGACATGGTCCTCAATAAAAACTCCTCAATAAAAACTGTAGAGATGTTTCATATCGAATAAAATTTGGGAAAAAATTTAAAAAAAATTTACCTTCCACAGGAAACTTTTCCCAATCCCACTTTGTCCTAATGCCTTCCATCTGTTCATTATTTCCAACATACCCTGTATCTATCTTACTAGTACATAGTTGTTTGCATGTTGTTTACCCCGTTAGATAGTGAGCTTCTTGAGAGCAAGGACTGTCTTTTGCTTTTCTTTGTATCCCTGGTGCTTAACACAGTGCCTGACACATAGTGGGTGCTTAATATTTATTGACTGATTGACTGCTCTATTAGTTTGCTCAAATATTCTCCCACTACTTCCTACCTCCCAACCCAACACACTGTATTGTTAGTTTCCTCTCAATATCTTTCATTAGGTAGTACACATATGAAATTCTAAAAATTACCACAGTAGGGGAAGGGAAGGAAATAGCATGTATATAATGCCTACCTTGTTCTTGGAACCTTTTACAAATATTATCTCATTTGATCTTCACAACAACCCTGAAAAGTGGGTGCTGTCATTATCCCTATTTTAGAGAGAAGACAATGGAAGCAAATAGAGGTTAAGTGACTTGTCCAGTATCCCACATCTAATAAGTGTCCAAGGATATATTTGAACTCAGGTCCTCCTGATTCTGGGGCAGCTAGGTGACATAGTGAATAGAGTGCCAGGCCTGGAATCAGGAAGACCTGAGTTTGAATCTGATCTCAGACACTTACTAGATATGAGACACTGGGCAAGTCAATTAACCCTGTTTGCCCCAGTTTCCTCATCTGTAAAATAAGCTGGAGAAGGAAATGGCAAACCAATCCAGTATCTTTACCAAGAAAACCCTAAACGGGGCCACAAAGAGCTGGACAGCACTGGAATGACTGAACAACAAGAACTTCTTGACTCTAGGCCCAGAGTTCTGTCCACTGTGCCACATAGCTGCCTCATAGTACTTTAGAGTGAGAAGATCTCCATTGTGTTGGGATATGGGATAGCTTTTTTTTTTAAGTGAAATTAATTACATAGGGGAATGAAGGAAGTCAAAAGTATATAAATACATACAACTCAGCAACAACAAATATTAAGTACCAAGGACCCAAGAACCCAACAATGGCTCTTCAGCTGTTTGGTGGGTAAGTAGCACTTAAGGAAGGTGCCAGATATAGCTTCCTATTCTGGAAGAAGGAGAAAATGAGCAACAGTCAAAGACCATATGAATGGGAAAATCTGTGCAGCAATCACTCCAGAAAAAGTTCAGCTTGTTCTTACTCACTAGGATGGTCTTCAAATTTACTGTAAAAGGACTGTTCCAGTGAAGCCAGGCAATGTTAAAAAAAATGTAATGGGAAACTCAAGGAGAGAACAAGATGGTAGTGATTAGTGGCCAGTCAGAATGGTCATCTGGAAAGCTCAAAAATCATTATTAAAAAATTATCACTTTGAAGCAAGATTTAGGCACAATATTTGGTTGAGAATTATATACTGGATTAAAATTAATAAAACCTTGGTATTAGCTTGATTTTTTCTGCTTTTTAACCCTCACTATATTTAAGTTTCTTTATTTGGAAAAAAAGATTAAAATAAATTGTTAATATTAAAATGTAATTATTTTAAAAAACTCTACATTTTCTAGTGATGGCCATGAAAATTCAAGAAAAATGTATTTTCCATTATACAATTTTCTTCAGTCTCCCTGTGCCAACATATATAAAAAACATAAAAGGGCAGCTAGGTGGTGCAGTGGATGGAGCACCGGCCCTGAAGTCAGGAGGACCTGAGTTCAAATCCGGCCTCAGACCAAACATTTAACACTTACTAGCTGTGTGACCCTGGGAAAGTCACTTAACCCCAACTGCCTAAAAAAAAAACTAAAATATATATATACATTATCAAGGACCATTTGCGCTTTCTTTCACTTAGGGGTAGCTCTTTGAAATTTGAAACACAAGTACCGTATTAATTCACAAATCAGAATCTCTCCTGATGACAACCACTAAAATGTATTCACTAATAAAAATCAACATAATTGGGGTGTAGTGGGGAAGCACTATGGAACAATACCAGTGGGTCTCAGTAGAACCATGGGAGGTCAGCTATTGACTTTACTTCTCCTGTGGAATTGTAAAAGCTTCCCACTGCATTATAGAAAGAGCACATGACAATTGATTTCCACTATTCTGCTTGCACAGACACACGCTCAGACAATCACAAAATAAACCCATAAACTCATAATAAAAATTTAGTCCTGCAAGGTATTGACTTTTATAAAGTGTACAGTTTTAAAACTGTTACCACCTTCATCTCTGCAAATTAATACTGGTTAGGTATTTCATTTATATGTCTTAAAATGCCACACTGTATTTTAAACCCAGTGTCTATTACAGTGTCCTAGAGCAGGAACTTAATAAATGTTGTTGAATTAAATATATACCATTCATATGTAGTCAATTATCAGAAAGTTAGTTGATTATCTTTCTCTAAGTGGAAACTAATAGAATCTATAATATCTTACTACCTCAAATTCCTTGTAGCATGTTATTTCTCTGGTAGTTAATCTTGTCCTCAAAAGTCAACTATAATTGTATTCACATTTCAAACTGTATCTTTCTTACTTAGTAGCAATAATCTATGTGCAAAAAATCTGAGTCTCTAAGTTGACCACAAACAATAGAAACTAACAACTGGTGCAGCAGCCATGCTGAAAAGTTAGTGTGGTCTTTGTTTACATTAATAAAACTAGAGTGCCCAGAGCATAGACACTGATAGTACCACTGTGTTATGCTTTGGTTACCACATCTGAAGTAGAGGGTACAACTTTCAACTCTATGTTTTAAATGAGAAATTGACAAGGTAGACAATATTCAGAAAAGTACATTAATGATAGTTAAAAGAAAACAGTCCATTCTTCAGAGATGTACTCATGCTGATAATGATACTCTCTGGAACAATACTGAATAAAGCTACTCCCTCTTTTACATGAGAGCTTGAGTTCCAAGTTCTATTCCATTTCCTCATCCTCCTCCACCCATTGAGAAAGCAAGCAATATGGTATCAATTATACTTGAAAATCATACAAAATATATTTCCATATTAGCCATATTTTTAACCAAAAGTAAGAAAAATAAAGAAATTGAGAAAATTATACTTGAATTTGAACTCACTTCATCAATTTTCTCTCTGGAGGCAGAGATTTTTTTTTCATCATAAGTCCATTGGAATTAATTGTCTTGGATCATTGTATTGATCAAACTAGGCAAGTCTTTCACAGCTGATCATCATTACAACATTGCTGTTACTATGTACAATGATTTCCCAGTTATTCACACTTCACTTTGCACCGATTCATATAGGTTTTGCCATGTTTTTCTAAGACCATCTTGCTTGTCATTTCCCATGGTACAATAGTACTCTATCAAAATCATGTGTGACAACTTGTTCAGCCATTCCCCAATTGATAAGCATCCCATTGATTTCTAATTTTTTTTGCCACCACAAAAAAGGGCTGCTATATATATTTTGTACAAGTAGGGTTTTTTTTTTTGCCTTTTGGGCATAATACCAAAATACCCAATACCAAATTTGGGCAAAATACTCTCCAGAATGGTTGGATCAGTTCACAACTCCACCAGAAGTTTATTATTGTACCTATTTTTCCCTTATTCCCTGTAGCTTTGTCATTTCTGATAGGTGTAAGGAGATACCTCAGAGCTGTTTTAATTTGCCTTTCTGGAATCAACAGTAATATAGAGCACTCTTATGTGACTATAGAAAGATTTGATTTCTTCTTCTGAAAACTGCCTGTTCATATCCTTTGATCATTTGTCAATTGGGGAATGGTTCTTATTTTTATAAATTTGACTCCATTCTGTATTCAGTATACATTTGAGAAAGACAGTCTTTATCATAGAAATCTGCTATAAAATTTTTATATATTACTTCATTGTCTATGGTACCTTTTAGTAAAATGTAGGTTCCCTGATTATCCGTTTTAATTAGATCTATTTTTGCTTTCGCTTTGTTTGAAATCATGATTGCTACTCTGACTTTTTTTTAGTTCAGCTGAAACATATTATATTCTGCTCCAGCCTTTTATTTTAACTCTGAATGTGTCTTTCTGTTTCAAATATATCTCTTGTAAACATGCTGCTGGATTCTGGTTTCTAATTAATTCTGTTATTTGATTCTGTTTCATAAGTGAGCACATCCCATTCACATTCACAGTTATCACAACGATGTATTTCCCTCCATCCAATTTTCTTCTTCTCTTCCCTCCCCTTTTCCCTCTCCTTCTCCCCTCCTCCTCCTCTTCTTTCTCTTCCTTCTTCTTCTTCTTTTCTTCTCTCTCTCTCTCATTTTTTCTGAGTAGGTTATTCTTGGTTATAATCCTAGCTCCTCTGCCTTCTAGAATATCATATTCCAAGCCCTCTTTAGTGGCTAATGTAGAAGCCAGTAAATCTTGTGTGATCCTAACTGTGATTCCACAGTATCTGAATTGTTTCTTTCTGGCTGCTTGAGGTATTTTCTCTTTGACCTGGGAGCTCTGGCATTGGGCTATAATATTCCTGGGGATATTTCATTTTGGGATCTCTTTCAGAAGGTGATCAGTGGATTTTTTCCATTTCTATTTTACCCTTTGGATTTAAGATAACAGGGCAATTTTTCTTGATACTTTCTTGAAATGTGACATCTAAGCTCATTCTTTGGTCATGACTTTCAGGTCCAGTAATTCTTAAATTATCTATCTTTCCTTGATCTATTTTCCAGGTCAGTTATTTTTCCTAAGACATTTAACATTTTCTTCTATTTTTACATTCTTTTTATTTTGTTTTATTGTTTCCTGATGTCTCATGCAGTCATTAGTTTCCACTTGCTCAAGTCTAATTTTTTAGTGAATTATTTTCTTCAGTGAGATTTTGTGCTTCTTTTTCTATTTGGGCAATTCTAATTTCTTAAGGAGTTCTTTTCTTCAGCAAATTTTTGTGCCTCCTTTTCCATTTAGACTATTCTGTTTTTTTCAAGAGTTCTTTTCTTCAGTGAATTTTTGTGCCTCTTTTATCAAGCTGTTAGTTATTTTTTCATAATTTTCTTGCATTACTCATTTTTTTCTAATTTTCCCCTACCATTCTTATCTTTTTCCTTAACTGTTGGGCTTGAATCTAATTACATGTTTCTTTGAGGCTTTGTTTGTAGATGTTTTCACCATTGTCTTCTTTTGAGTTTAATGTCTTGGTGTTCCCTGCCACCTTCATAGGTATCTGTGGTCAAAAAAAAATTTTGTTTGCTTATTTCCAGTCCATTTATTGACTATGAACTTTATGTTAATGTTGGGCTTTGCTCACTGGGAATGAGGAGGCACTGTCCCAAGCTTCAGGATTTTTCATGCTGCTAGCTCTTAAGAGCTAGCTCTGGAAGGTGGGAGGATCTGCAAGTTTTTGGTTCTTCCAAAATGATGTGATCTTGGGAGAGGTTTGGTCACTGTTTTCCTGATGTGCACCCTGATCTTTGGCCAGAAGAGCCTTTAGTCCCTGGATCCACAAGCACTAGTGATTTCTCTGTGACTAGGAACTGCAACCAGGGCCCCTGCTCCCTTGTTACCTACCCCCAGCATTCCTTTCTGTTTTGGAACTGTGACCCAAAACTCTATGTAGACGAAAGAGTTGCCAATCAATGCCAACTGTACCCAGTGCCAGCAAAAGATCCCCTTTCATCCTTTCCTGACCAGATGTCTAACTCCCTTACCATCTCTGGGCTAAGAGCTCCCAAATCTGCTGCTACTGCAGCTGCTATTGCTATCACTATGTGTGTGGGCTCTGGACAGACTTCCACTTTATTGGCATAAATTTCTCCTGCTGACCTCCTTAACTTTCTTAAGCCAGAAAAAAAATGTCTCATCCTGACCTTTTGTTGACTCTGCCATCCCAAAATTGATTTGAGGCATTATTTTAAAGTTGTTTGGAGAGAAATGGTGAAAGTTCATCTGGGTTGCCTCTAATCTTCCATCTTCACTCCCTAGATTCACTTCAGCTACAATAAATAAAATAAATGGTGAAATAAATAGGTCTACCTCCATTCAGCAATCATATAATGAATTTAAGTCCTCTGGTGAGTCTTCTGATAAGAAATCCGTATCCATGAGAAACTAATTTTATTCACAATTATAGCTTCAAATGCAATGACATACCATGTCACAACTCTATATATAATTATAATATGATGCAAGTTAATCTTTCATCTTATGCTCTTAACAATTCTCCTCAGACCAGGGCAACTTTATGTGGAGGATCATACTGGACCTTAAGAGAGTTGTTGTTGGTGTTGTTCAGTTATTTTAGTCATGCCCAACTTTTCATGACCCCATTTGGGGTTTTCTTGGCAAAAATACTAGAGTTCTTTGCCATTTCCTTCTCCAGCTTTTTTCACAGATGAGAAAACTGAGGCAAACAGGGTTAAGTGACTTGCCCAGGGTCACATATCTAAAAAATGTCTGAGGCCAGATTTGAACTCAGGAAGATGTCTTCTTGATTCCAGACCCAGCACTCTATCTACTGCCCCTAAGAGAATTAGGTATGAGTTTTGGCTCTGCCACTCACTCATATTCTTGATCAACTCACTTCCCTTTCTGGACTTCAATTTCCTCATCAATAAAATAAGGGAGCTGAAGTAGATGAACATTGAGATTCTTTCAGATCCATCATCTTGTGGTATACACCTAGATGCTCTAAATTTATTCAAACTACAGTATCAAGATAAATTTCAGTATTGTATCTCCAAATGTCATTGTCAGCAAGGAATCTGCTTTCTCAGTAAAACAACAGCTATTGAGTAAGAACCTTTCTAAAAGTGCTAAGCTGATCTCTTTTTTTTTTCTTAATTTCAATAACATTTACAGCTCTCATGAAATTAACAGGCTAAAAGAGTTGCAAGATATATAGACTAGTGCATACCCCTCCCTGCAGGAACACCATTCCTGAAAGAAGACATCCTGCCCCTCTTTAGAGACCCAAGGGATAGAGATTGATTTCATCTCTTTAAATTATTCTGATTTTTAACAAGACCAGATGTTAGAAAAGTTTTTATATCCATTTCCTCTTACAACTTCAGCTCCTGGTAATATCCTTCATGTTTATGTAATTGCTTCTATCAAAAATTATTATCAAAGGCCTTTCATAGTTACCTGGTGGAAAATAAAGAATTATTCACCCCTTCATAACCAGGACAGAAAGCAATAGGAGCATGTTGTGGCTGTGGCTGGATAATGGCCACACTGAGTATTTCAATCTCTACTCATTATTTCTTGTGCCTCTCATTGATAAGTGAGGATTTTGCTTGTTAGCTAATCCTGCACAATCAACGTCCATAAAATGTAATCAAACCAAACATATGGTGATCACATTTGCTCTCATTAAAGCCTGTGCTGCTGCTTGTGTGGCATCCTGTGGTAGCCACACAATGATAGCTGCCTCTGCTATCAAAGCTACTTCCCAACTATAAAAAGATCATGCTAAAGTCTTTTTCCAAGGAATTCTGAAGTCTAGTCCAATATTTTTCATCTCACCAGGGAAAAGGCAGGTGATAACACGTGAAAGTTTCTTATTGCTGATCCAGAAAGTACTCTTCATAGCACTATAAACAAAGCTTGCTTTTTTTGAAAGGAGAAAGAAAAGAAAAAAGACAGTGTTCAATTTGGAAACAAATGTTCCATTGGGTTAGTCTTTTTACTCATACCCACAAACAAGTATGGTAATGACTGTCCATGACAGTCACCATTGACTTCTTCCTCATCATTTTGACCATAGCTATTTACAATTAAGTAGTAGTAGTAGTGGTAGCAGTGGTGGTGGTAGTAGCAGTAGCAGTAGCAGTAGTAGTAGTAGTAGTAGTAGTAGTAGTAGTAGTAGTAGTAGTAGTTGTGGTGGTGATGGTAATACTCATTTATGTAATACCTGAAGATATGTGAGGGATTTTTTCCACAATGGCCCTATAAGATAAGTATTGTAATTACCATCCCCATTTTATGGAAGAAACAATTGGGTTTCAGAGATGCTAAAGTAATTTACTCAAGCTCACATAGCTAATAGACATCAGAAAAATGTTTCAGACCATATCTCTGCTAACTCTAGATTGATTGCTCTTTCCAATATATCATGCAGGCTTTACAATGTTTGTAAAGCTTTAAAAGCATTATGTAATGAAGTTCAATGCCACAAACTCATGGAATAACCTAGAGAATATACAGGAAGGGTAACTAGGATGGTGAAGGATCTCAAATACATGCCTGTGCCTGAGGCAACAAATCTTTATTTCCTGTAATATTTTCCAAAATGTCCATTCTATGGAGAACACTTTCTAATTATGCGTATTAAAAATATTTTGCTTTTAAAAAAATTTAACTATAATTTTTAAACTTCTCACTCTGAGAAATGTAAACAAAATATTGTTTAAAATAGAATATACACGTGGGTATACAAATGTATACATAGCTTTACTAATAAGTAAGGCCTTATTATAATCTTTGGGTATTGGAAATTTATTCCTTATCCCCCACCCCTCAAGGAGCATGTCAATATTTCACATGCAGAGTCTTCTCCTAAGAACAAAACAAAAAAAAATCATAAGTACCTCTATGACTAATTTGATTCTTTACTAGATAGAATAAATCAAGGTCATTCTCCTACAATTGCCAGATCCTTGACATTTGTTGATTAAGTGTTTATTTTGCTTTACTTTTTGCTTTCACCCTTAAAACCAGCCAAGATCTCCCCCCATTTTCCCAATAACTTAACAGAAGTGTCCATCTAGACTCAGAGTGCCCTACAGAACCTGACATCAGATTAGCTAATTTCGAATAAATCAAGGAATATTCTTTTTCTGGTCGATCAATCAGGTACCGAGCTCAAAGATCACTAAGCTTAAATCTGGAACCAGAGGTAACAGCCAACACTTTGTTCCAGTAAAACCATTCCAAAATCCCTCAAAAGGAGGGAGCACCTAGATCGCAAGTCAGAGATGATACTTTCCATGAATCAAGAAGGAAAACCGGGAAGCCATCTCTAAAGCCACTCTACCACAGTCTAGGTAGCTGACAAACCAGACCCAAACTCTAGTTGTGGAATTGGGGAACCATAGTATCCCACTTCCATCTCTGACCAGCTGAAAAGTATATCCTTTGAATTTCTAACTCTTATAGGTGTGTTTCCATTTCTCCTCCTTTGGAGAAGTATTTACTGCTACATGAAGGAATTCATGAAATGGACAGGAGAAATTGATTAAGAATCCTCATTTTAAACCCCTCAATCTCCAGGAACCCTCATTTCCAATTGGTGTTGTGAAAGGATTTAATTTAATGTCATGTGAAGATTAAAGAAATTGGGGTGTTCAAGTTGGAGGAGGGCATAATTAAGAGGGACATAATAATTGTCTTCATACATTTGAAGGGCTAACAGGTAGAAGGGTAAGTAGATTTGTTCTATGTGGGTTCAGGTAAGGGGGGGAACAGAACCAGGAAAAATGGCTTGAAAATTGCAACAAAAGGGGGCAGCTAGGTGACGCAGTGGATAGAGCACCAGCCCTGGAGTCAGGAGGAGCTGAGTTCAAATCCAATCTCAAACACTTGATATTTACTAGCTGTGTGACCCAGGTAAGTCACTTAACCCCATTGCCTAGCCAAAAAAAAAATTGCAACAAAAACCAAAAAAGGCTAGATTTACATAAAAACCTCTTATTGAGTATAACAATCCCAAAGTAGAATGGATTGCCTTAGGAGTTGACAGCTTTCCCAACATTTAAGGTATTCAAGCAAACGTTAGATAACTGCAACAATCTACTCCCATCCTTAGAATTATGCATACATCCTAATGGTCATGGAGGATCCTGGATGACTTCGGAGAAGCAGTTGATGGAGAACAATGTCAGCTAATGACGCTGTTTGTAATAAGCAATAAGCAAGGAGAAAAGACTTGACATTTATAGAAGCAGAATGTAAGGAGATATGTCTAGGAGGGAAGTTAGTAAGAGGTTAGCAAGAAAAGGTATACTGTAGGAGTAAAATTAAAATAGACTCCTTGGCAACAAAGTATCTACATATTTTGCTTCTATCATTCCTCTAAGCTGCATGTTGCCCTTCTGTGAAATTTCCTATCATTTTTACCTTCAGTGCTACCCTGCATGCTCATTTTGACCTGATTTTCTCCATTCTAAAGTATTTATCTGGAAGGGAAAATACCATGAACAGAAATTGGTTTTGCTCAGGCTCAGCTATTGCTCTGTGGCTACATTGACCCCTGTAATGTCTCTATGTGCAGAGAAACTCAGATGCCAAATTTGTGTTTGGGGTGAAAGAGAGAGAGAGACAGAGAGACAGAGAGAGAGAGACAGACAGAGATAGAGAGACAGACAGAGACAGAGACAGTGTCAGAGAGATGAAGAGGATGTAGACCCAGTCTTAGAGTTAGAAAGAACTAGATTCAAGACATGCCTCTGATATATAGTCTGTATGGCTATAGGAAATTCATTATTTCCAACCTCATCATTCAAGTGAAAGTGTTCTCTCAAAAGCTGCCAAAGATCTCTTAAATGACAAATTTAATGGCCTTTTCTCAGTCATCATCTTTCTTGACCTCTCCACAGCCTTTGACACTGTAGTTCATCCTCTTATTATCAATATTATTTCCTTTCTAGGTAGTTACAACACTGCTCTGTCCTGATTCTTCCATCTGTCTGATCACTTCTTCTCAATCTCCTTTGCTGGATCTGTAATCAGGTCATGCCTTCCAATTATAGGTCTCCCCTAAGATTCTGTCCAGAGCCCTCTTCCCTTCTCCCTCTATTCCAGGAGTTCATAATGTTTTCTGTGCGATGTACCCCTTCAATGATCTGGAGAAGTCTAGATCTCTTCTCAGAATAATGTTTAAAATGTATGAAATAAAGTACATAGGATTATAAAGAAAACCAATTTAAACTGAAATGTAGTTTTCAAAATATTTAAAGAAAAAATTAAGTTCTCAGGTCTTAGGTTAAGAACCTCTGATCTATTCTCTCATTTGGTTATTTCATGTCCCATATGCTTGATTTTCATCTCCATGCAAATGATTATTGTATTTCTCTAGCCCTAATCTCTCTCCTGACTTCCAGCATTGCATCAACAATTGTCTATTAGATATCTTAAATTGGATGTCCCATAAACATCTCCAACTCAACATACTCAAAGGAGAACTTATTATTTTTCCTAAAAACATTTTCTCTCCTCTGAATATCCCATTTGGTGTTGAAGGGACCACCATCCTCTCAGTCACACAGACTTAAAACTTCAGTTTTGTCATTGATTCCTATCTTACACACACTCCATAGATTAAATCTGATACTAAATCTTGTCACTCCAACCTTTCACAATATCTCCTGTACATATTCTCTTCTCTCCATTCACACAGCTGCCATTCTGGTGCAAACTCACGTCACCTCTCAATGTGATTATTGCAACAACATCATGGTTGGTCTCTTTGCTTCAAATCTCTCCCCACCCATATCCATCTTCCCACTCAGTTGCCAAAGTAATTTGCCTACACTCCCTATTGCCTCCAGAATCAAATAGAAAATTCTTCTTGGCTTGGTTTTCTCTTGTTTGTTTTTTAAAGCTCCTTCTTCCATTCCCAGTTCACTAACATTTTATTCCCTTCCATGTACCCTAATCATCAAAATAGATCTTCTTGCTGTTTATCAGCACTCCATCTCTCCTCTCTGTGCCTTTTCACTAGTTTTCCCTCATATTTGAAAGACATGCCACTTAGTTTCCTTTAAGATTCTGCTTAAGTCCCATCTCCTGCAAGAAAACTTTCTTAGTCTGCCCCACTGCTAGTACCTACTTGTATGTACATAGTTATTTACATATTGTTTCCACCATGAAAATGTGAATTTGCTGAGGCAGGGACCATGTTGATTTTCTTTTTATCCTCCTGTATTTATCACAGTGCTTGGCATATAGTAAGAGCTTAATAAACATTTATTAATTGACTCACAGGACCCTTATTGGTATTAAGGCTTTAAGTGATAAAAAATTTGAAAATCTGCAAATCAATGAAGCTTCAAAAATGGAACTCTTTTGTACAAATAAAAATCCACGTCCAGGCCCATCAAAATATGCATTGGGAGGCAAAAGGAAATTGTCCTAGGTCTTGCACCTCTTAAAAATTCTCCTGCCTTAACTCACAACACATACATACCACTGAATCCTAGTAATGAGACATTTTGCCAGTGAGAGAGTGACTTGTATTCTAACTGACAGATAACTTTGACTCAATGCTTTGCATGTTCAGTTTAACGATAGACTTGGTCAGAGTGAGTGCTTTTCTTTTTTCTTCTTGAAATCTTATTTTCATTCTGATCATTCTCTTGCTCTGTGAGTTGGAGTCTATTGAGTACAAAAACTATCATTAGTAGCACAAGGTGAGACAATAATAGTTTTAGTTCCCTTGTCAGAGTTGTCTTCTGTTCATCCTTCCTTCTAAAGTATTGCCTACCTCAGTGTTTCAGTGATATAATCTGAATAATGAAGCTTTCTTTGAATTAAAGTTTCTTGTCTGCTCCTACTTTGTCTTAATTCAGTCAATGACCTATACATATGCTTTCTTTTGTATTGTTGTTAGATGCATCAATAACTTTACTGGTGTTACAACCACAGGACAAAATCAATCAGAGGATTTATGGGGGCAAGAGGGTATAATGGAACTGAGATCTAGGCCTGACTATAACCTTAAGCAAGTCTCTGGGCTTCAATTTCCACATCTGTAACGTGAGGAAGTTAAGAAAAATAAATATATAGGACATTTCTAGCTTAATATGTTATGATTCTTTTCTATAATACCATTTATGAACTCAGAAATATTCAAAACTCTACAGGATTTGGAAGCAAAGGTATAGCCTTTTCAGTTAAATGAGGAAAGAAAGAAAAAAGTAAACCAAATAAAGAAAATTATTTTAAAAACAAAAATATTCTACAATTTAATAAGAAAAGGGGAAAATTAATTGGAAGAAATTTTTGACTCCCAAGGGAATTATAAAATCATTAGCAAAATTCAATAGAACAGGAAATATAAAACAATAAAGCAAAGTAATACAAATAATACTCCAAATGAATAGGTAATTCGGTGTAGCCAATAGAAGTTCACTAAATACCTACTTGGTGTAATGTTCTGTGATAGATACTGAAGGAGTCACAAAGACCAAAAAAAAAACACACAAAAAAAAAAACACAAAAACCTCCTCTAACCTCAAATAACCTAATATCTAGTAGGAAAAAAAAAGATATTTCATAGATAATTATAGTGCAAAACATCATAGTAAGTGACCTAATCAGCTCCTGTAGATTCAGTTATCCTCTCTAAGCAGACAACTCCCAGATTGATACACTTAGCTTAATCTTTCTTCTGAGTCCTCATCCCACATTACCAATTTCTATTAAACATACCCATCCATCTCAAGTTGAATATATCCAAAAATGTACTCACTATCTTTTTCCCAACTCCTTATCCATTGTTACCTTCCCTATTTTCATCAAAGGCATCACCAATCTTCTGGTCACCCAGAAGTCATCCCCAATTCTTCCTTCTCCCTCACTCCCCATTATCCAAAAATTGCCCAGTCTAGTTGAGTCTACCTCCACCCATATCTCTCACATTCATCCTTTTAGATCTACTCACGTGGTCATCATCATAGTTTAGTCCCTTATTACTTCTCACCTGAATGTTTGCAGTAGGAGCAGGCAAGAAACTTTAATTCAAAGAAAGCTTCATTATTCAGATTATATCACTGAAACACTGAGGTAGGCAATACTTTAGAAGGAAGGATGAACAGAAGACAACTCTGACAAGGGAACTAAAACTATTATTGTCTCACCTTGTGCTACTAATGATAGTTTTTGTACTCAATAGACTCCAACTCACAGAGCAAGAGAATGATCAGAATGAAAATAAGATTTCAAGAAGAAAAAAGAAAAGCACTCACTCTGACCAAGTCTATCGTTAAACTGAACATGCAAAGCATTGAGTCAAAGTTATCTGTCAGTTAGAATACAAGTCACTCTCTCACTGGCAAAATGTCTCATTACTAGGATTCAGTGGTATGTATGTGTTGTGAGTTAAGGCAGGAGAATTTTTAAGAGGTGCAAGACCTAGGACAATTTCCTTTTGCCTCCCAATGCATATTTTGATGGGCCTGGACTTGGATTTTTATTTGTACAAAAGAGTTCCATTTTTGAAGCTTCATTGATTTGCAGATTTTCAAATTTTTTATCACTTATTTCTTTCTTATTTCTTATCCATCCTCCAAAAAAACTGTCACATTGATGTTCCCAAAGCATAGGATGGAAAATATCACTTTCCTGTTCAAGAAACCTCACTGGCCTTATTTTATTCACAGAATAAAAAATTTTAAATTCCTCTTTGTGGGATGTAAAGCCCTTCAAATCTGGATCCAGTCTACCTCTCCAGGTTCACTGAATATTGGTCCCTTTCACACAATCTACATTCCAGTATATCTGGTCTACTTGCTGTTTTCCATACAGAATATCCCACCTCTTATTTCCATGCTTTGGAACAGCTTGTCCCCTATGACTAGAATGTATCCCCTCCTTATCTTCCACTTTTATCATCACTAGTTTTCTTCAAGACTCAGCATGTGCCATTTCCTATGCAAGGCCTATTTCTGTTCCTACTAAATTCTAGGATCCTTCCTCTAACTCCAATTACTTCCAATGTACTTTGTATACATTGAATTCACTTATCTCTATATGTGTTGCTTACTTCCAGTAGAATGAAAGCTCTTTGAGGACAGGGGAATGTTTCATTTTTCTCTTTGTTCTCTCAGAATCTAGTCACTAGCACACAATTACTTCTTTACAAATCTTTGCTCGATGATGTTGGGCGAATGAAAGCAGAAAAGTACACAAAAAACATTCCAATGGGCTATGGGAATTCAGAGGAGACAAAAATTATTTTCAGATGAAAGGGTATCTTCATAGAGGAATTGGTACTTCAAGTGAAACTTGAAGGAAGATTAGATGTCAATAGGTAGAAAAGGATATAGAACTCTAAATTCAAAGTATGGAGAATGGCATGGACAAAAGCATCAATGTGGGAAAATCTAGAATGTGGTCTTAGAATGGTGAAGAGTTTGGTTTGACCAGACTCCAGAGTACATAACAGAAATTATTGTGTAGCAAAGGTGGAGAGATAATTTGGCAATACCGGACTTTATCCTGTAAGCAATGACAAAATCAGTGAAAGTCTTTTGATAAATAAGAACAGTACAATCAGATCTGTGCCTAAGGAAGATTAATCTAGTAGTACTGTGTTAGAGGAAGCAAGATAAAGGTAATAACATCCTGGTTTGAGGTGATAGCAATGAGTGTGGAAAAAGGAAATGGATGTATTCCTAGTATAACAGTAGCCATTCCATGAAGTAAGTGTGAGAACAGGCCTATGGTCTGAGATAAGCTAGAAGAAACAAAGGATGGGACCACTGTGCTTTGTATTGGAAGATTCTTCTGTTTTGTTTTTTTGGTGATGGTTAATCATTGTTGTAAATACAACTGGAGAAAAAAAATACACAGAACATTTTCTTTCTTTACCACACTGAAAAATTAAATAGAATTTTCACAGTATAAATAGACAATAGAGATGATTCTTTAACTGAATAAAACTAAGAAAAATAATAGTTCCATTATAAAATTTATAGGAGAAATTATTATATGATGGCACTTTAAAAGGCATAAATTTCCAAAATCAAATAGCTAGATTTATACTTTCTGTGATGGAATAGACTATATAATTTTTACCAAAAGAAAATGATTTTGCCAAGACTATATTCAGCAAACTGGATATTATCAAGGAGCGTGTTCAGATAGCATGCACTCCATGATAAATAAGCAATTTGGCACGGTGTCATAAAGTTGCAAATTATATATAAACATACTCACATATACACAAGATGAAATCTTAAGGATCATGGGTATGCATCACCTTCAACTGAAAGATTTCAGAGAACTGGCTTTTAAAAAGAGGTAAAAGGAAATAACTCCAGAAACTACAGACCAGTCATGGAAACTTTAATATCGTTACAAATATTAGAACAAAAAGGACCAACAAGAATTTGTATAAAAAACAAAGCCTAACAGTCTAATTTAATTCCCTTCTAGACAATGATAAGTCTTATAAATGTAGAGAAGCAAAAAAAAGTAATAGATTTCAAAATGATTTTGTCCTTCATAGCATACTCAAAAAAAAACTAGTAAAATATGATTTAGACCACACAATGTTGAAGTGGCTGCTCACCACTAGATAGATGAATAATTTTTATTTATATGTTTACCTTGAACTCGTGTCCCCTCATCAAAGTCTTTTCCTAGAAATGACACTGCTGCATATTTGTATTAATGACATGAATTTTGGAATAGATGGCATAGTCATCAAGTTTACACATACCAATTAGGAACACTGAATTTCTTATTGAAGGGGAAAAAATGAAATTCAAAATGACAAAGAGGTTAGAGAAATGATTTTCCTTACATATGAAAAAGGTTAACTGTGACAAGGCAGATTATACAAATGAAAAATGAGTGATAGCTCTCTTGGGACAAGCAGAGCAGAAAATCTGAGAACTAAAATGATACATCAGTCAAATATAGATAACTGTTATTTATAATTTTAAAAGTAAATTTCTTATTCTAATCAATCATTTTAAAAATATTGGGGGAAGCTTGATGAAGAAAATAAAAAGCAATTGAAGAACTAAAAAATAAAGTCTTGAGACATTTCTACCTATGAAGTCAATGACTAATGTCAACAAAATAAAAAGCAATTGAAGAACTAAAAAATAAAGTCTTGAGACATTTCTACCTATGAAGTCAATGACTAATGTCAAAAGAACAATATTGACGTAATTTCAAGATGGAAGAATATAATTAGAATTGGAAAAGTTGTCCAGATTTCCTTTATTATCAGATATTCCAGAATGGCTCATGTTCAAAATTTCCATAAGAGAAATTACTTAAATTAGCAATAACTTTGAAATGATTTAGGTAAAATTGAAGGTGAAAATAGTAAAAGGGTTGCCTAAGTCAGTTTTGGAACCCTTTCTATTTCTAGGATCCTGCTTTTTTGTTGTTAATGGATTTTATCTATCTGTACATTTATATTAAAATTAGAAGATTATAATTGAAGGGAGAAGTGAAATATTAATTTCAAAAAATAAATTTAAATAAATCAGAAGATTGTAAAATATAGAGACAAATTTGAAATAACCAATTTTCAGTGTTCTAAAACTCTTGCAAGATTAAGAAAGGAGACAAGAAGATGGCAAAAATAGTATCTCTTCATGAAGAACTTTCTTTCCCAGTTTCTATCTTGACCTGTGAATATAAAGGCCCTGCAGATGATATTATTTTTTCTCAACTTATTACGATAAATTTTCACCAAAACTTTTGCAACAAACCAAAAACAAAATGTTCTAAGATTAAATTATTAGAACTGACTCAAAAATCAAGTCATTGCTAATAGATGAGTAAAGACCTGCAACCAATAGAATTTACTTGCAACTAACTTTGGACTCCATTTAGAAAGAAAAGAAATAGCTGAAATCTAAGGGTAGGGTGAGACAGAAAAGAGAAACCATCAAAAAGTAAGAGTAACAACTTCTAGAGTCAAGCTGATAAATCTTCTCCCCAAGGTCCCCCAGGTACCTAGAGAGATTTTTGCGTGTAAGAGTACATTTTCTCTACCTTTATTGACTTGAGCCCCAACTAGCTATATATAGCAAGAACAAATATACAAACATTTCACACCAACACCTTGGGGACACAATCATGGCTCAGTTATAAAGAAGAGAAACAAACTTCTAGTGTTTATTGCTGCCAGTGAAAAGGATGAGAATCAAAGCCTAGCTATAAGTGCAACACAGCCTTTCTTTGACAACAATCCATTCCTCCCTTCCTATGCTCCCCTATCCTTTTGTTACAGGCATCTGGAATGTGTGCAGAGTGCATGTTAGGCTGATGCAACTTCCCCTCAGGGAGAGGCTTAGAGAAGCTATTCTGGGAGAATCTCAATGATATTGAATAGAAGTACATTGGAGAGAATGTGGACTATATGTAGACATTCTGTAGCGGTTTCTTGTCTACCAAACATACGGTTAAGAAAAGCCCTTTTTAATTTACTTTGCATCTCAAATTGATGGCACCTGCTTGTAGGTTATTAGGCTTCTCCTAGTCTCTGGCCAGTACTCTTTTTGGCTGAGTTGGTGCTTAGAATCTCGCTCAAATTATCTGGCCAGTGATAATGATAAAAGAGAAGGTGCCTTGGGGCCTTCTCCTACTGAGGCCATGTGGCCCCAAGAAAGAGCTCTTTGTTAATTCTTTTTCCATTCAGAGAGAGGGGAGTAGAAATTCTTGTGAGTTTCAAAAGGTCAATCAATCAATAAACATTTATTAAGCACCTATAAATGCCAGGCACTGTGCTAAGTGATGATGATGAAAAAAGAGGCAAAAGACAGTCTCTGCCCTTAAGAAGCTTATAATTCAATGAGGAACACAACATGCAAATAAATATACACAAAGCAAGCTATATACAGGATAAATAAGAGATAATTAACAGAGGGAAAATTATTGAATTAAAAGGAATTGGGAGGGAGGGAAGAAAAAAAGAAATTTACATGATGACTTTTATTAAATATTTAAAAGGACTAGCAAATTGTATATAATCGATTTGCAGTTTCATGTGCAATCATATTTTTTGTTATACTATGTTATGGAAATGTTTGTTTTATTCCATAAATTAAAAATACAATAAATAAATGTGGGGGAAAAGAGGAATTGGGGAAGGCTCCCTGTAGAAGTTAAATTTTAGTTATGATTTAAGGGAAGCCAGAGAGATCAGTAGTCAGAGAAGTAGAGGGAGAGCATTCCAGATGTGGGGGAGGGACAACGATAGAAAATGCCTAAGCTGAGAGACAGAGTGTCTTGTTCACAGAACAGCTAGGAGGTCGGTATCACTGGATTGAAGAGTATGGATAGGAGAGTAAAGTATAAAAAGACTGCAAAGGTAGAAAGGGGCTAGGTTATGAAGGGCTATGAATGCCAAACAGAGCATTTTATATTTTATCCTGGAAACAATAGGAAGCCACTGGAGTGCATTCGGTAGTAACAGGAGTCACATGAGGTCAGGAGGTTGCTGCAGAATTTTAGCAATCCAAAATCCAAGTATGCATCCAGTATAGCATCAGTGCCATAAGGAGTGCCCTTTAGAACCTGAAACAGTAATGAGATAAGGACTCATCCTGAAGTCATGTGCCATCTGAATGTGAGCTTGGTCAGTGTTAAGTAGTAACTGAGCCATGATTGTGTCCCCAAGGTGTTGGTGTGAAATGTTTGTATATTTGTTCTTGCTATATTTAGCTAGTTGGGGCTCAAGTCAATAAAGGTAGAGAAAATGTACTCTTACACGCAAAAATCTCTCTAGGTACCTGGGGGACCTTGGGGAGAAGATTTATCAGCTTGACTCTAGGACAGCATTCATTATGCTTTTCTAGGGCAACTAAATCACTATGTGACCTTGACCTAGTCATTTTATTCCATTGGTATTCAGTTTTCTTCATCTGTAAAATAAGTCAATTGGACAAGATGATCTCCAAGATCTCTTCCTACAGTAATACTTATTCTGTATAATTCTATACCGACTGCATTCCACGTTGCAGGCCTGGTGTAACTTTCTGATTTCCTTCCCAGAGTTTGGAATCAGTAGAGTTCTTTGCTCAGCCAGGAAACAATAGACTATAATGAGTTAATATAATGCAATATCAATTTGATAGCTGGCTAATACACTGCCCTTTCCAGGTAACACACCCTTTATTTAATCACCTAACTACACTTAGAACCCTAAGAAATAAATTAACTTTAATGATTTCAGGCACCTTCACAGATCAGTTGGGGAATTTTGTTCAGAAGAGGCCTTTTGCTGTTCCTTACAATACACATATTCTGGAAGCTGTTTATGCATACAGCTAGCTCTGGCCGCAGGTACAAATACCAGAAAGACAAACAGGAAACTGAAAGAGAATGTTTTTTTCTCCTTCGCCCTACTTCATTCCAATTAAGGGATGGTTCCACACACCTCTACCTAAGGTTAGAGCTTCTTTTGAGAGGATCTGAGAAAGAACATGTCCTGTCTACCCCAGACTCTCTTTATACTGGACCCAACTGTCAGACTCTGGTATTGAGGCCAAGTGCACAGAAAGCCTATTTACTCCATGTAATTAGTCAGCTGCTGAGAGGATTAGCTAATGTGTTCTATCAAGTTGGAAAAGAAAATAAATAAATGATTAGAAAAACAAAGGAATTTGTTTCAAAGGGAGGCCAGTCTTTGAAATATAACCAAAAACTGTCTGTGGGGGGATGGGATTTAAAAATCAAACCACAAGTGACGATACATCTCCACAGAAAATGGGAAAGAAAAGAGTGTCAGCCTCACTTGTTTCAGAAGTGAGGAGAGCTGTCACTTCCCTACAAGCAGTTGCCTGGGGCAGGAAAATAGTAGGGGCAGCAAAATGTTAAGTGACTCTTTATAGTCAGAGAGACTGTTGGCAGTCGGGGGCAGACATTCCATTTTGCCTCAGGCAGGAAAAACCCTTGAGCCAGCTCTGCTAATAAGAAATAGTTTCTCAAATGCCAATCAACCCAATATGCCTATCAGGAGAATGAAATCTCTCATGTCTAAAATGCCCCAATATCAAATAGTTTTTTAAAAACAGATACCCCAAAAGAAGGAGTAAATCCTTAAGAGCTCCTCTAAATAGAATTAAACCTTACTAATCTTTCAAAAACAACTATAAAACATGCCTATTATATAAATAGCCATGGTCTTTAAATTGATAGCATCGTAGAGTATTTACATTTTAAACTTCTAAGGTGAATCTTTTTGGTGAGAGTTCAAAAATCAAGTTGACTGTGAGCTAAAATTTATAGTAGTTGATGGATAGAAAGAAGTGGGTTGTTACTCTATCACTGTGGAGGAAGTTTCTTCAGAATGTGAGAAAGAGAAGAGATGCTGAATCCATGAAAACTTTTATGAACTTGTGAATATAGAATGTATCTCCATAAGTATTTGGAAAAAAGAAATCTGAAAATCTCTTTATTGCTCCTCTACTCTCTCCCTCCTTGCCTCACTCTCATTAGTAAAATATATTCAACCAAACATACAGTTCTGTGGGGCAAATGCTCTTGCAAATGATGCCTTTTATCCCACTCTGATGGGTCCCAGTGCTAATATTAAGTGACTGAAAATCTGTCCAAAGGAGTAATCATCTAATATCATCCATCAAAACTGTTTGCAAAGTTTTCCTTTAAAGGTCTCCTGCAGACTGATGTTTCTAGCTGCCTGTTGGATAATTGTTGTTGTTCAGTCATTTCAGTCATGTCCAACTCTTTGTGACCCCATTTGGGGTTTCTTGGCAAAGATACTGGAGTGGCTTGCCATTTCCCTCTCCAGCTCATTTTACAGAAGAGGGAACTGAGGCAAACAGGGTCACAGACCTAGTAAGTGTGAGGCCAGATTTGAAATCAGGAAGAGGAATCTCCCTGATTCACTATCTCTTCTCCTGAACTTGATCTTCCTTCCAACTTTCCTATTCCTGTTAAAGTCTCAAATTGTTTCCCCAAACAATTTGTTTGGCACCTTGGAGTTCTCTTTGACACCTTCCTGTCCTTCATCCCCCAAATATATTCAGTCAAAAAAATCTGACCTTTATAGTCTCTACCTTTTATTCCTACTGCAGCTACTCAGTTTCAGACTGTCATTACCTCTTGCCTCAAGTATTTGCACCTCCTACACACTTTCCTTGTCTCACATCTTTCTACTTCAATCCATCCTACACATACACTACAAAGCTAATCCTAAGTACAAAAGCCTATCCATGTCATTCCTTACTTAAAGACCATTAGGATCTTCACTCTGCTTCCAGAACAAAGGTCAAACTCGCATTTAGCCTGACCTTTCACAAGCTGACACCAATATATCTCTCCAGATTTATCTTACCTATACCCCTCAGTTACTCAACATCAAAACATCAAACCAGATCCTGCCAAAAGGCTTTCATACTTCTGACCTAAAGACAGAGCTTCTTGCCATATATTCCTAAAATAATTACTAACACTAAAGCCATAGTTTATCAAGGAATAAGTCTTGCACTGATCCTACAAGAAGACTGTCCAAAGAATACCAATTCTATTCTCCCTCTTACAACAAGGTAAATCTATAGAACCCTTTGCCTGGGGTCTTGTCTCACCAGTGATACAGAACTGGATCATCCTGTCTTCGCCCAACCAACAAAAGTCTCCTGTTTTATATACATAAGAAACCTGAAAACACATTTACAAAGCAAGTACTAATGGATAAAGAACAGACTAAATAGGTAGGTGTGAAGGAAGCACCACATATAGAAGTTGTAAGGCAGGTTCAAGCACATCTCATCTGGTGGCAGAAATTAATCCACTGGAAATATGAAAATAGTGGTATCTTTTAGGGTATCTCCATGGTACACATGATATAGTCAACTGACTTGAGAGAATGGTACTGAGTTCTAAAATGTCATGAGATGTTCAGGGCTTTTTTTTGCTTGAAACTCATGTGTCAGCACCATTAGTATCCTCCATGATCTCTATCCTACATTTTCCCCCATTTCTATTGTAAGATGACTTTAAGTTTTAGTTTCTCTGAGAAAGGGAAATTTTTAAAATAGAAATTTGCAATTCCCTTATAAATCACCATGCTTTGTTAAAGGAATTAAAACTAAGAACTAGTCAACTAAAAATACTGAAATGTAAGGAGGACACTTAGCTCCCAAAATAATCTGTTTAAATCAGCCCTTAGTCTTTAATAGATTATCCACATCCTTACATATATTAAGATTTTCTGTTGTCATGATTCTATGACTGGCCTAGCTGAATAATCCATAGCCCATTAAAGTGTTCTTCTGAAAGAACTCTGCACATTTTCACTTCTACAGATTTGCATTACCTCAGCATGTAATAGGACAATTCTACTTTAACCTACAATACACAGGCTTTAGATTACTCAATGTATCATTCAGACATTTTAATATGGATCTTGATTTTCAATTCTAAACAATATTGGCTAAAGTTCTTATCAAAATCCTTTCTGTCCAAGGCAGCAGCAGACAGGGTCATACCAGTTTTCATTCTAACACCATATACTATAACTAAGATAAAAGGAAAACATAGTCTTAAATGCATAAAACAAAATGAAGTTTTCTTTATATATCCAAATACTACTTTTACAAAAGAACTATACTTCTTCCTGAAATTCTTTTCACATTTTACTTATTCCATCCAATCAAGCCATTTCCCAATAAAACATACTCTACTTGCATTACTCAGTTCCCCCAAAATGAAGCAAATAATCAGTTTATAAACATAATTTGTATAATTCCCTCCTAGATGATGTTTTTGTGAAGGCCAGCAATTCTATTCTAAGGTTAAATTGCTGATTATATCTGTACGCTGTCAGCAAAAGTCACCTTAGATAAACGAGATAACTTAGTAGTTCTCTACAAGCCGCTATTTCCACTCAACATTAAGTGATGAAGAATGCTTCTGTCACATTAAGGTAGCAAAACCCTGAAAATCAGTAGACCTTGTCACTGAATCTAGGTATCTCTGAGGTTCCTTTCCAATGTTAATTTCAACATTCTGGCAAAAAGCTGGTATCTCTTAGCATTTTATTTGTAACCGATACACTTCACCATTTCATTCTTCACAACATTTAAACAACATGAATATCGTTCTACTTTAGATCTATTTATATCACTTAAATTCTGAAGACTAAGAGTTTTTTAATGTCATCGATTTTTTTTTTAATTTTGAGGTTTTCCTCTTCTACTCCAACTTCAGACCTATATATTATATCTGCGTTTCCAAAAGCATATGCTGCGCACATAGGCTCTGGGCTCACTCTCTTAAACCTACTTAGCACCCAAGAATTAGGTCCCAAAAGTTAGCTGCTTTTTCTGTTCTCAGACTCCTTTCAACCTGAATGCTTATAGTTTTTTTTTGTTTGTTTTTTGGTTTGTTTTTTTGTTTTGCTTTGTTCGTTTGTTTTTTTATCTAGCACTATTACTCTCAAAGGCCAGCTAGGTGGTAGAGTGGATTGAGTACCAGGCCTGAAGTTAAGACTCATCTTGCTGAGTTCAGATCTGGCCTCAGACACTTACTAACTATGTGACCCTGTCTGCCTCAGTTTGCTCATCTGGAAAATGAGCTGGAGAAGGAAATGGCAAACCATTCCAGTATCTTTACCAACAAAATCACAAATGGGGTCATGAAGAGTCAGACACAACTGAAACAACTAAACGACAATTACTCTCAAGCCCCAACCTGGTGGATTACCCCCAACATCACTGAACAATTACAAACTCTCCAAAATAATCAGTGATTACTACCAAATATCAATTGACCATCCATCTCTTCAGTTCCATTGATAATATCACTTAGGTTTTACAAAGGGACATTTACTGAGAAGAGCTAGCAAGACCCAAAGTTGGGGAGGGGGGAATGGTCAAATCAGGAGCATACTCTCTTCAAATACCTTGGTCTTTGAGGAGAGAGGGCTCAGACATAAAATGACTTCTACAAACATTCCTCCAAGCAAGTTCACTTGTGAGTGTGGCTTAGCCAATGAAAGAATTGCTCCCTTGCTTGCAAGGCAGTGTCTCAACTATTAAGTTGATTCCCTGTTGGAATGGGCCAGGCAAGTTGCTCCTCAGGGCTGGCTCTTCCTCAGGCTCAGGTGTCAGGCCTATTGACATTGACTTCCATTTCTGTACTTCTCTTCTGACCTTTTGAAGATAACAAGGTTGGGGCAGCTAGGTGGCACAGTGGATAGAGCACTGGAGTCAGGAGACCCTGAGTTCAAACCCAGCCTCAGACACATAACACTCACTAGCTGTGTGACTCTGGGCAAGTCACTTAACCCCAATTGCCTCACCAAAACAAACCAAAAAAAGAAGAAGATAACAAGGTCATAGACCTGTTTGTTCCATTTCCAGTACTCATTGGCCTAAGATCAAGTAAGAATAAACACAAAAGAAACAAAGGTAACCTTGGGTTGACAGCCACATGGCAGCCCAAATGTGACAATAAGGACCAGAAGGCTCTACCCCCATATGAAACCTATAGCATCCTTTCTGCTTACTTGAAAGCTATCAGGGAAGAGAGGAGGATTTTGTCTGTCTGTGCTCTTTATATGCATATACAGTTCAGGCTGGGCAGCCAATTGAAAAGCTTTTCTTCATTATAGGGAATAAATACAGGAAACAGTCACAGATTAGCTATATGTTCTGAATCAGAGGCAACCACTTTACCTAAACATACATTTCCAGAAACATGGTCTCCATGTGGATATTCAACAGGCAAAGAATTCTGAACATTTACCAAGGATTGGGCCTCCAATGCCTGGGCCCCATGTTAAAAATAATTAATCTAAGATTATACCTTTTTAATTCATTGGTCTGAATGAATAATACTAAAAATATTAATGTCAAGTTTAAACAGTAGAAATAAGAATTATCATGAAACCACTTCTCTGGATGATTGGGGACCTAGCTCTATGGTAAAACTATATTAATCCCAACGCAGATGATACGATCCCTTTTCCTGGCTTTTCCTAATTGCTATTTAATACCTTGCTCTCTATGGAAATGCCACAGGCACAACTTCTAATACAGTGCAGCCTCACGAAGTAGGGTATAGATGGTGCAGCAGTTATAGTAAGCAAGAAGCCAGAAAAAGGCAGTATGTACACAGAGGTCCCACTGTCACTGCCACCAAATCCTTCCTTAGTAATTCTATTTATTTCTCCTTTGTTTTTTGTTGTTCTCTGGTTTCTTTCCAGTCTCATTATTTCTGGCCTCAAAGTGAGAGCAGTTTTGCAGAGTTGACATAGGGGAGAGAGAGAAAAAGAAGAAAAGATATGAGGGAGTGGGGGGAAAAGAGAACAGATGAGGGATAGTGAAAAGGAATGAGGAGAGAGCACTTAGAATTGGCTTAGAGAAAGAGCTAGGAAGGGTTCAAGACTTAATTCTCTATACTAGTCAATCATATTACCATGGGTACAGAGTACCTTAAGAAAAGGTCAGAGAAGCTCCATCTTAGTCCTACCTTGAAGAGGGGGATTGAAGCTTATGATTCTCTGAATCTCGTTTTGCCATCTACAATAAAGACAGGGCTATTTATGTGCATATTAGATTCTATCACCTAAGGGGCTTGTTTACTTTACCAGCTTCTGGAAGAGCGATGGAGGAACAGCATGTTGGATGCACCACAGTAAGCACCCAAGGCCTTGGCATCTTATGATTTTTTTTTAATCTGGTAGCTGAAGTATATTCTAGGGCTAGAAAGGCTGGCTAGGTTGAAAAGCTTGGCAAAAACAGAAAATGAATAGCAGAAAGACGAGCCACTTGAAAGAAGGGAAGGATGCTAAGTAATGAAGTAGGGAAGAAAAGGGTATTTGGGTACAGGTGCCCTCAAGGTCACAGTGTAGAGAGAAGAAAGGGGAATAATTAGGCACACACTCACCAGTGCACCCAGAATCTGGTCAGATTAAAGGCAGGATCTGGGGTGCCATGTCAATGGGGCTGAGTAAGATAGATGATGCTAACACATAACCTTTTTTATATTCTACAATCCAGATATTTTATCTTTGTGATTTTGTAGGAATACAATAGCAAAAGACAGTTCTAACAATGACTGTCATGTTCACTGCTGAGAGAGACAAGTGATTTTTATCCAACTCACTTATTTGTATCTGATTGACATTTTGCTCTCCAAAATCTGACCAAAGGGAGTTTGAGAAGTAGCTAAAGTCACAGTCAGTCCTTCTCTGCGAACTCTGACAAGGAGTAATAGCCAGCCTACCAAATGGATGGTATTTAAAAAAAAAAAAACTAATAAATAATAGGTCCTCTACTGCCAGAAAAAATATTGTGAAAGTTTCTTAATAATGAACTTCATCACCAAGTAAAATTGCCTTATCCCTGTCAGTAGCAATGCTGGCATCCCTGATGGGTAACTTACATTTAACTGGCAACATTCTGGGCTATTTATATTAACTGCAACAGCCTGAACAGCTTGAATTTCAATAAAATGTGCATTAAATGACTGAGTTAATTTAACCTCATTAATCCTCAACCCAACAGAACCATTTGAAGCCTTACCAGAGGCATGTGCACCATCTATAACATAAACATGCCCCTGTGGGAAAATAGCACCCAAAACGTACCATGCAAGCTCCCAAGTTGTCACTGAGGGGTAAATAGCTGCATAATTGCCACAGCCTAAATCCAGCTGCACTCCAGAATTCACTTATCTTCTTGAATCTTTGTAACTGTGGAAACAGTTATCCAATATTGGATTCCTCCCAGAACTCTCTTAGAACTTTTGCTCTGCCTATTGAAATAGACTCCAATCCATTAAAGAGTTTGGTTCTAATGTCAATGCGTTGCCTTGAATTGTTGCCCTTTTTGTTTTATAATGAATAGGGGTATATTTATTAAAAGTTCAAGATAGTATAGTTTAGCTAGATTGAAGAAGAACATAAGTCAGCAATTCAACACATATACCTCCTGCACCTTTCAGACAGTTTGGGTTAATTACAGAAGCAGTAGCAGCATTTAACTGAAGACTATCCAAAAAGAGATGAAAATGCAATCTGAATCCTGAGAATTCCAATGCAAACTTTTACATTGTTGAGATATTTTGGTGAAACATCTTGCCTTGAATTTGAGAGAAGGTCTGTTACAGTGATTTCATTTGACTTCTGGCCTTGATCATTTTCGGAATAGGTTTAATATCTTCTAGATAGTTATTTGATATAGACTAACTAGATAAAATTGGCACCTAAATGGCACAGTGGATAGAGTGCTAGGCCTGGAATCAGGAAGACTCATCTTCCTCAGTTCAAAGCTTCAAACACTTACTATTAGCTATATGACCCAAGTCACTTAACCCTGTTTGCCTCAGTTTTCTCTTCTGTAAAATGAGCTGGAGAAGGAAATGGTAAACCACTCCAGTATTTTTGCCAAGAAAATCCCAAATTGAATAACAAAGAACTGGACATGACTGAAAAACCACTAAACAACAACAAATCTAGATAGAAGTATCATGGTATAGTTTCCAGTGTTGGACTGGCATCAGGAAACCTTGGATTCAGATTCTGCCGTTGTCATTTATTATTTGACCATGAGCAAACCACTGAACCTCCAAGTCTCGAGCAACTCTCTAATACTATCTACAAAGTGATAAGTTATAACTGGGTGATCAGTACAATACAAATTTCTCTGTTCTGAATTTAATGCAATAGAAAACAGGTGTCCTTTCTTCAGGTCCTTGCTTCATATAATTACTCTTCTATTCACATTGGTCTCTAGCTGAGGAAACAATAAATACTATCTATTGTGAACTTTCCCACACTCCTCTGCACAAGACCTCTGCACAAGTATGATAAGAATAGAGACTGGACCTGTGATTGCATTGCTATAATTACCTCCTAGGTGAGGAAACTCTTTCTACTAAAGTGGATTATCACACTCTTCTTTGCAACATATGAGTCTTCTTAGAGTTTCCTAGAGCACTGAGAAGTTATAGGACTGATCGAGGGTCATATAGCTAGTATATGTTAGAGGCAAGACTTGAACCCAAGTCTTTCTGGACCTGAAGTTGGCTCTCTATCAAATGTATAATGAAAGGAACATTGTATAAGGCACCAAGAAACCTAATTTCTGGCTTTGTTCTATTGTTTTCTAAATACATGACTTCTAACAAATCATAGGGCTCTTGGTGGTCAGTATTCCTATCTATGATTTTCAACTACTTTGGTGAATCAATGATCACATCAGTATAGGTACTTCCTACCTTCACTTGAACAGATCATAACCCATTCATTCCTCTTCATCCTGTGCAACTCTTATCCATGGCCTCTGATAAAGCTCTATGAGGAGACTCCACCGGGGATCCACCTAATGTTCCCAGAACTTTCCCCTAAACATTTGGATATTGTATAACTACCAATGGAGAAATGGTTTGTGTACCATCCATCCTTCTGTCTCATTGTGATCACCTCCTTTTTTGATTATGTGCTTGGCTAACATCTTTTATACTGCTTCTCCTGTGTGCTACTTCATTGCTAATTGCCACAGTCAATTAATTGCTTCATGTATTCATTGTATTTTGGGTAAACTATCTATGAATGGGAATAATATGTCTCAAAGGGGTGTTATGGTAATCAAAGAAGATAACCTATAGTAAAATGGTTTTAAAGTATTGTGCAAATGCAATTTTTTGTTATCTTTTTACAATTTTTTGTAATTGTCTCCTAAAAGGAAATAGAGAGAAAATGGTAATGTTCAATGCTATGGAAAAATATGTGAGTAGAAATAGGAATAATGATAGGCTCCTTCCAAAGGATTTTCACAAATCTGCTAGAGAGCTCTTCAATCAGGATTAATTCAGATGATTACCAAGAATTATAACAACACAGGTATATTGCAACAGATGGCATGTTCCTTTTCTTTAACTAGGACTACTCCTAGTAAATTCATCAGTTGACTACAAACAAAATAAAATTATACCAATGCACTCACAAAAATGGGAAAAATAAGTAAAAATCAGGAAGTTCAGTGCTAATAAGCTTGTAAAAGAAACTGGCATATTCAATCACTGCTTATGGAATTGAAAACTTGTAGAATGTTCCTGGAAAATATTCCAACAGGAAAAGGAAGAGGAAGTCCCAGTCATGCTAAATTGGATGCCCTCTAGAGGATTAATAGGAAGATGTGGACAAGAGTCAAACAAAATTAGAAGAAGACATTACCAAAATACTTTTTACCCAATAATTTCATTGTTGGGAATACACCCTGGACATTTTATTTAAAAAGAAGGGGGAAACTATCTGTTCAAAGATTATCAAAGCAGCATTTATGTAAATTGCAAAATAAAATCTAAAAGAGATATAAACATCCAAAATATCTTTGAAGTAGGAAGGCATCATTGTTCCCATTTTATGGATGATTCACTCAAAAGATAATGAATGTTTGTGGGCATGAATTGTCTATGGCACATTAGCAATGAAGAAATACAAAAGGGGAGCAGCCTAAGTGGATAAATAAATTATGATACATTAATATAATGGAACATCGTAACACAGTTAATTCCAACTGGAGAAAGAGATACAAAAAAAAATAAGCTGGAAAGAATTTTATTAAATAATGCAAAATGAAAAGAACCCAAAACTATAAAAATGGAGGATATTGTGGTCATGTAAAATAAAACTGAACAGTGAATCTTTTGGGGACTTGGAGTGACTAAAATAACATTGTGATTTTTATATATTAAAATTAATTTATATGTAAATAGTTATTAAGCAAGTTTAATTGCTTTTATTGATCTTAATGTTTCTTATAAACATTCACTTTTTAAAAGAATCAGGACAATTGGTTTGTGTTCTTTCATTGAGGCATTTTGTTAAAATAAAGTTAGTGTCTCCAAATGTCAGCTTTTAAAAGATGCTGAAATCAAATTGCAAAGGTTTTGGCTCAATAAAATCTTGTCCTCTTCTACCAATCAGTACATTAAACTTACAGTCTAGAAAAGGAACTTGGGTGAATCACCTCACTACATTATTTTTTCAGAAGTGCTTTACAGGACTCTATTTTTCCAACTGGTAACTGAGCGTATTTATAGGGCATAGTTAAAAATGGAAACCAGATAATACCTTTATTGTCCCAGCTCATTGGTTGAGATGGCATTTGCCAGATTGTTAAATTCTGGCTTTTTCATCCTTATTTTATCAGTAAGTACCTGTACTCACCAAGTAAAGATTGGCTTTAGATAGTCTCTATCTTCAGCTCAGTGGAGTAGAAAATAGATCCAAAGCTACAGAAGGTCACTTCACTGTCTCACAACTGTCTCTAATCAAAAACAAACATTTGGTTCAGAGGGGAGTCCTCCACAGAAAAGAAAATTTCCTTAACATGTGTGAAGTCATCTAATCAATGTAACTGAAGTGGAAATTAAAATATATTCTTGCTATACTGGTCCCATTAGCTCCCTGACCAGGTTAAGTCTCTACTGGTGAACAGTTGAAGTAGTTATGATGTTTTGTGCTGCCATATCCTGAAAGAATAATCCCCCTCTGATAAAACAAGTTTCTTTAAAATATCTGAGACCAGCATAATTCAATTCCATTCTGGGCTGACAGTTTGATTTTAAATTACTCTCCAACAAAATACAATTTTAGACCAAAAAACAATTTATGAAAAGAACATAAATCAGAAGTGATAAAATCAGTAATAAATATTGTGAATGAAGGATTCCAGCAAAGATAAGCCACCCTTAAAGAAGCCTGAAGAATTTACATTTCCAAACTGTAGTGCAGGCCATCTTTTAAATCACTTTCAGGGTGTGCAGAAACATGAATAAATGTACATACCTGCTGGCACAGCAAGAATGTATCTCTTGATAATCACTTACATTTGAGTATGAACATGTAAGATTTTTTTAAACCTGCTTCCCCTTTTAAAAAAATAAACAATTTCCCTTTATGTAATATTTATATAGTGAAGCGAGACTTTGAGCTATTCTTAGGAATATCCCAAATGTAATGTCTGCTATTCTCAGTTGCTGACCTTTGCTAGCAAGGGAAAATAAACGACTTTTCCTGGATAACAATAAAAAACTTACACACTATTAAGCCATGGTAATGTTCCCATGCTGAGGCAGGGAAGCAAAAATGGCCACCTAGCAATATTTCCAGATGTACTATCAGGGCCACTAATTTGTTTCTCACATCTGTTTTATTGCCATAACATCCCTCCCTCCAGACTCTGTGATATTCTGAAATGAATACATATATATATATATATATATATATACACACTCCTCTACATGTTATGGCATTTTTAACACCTACCCCTTCCATGCAAGCCAACTCCAAGATTCTTGCACACTACTGCCAAGATATTGCTGTGGAGAGGATAAAACCAAAACAAGTTATTCCATTTTTAATATCTCAGGCATAACTATCGCCATTTATTTTTGTCCAGACCTGTGTTTTATCAATATAAGTAGCTCCCTGGTGAGAAAACTCCCTCTGCCAAGGTAGATGAACAATTGTTCTCCAACTTATGTTCTTTAAGAGTTGCCTGGTCACAGAGAGGTTAATCACTTTACCCAGGGACACACAGTCAGTATGTGTAAGAGTCAAGACTTGAATCCAAGTTTTTCTGCCACCAAGGCCTGCTCTCAGTTCACCATATAAATATGAGCTATTATTATTTAGTCCAGAAATAGTTGGATTCCCATGTTAGGTAGAAGTGTCTCATTTTGGGACTGTGGACCTAAATATATAGACTCTTTCCATTGCCATCATGAATTCTATCAAATACTACTATAATCATAAGATATTAATGTCCATATAACTTGCTTAAATATTTTTCTGTGCCAATATACTTCATATTTATGGTTTTGGACTTGGAATCAGAAATATCTGAGTTTGAATTCCACTTCTAAAACTTACTAGCTTGTGACCAAACCACATAAGCCTCAGTTTCTTCAACTGGAAAATGCCATAACTCCTTTATAAGGTTATTATGAGGCTCAAAGTAGATAATGTTGTTAAGCAGTTGAAAATCTTAAATTGATATGTAAGTTCTAGCTATTATTATGAAGCACTGAAAAGGCCTTAAAATGTTTATATATTAAAATATACATGTGTATATATACAGATATATGTACATACATATGTACATATGCATACATACCTATATATTTATACACGTATATATGTATATATACACATACACACAAGCCACACTTGAACTGGACTCTATGAATGTCTATTTTCAGGTTAGTTGATGAGATTCTTCAGCTTTGTCTTGGCGGAAAGAAAGAGAAACCATTATCCAAAAGCAATTAGGCTTCAGTCAGTTAGAAGGCTAACTATTAAACCATTTACAACTGTGTAAAGTACTATAGGAATCAAAGATTAATGGCATTCTATAAGAAACCCCAAGGCTTGGACCATTATTTCAATTGAACAAGCATTTACTGAGGCCCCAGCATGGCATTAGTCGATGTAGTGCTGTGCTTCAAGTCTGGGTTTGAATTCAGCTGCTTCAGACACTGTGTGAGCCTGAGAAAGAGGGAAAGCCTGGGGAAAACCATCCCCACCCTTAGTTCTCTCATCTGTGAAATGAAGATAATAGCACCTACCTCACAAAGTAGTTAAGAACAAATGGGATGATATATACAAATGGCTTTGCAAACCATAAAATAATAATAATTATAATAATAATATCTAACACTTACATAGTACTTACTATGTGCCAGGCATTGTGTTAGGTGCTTTAAAATTAGTATCTCATTTGATCTTCACAACAATCCTGGGAGGTAGGTGCTATTATAATCTCCATTTTACAAAGGAGGAAACTGAGGCAAACAGAAGTTGAGTGACTTTTCCAGGAACACACAGCTAGTAAGTGTTGCAGGCTAAATATGTGAGTTAGTATTGCTCCAGGGGTGGGGAACCTGCGACCTCGAGGCCACATGTGGCCCTCTAGGTCTTCAAGTGCGGCCCTTTGACTGAAGCCAAACTTCACAGGACAAGATTTGTTTGGATTTTTGTTTGGATTCAGTCAAAGGGCCACGCTTGAGGACTTAGAGGGTCACATGTGACCTTGAGGCCTCAGGTTCCCCACACTTGGCTTAGCCTAAAGATGATTGGATTCCATGTTAGATGATAGTGTCATTTTGAGACTTCTGTATCTTTATAGATAGATGCTCATAATATGCCTGAGGAACTTATTTTTAATAAATTTCCATTTCTTTTACTCTGTGTTCTCATCATTCCAAAAGGCACACTAGAATTTTAAGTAGTACAAGTGTTATTATAGTCAGTTTAATGATAAGGTGACTGAGGCTAAGAGGTTAAGTGCCTTCGTCACTGCTAAACAACTAGGAAGTGATGATGCCAAAGAGCAAAGACTCTAAAATCAGAAGACCTGTGTTTAAATCCTGCCTCTAACATTTACTACTTGTGTGACTTCAGTTAAGTTCCTTAACTTCCTGAGCCCCAGTTTTCTCATCTGTAAAACAAAGAACTTGAAGTAGATGGCCTCTAAGGGTCCTTCCAGCTCTAAATTTATGATTCCATGATCTTACAGTTAAATCATGTCTCAATGTCCAATGTTCTTTTCAGTATACCCATTCAGGATTTAATGCCATTACTATAGTATTTCTATTCCTGCTCCTTAAGGAACCTGTTCCTAGAAATATGGAAGAACCACCACATCCAATTTCTAGTTATACTCCTCTCCAATCTATCCTCCATAGAGCTGCCAAAATTATCTCCCTAAAGCATGTTTGATCATTTCACTCCTCTGCTCAGAAAAACGTTCAGTGGTTCTCTATTACCTTTAGAACAAAATATTTACCACTCAAATTGGCACTGAAAACCTTTCACAATCTAACTCCAGTCTAACTTTCCAGTTAATTTCATATTGCTTGCTTTCTTTATTTATTGTAAATTTAGATTTATTTTAAATTAATTTTATTTTTTGAATTTTTTTTAAAAAAATCAATCATTAATTTTTTTAATTCTCACTTCCCCACACACAGAAAGAAACAAGAGGAAGGAAGGAAGGACAGAAGGAAGGAAGGAAGGAAGCAAGGGAGGAAGGAAGGAAGCAAGGAAGGAAGACCACTGATACATAAGCACAGTCAAGCAGAATAAATTCCTACAATGGTCACATCCAAGAAAGATTTTTTTTATTCAGCGTATTAGCTCATCATCTCTCTGTCATGAGGTGAGATTTTATCAGTCATGGACTCATGGCTGATCATGTAGTTGATCAGAGTTCTTAAGTCCTTCAAAAAAATTTCCCCTATCATATTGATGTTACAGTGTTAATTGTTCTGGCTTTGCTCACTTTGTTGTATATCACTTCACTTTTTTGCTCTGTATAAATCTATCCATGTCTCTATGAAGCCATTCCCTTCCTCATTTCTTACAACAAAATAGTATGATATTACATTAACATCCCACAATTTGCTAAACCTTGCCTAACTGATCAACGCTCCTTAGTTTCTATTTTTTCTGGTTTTTTGAAATTTATTTATTTTTAGTTTTCAACATTCACTTCCATAAACTTTTGAGTTTTAAATTTTCTCCCCCTCCTCTGCCTCTCTCCCAAGACAGTGTACAATCTGATATAGGCTCTACATATATATTCCTATTAAATATATTTTCACATTAGTCACGTTGTAAAGAATTAGAACCAAAGGAGTGGTTCTTTGTGGTTCACAAGAAAGAAGAAACAAAACAAAACAGAGTCAAAAAAGAGCACATAGTATGCTTCAATCTGAATTCAGACTTCATAGTTCTTTCTCTGGATGTGGATAGCATTTTCCATCATGAGACTCGTGGAGACGTCTTAGATCCTTGCATTGCTGAGAAGAGCTAAGTCTATCAAAGTTAGTCATTGTACAATGTGGCTGTTACTCTATTTAACATTCTCCTGGTTCTGGTCACTTCACTCAACATCAGTCCATACGAGTCTTTCCATGTTTTCCTTAAGTCCACTTGCTCATCACTTCTTCTAGCACAATAATATTCCATTACATTCATGTACCACAACTTGTTCAGCCATTCCCAAATTGATGGGCATCTCCTCAATTTCCAATTCTTAGCCACCACAGAAAGAGCTGATATAAATGTTTGTGTACATGTTGGTACTTTTCCCATTTTTATAAACTCTTTGGAATAAAGCCCTAGAAGTAGTATTGATGGGTCAAAGGGTATGCACATTTTTATAGTCCTTTAGCCTGTAGTTCCAAATTGCTCTCCAAAATGGTTGGATCAGTCCACCCACAATGCATTAGTGTTCCAATTTTCCCACATCTTTTCCCTCATTTATCAGTTTCTAATTTTTTCCCTCCATACAGAAAAGCTGTAATAAATATTATTAGACATTAAGGACCTATTCCTTTAAAAAAAATCTCCTTGTTATATAGTTAAGTCAAAGTGCACTATTTAGTAACTTTTCATGCATAATTCCAAATTGCTTTCTAGAACAGTTGTACCAATTCACAGCTCCACAATGTGTTTGTTTTCCCTCCGACACTGTCATTTGTTTTTGTCACCTTTGCCAATCTGATGAGTGTGAAGTGGAACTTCAGAATTGTTTTCATTTACATTCGTTAGTTATTTGAAACATTTTATATGACTATAGATAGTTCCTTTGAAACTGTTTATTCATATTCTTAGACACTTTATTAGAGAATAGCTTCTATTCTTATAAATTTGAATCAATTCCTTATATACCTTGGAAACACATCAGATAAACTTACTGCAAGGATCATTTTTCCAATTAACTATTTAACTATCTCAATTTTGCAGAACTTATTTTTTCTTTGTCTTTTTTAAATAGTATTTTATTTTTTTCCAATTACATTATTGGGACAGTTTTCAATATTCATTTTATAAGATTTTGAGTTCCACATTTTCCCCTCCCTACTTATCTCCCCTCCCCAAGAGGGAAAGCAGTCTGATATAGGTTATGTATATGCAATCATGTAAGCATATTTCCACATTAGTCATGTTGTGAAAGAAAAAACACAACAAAAAGGAAAAGCCACCAAAAAAGAGTGAAAATAGTATGCTTCTATCTGCATTCAGAATCAAAAGTTCTTTCAGTGGATGTGGATAGCATTTTCTGTCATTAGTCTTCCAAAATTGTCTTGGATTATTGTATTGCTGAAAAGAGCTAAGTAAATCATAGTTGATCAATGTATAATGTTGCTGTTACTGTGTACAATGTTCTCCTAGTTCTGCTCACTTCACTCAGCATCAGTTCATGGAAGTCTTTCCAGGTTTTTTGGGAATCTGCCTGCTCATCATTTCATATAACACAATAGTATTCCACTACATTCATACACCATAACTTGTTCAACCATTCATTCCCAATTGATGGGCATTCCCTAAATTTCTAATTCTTCACCACCACAAAAAGAGCTGCTATGAGTATTTTTTGTACATGTAGGTCCTTTTCCCTTTTTTATGATCTCTTTGGGATACAGACCTAATAATGGTATTGCTGGATCAAAGGGCATGCACAGTTTGATTGCTCTTTGAGCATAGTTCCAAATTGTTCTCCAGAATGATTGGATCAGGTCACAACTCCACCAACAATGCATTAGTGTCCCAAATTTCCCACATCTTCTCCAACATTTATCATTTCCCTTTTTTGTCATATTAGCCAATCTGATAGGCATGAGGTAGTGCCTCAGAATTATTTTAATTTGCATTTCTCTAATCAATAGTGATTAAAGTATTTTTTTCATACAGCTATAGATAGCTTTAATTTCTTCATCAAAATTATCTGTTTATACCTTTTGAGCATTTATCAATTGGGGAATGATTTATATTCTTACAGATTTGACTTGCTTCTCTATATATTTGAGAAATGAGGACTATATCAGAAACACTTGCTGTGAAAATGGTTTCCCCCCTTGCTGCTTTCCTTCTTATCTTGGTTGCATTAGTTTTGTTTGTGCAAAAACTTTTTAATTTAATCAAAATTATTTGTTTTGCATTTTACAATTCTCTCTATCTCTTATTTAGTCATAAATTCTTCCCTTCTCCAAAGATCTGACAGATAAACTATTTCTTGTTTCCTAATTTACTTATGGTATCACCCTTTATGTCTAAATCATGTACCCATTTTTACCTTATCTTGATATACTGTGTGAGATGTTGATCTGTGTTTAGTTTCTGCCATACTCTTTTCCACTTTTCACAGCAGTTTCTGTCAAATAGTGAGTTCTTATCCAAGAAGTTTGAGTCTTTGCGTTTATCAAACTGTAGACTACAATAGTCATTGATTACTGTGTCTACCTAATCTATTCCACTGATTCACCATTTTCTTAGCCAGTACTACTTTTGATGATTGCTGCTTTGGACCTGGTAAGGTTAGGCCACCTTCCTTTGCATTTTTTTTTCATTAATCCCCTTGATATTCTTGACCTTTTGTTCTTCCAGATGATTTTTTTTATTTTTTCTAGCTCAATAAAATAATTTTTGGTAGTTTGATTGTTATGACACTGAATAAGTGAATTAATTTAGGTAGAATTGTCATTTTTATTATATTAGCTTGGCCTACCTATGAGCAATTTATATCTTTCCAATTGTTTAGAACTGACTTTATTTATGTAAAAAATATTTTGTAATTGTGTTCATATAGTTCCTGGGTTTTTCTTGGCAGGTAGATTCCCAAATATTTTATATTGTCTAGTTATTTTAAAGGAATTTCTCTATCTCTTGCTGCTGAGCTTTGCTGGTAATATATAGAAATACTAATGATTTATGTGGGTTTATTTTATATTCTGCAACTTTGCTGAAGTTGTATGTTATTTCAAGTAGGTTTTTAGTTAATTCTGTAGGATTCTGTAAGTATACAATCATATCATCTGCTGAGCGATAATTTTGTTTCCTCATTGCCTATTCTAATTCCTTTGATTTCTTTTTCTTCTCTTATTGCTAAAGTTAACAATTCTGTGTGTGTGTGTGAGACAGAGAGAGAGAGAGGCAATTGGGGTTAAGTGACTTGCCCAGAGTCACACAGCTTTTAGTATTATGCATCTGAGGCTGGATTTGAACTCAGGTCCTCCTGACCCCATGGCTGGTGCTCTATGCACTGTGCCACCTAGCTGCCCCTAAAGCCAAAATTTATAATACAGTATTAAATAATAGTGGTGATAATTGGCCTCTTTGATCATATTGGGAAAGCTTCTAGATTATCCCCATTAGAGATAATGCTTGCTGATGGTTTTAGATAGATGGTGCTTTTCATTTTAAGGAAATGAATTCTATTCCTCTGCTCTCTAGTGTTTTTTAATAGGAATGGGTGGTTTACTTTGTCAAGAACTTTTTCTGCATCTATTGAAATAATCATATGATATCTGATGCTTTTGTTATTGATATGGTCAATTATGCTAATAGTTTTCCTAATATTGAACCAGCCCTGCACTCCTGGTATGAATCCCACTTGGTCACAATGTATTATCCTGTTGATAAATTGCTGTAATCTCTTTGCTAATATTTTATTTAAAATTTTTGCATCTATATTCATTAGGGAAATTGGTCTATAATTTTCTTTCTCAGTTTTGGATCTTTCTGGGTTAGGTATCAGAAACACACTTGTGTCTTAAAAGGAATTTGGTAGGACTCCTTCACCTATTTTCCCAAATAGTTTATATGGTATTAGAATTGATTGTTCTTTAAATATTTGGTAGAATTCACTTGTAAATCCATCTGGCCCCAAATGTTTTTTTTCTTAGGTTGTTCATTGATGGCTTGTTCAATTTCTTTTTCTAAAATGGAGTTAATTATTTTATTTCCTTTTCTGTTAACCTGGGAAAATTTTGTTTTTGTAAATGTTCATCCATTCATACATGTTTTCTTCAGTGGACTGTTTTCTTCCATTTGACCCAATTCTATTTTTTAAGGAGGTATTTTCTTCAGTCAATTTTTGTGCTCCCTTTTCCAAGCTGTTGACTCTGTTTTCATAATGCTCTTGTGTAACTTTCATTTCTTTTCCCAATTCTTCTTCTACCTCTCTTTCTTGATTTTTTAAATCCTTTTTGAGCTCTTCAAAGAAGACTTTTTGGGCTTGAGACCAATTCATATTCCCCTTTAAGGTTTCACATGTAGGCATTTTGACAGCATTGTCCTCATCCGAGTTTATGTTTTGCTCTTCCCTGTGGTAACTTTCTATGGTCAGGTCTCTTTTTCGGTTTTTGCTCAAATTTTTTCGGGGGGGTTGGTTAGGCAATGGAGCTAAGTGACTTGCCCAGGGTCACACAGCTAGTAAGTATTACGTGGCTGAGGTTGAATTTGAACTCAGGTCTACCTGAATCCAGGCCCAGTCCTCTATCCACTGAACCACTTCATTGCCCCTTTTGCTCATTTTTTTTAAAGTTGATCTCTGCTCCTGGGGTACAGGGAGCACTGTCCCAAACTTCTTGTACTGGGGGCCAGGGGACTAGTCACTGGCTTCCCACACCAGGGTTGCTGGGGCTGGTGGCTTGCCCACTGCACTAAGGTGGCCCGGCCTAGTAGCGTCTATTGTGTCCTGGGTTCCTGGGCTGGCAGTTTGCCTGTTGCATTAGGGCTGGAGGCCTAAACCGCTGGGTTGCTGTGCCACTGGCCTGCTGAGCCAGTACCACAGGGCCTCACTTGCTGATCTGTGCTGTGACTAAGAGCCTCCCATTGTCTTGCGCAGAAACAGCCTTCTGCTGGGCCCCATTCCCCTTTTACCCAAGTGAAATAGACTAGGGGCAGCAGCTCGGTGGCGCAGTGTATAGAGCTCCAGGAACCTTGGCAAGTCACAACCCTGATTGCCTCACCGAAAGAAAAAAAAAAAACAAAACCCCACAAAAACAAACAAACAAACAAACAAAAACAAGTGAAATAGACCTTTCTTGAAGTCCTTCTAAATTATCTTGGGCTGGAACATTGTTTCACCCCATCTTTTTGTGGATACTGTCACTCCAGAATTCTTTTAGAGGCTTGATTTATCACTGTTTCTGAGGGAAACTTGGAGAGCTCAGGCAACTTCCTGGCATCTTTCTGCCATCTTGGCTCTGCCCCCACCTGAATTTATTTTTTCAATTAATTTTATTTGAGCCTCTAGGATTCTCTAAGTACATCATCATTTCACTTCGATATATGCTTATTCCTTCAATTTTTTTTATTGTTTCTACAGCTAGCATTTCTATCACTATATCAAAGGGAATCTTTGTTTCAACTCTGATCTTATTAAACAGAATTCTAGTTGATCTCTCTTATATAATGTATGCTCTTGGTTTTAGATGTATAATATCATGATAAGGAAAAATCCATTTATTGCTATGATTTCTAGTGTTTTTAATACAAGTGGGTGTTGTATTTCTAAGCTTTTCTTCATCTATTGATATAATCATACGACTTTTGTTTTTGTTATTAATATGGTTGTTTGTTCTTTTCTCAATATTAGGCCAACCTTACATTCTTACCATAAATCTAACCTAGATATAGTGATACCTTTGTAATGTGTTGCTATAGCTTCTTTGTTAATATTATATTTATAATCTTTTCATCAATTTTTATTTGGATTATTGTTCAACAATTTTCTTTCTCTGTTTTGACTCTTCCTAGTTTAGTATCAACACCACATTTGTGTCATAGAAGGAACTTAGTAGTATCCCTTCTTTCACTATTTCAGCCAATAGTCTGTGTAATATTTGGGTTAATTATTTGAATGAGATACAATTCACTTGTGAATCCATCTGGTTCTGGTATTTTTCTTTTCTTTGGGAGTTCATTTATTGCTTGTTCAATTTCTTTTCCTGAAATTGAGTTGATTAAATTCTTTATTTCTTATTCTGTTGATCTGGGGTTTTTTCAAGCATTCATTTATTTCATTTAAGCTGTCAGTTTTATGGGCATATAGTTGATCAAAATAATTCCTGATAATTTGTTATTAATAAATTAATTCATCAATTCTTGTGAATTCTACATTTTCATTTGGTTTTCCTGTTATTTTTTTTTTACCACATTAGCTAATAGTTTATTGTGGTGTTTTATTTGTAATTAAATGAGTTTTCTTTGTTTCAATTTTGTCAATTTCTTCTTTGATTTTGATGTTAGCAATTAATTCAGTTATTTTAATTTGTTGACTTTCACATAGTTTCCTTTCATGCAGTCTATGTTCTGCCCTAATTTTTCTACCTGCAATTTCCTTAACTAGGCATTGCATCTCTTACTTGTGCCTTTGCATAGACTATCCTCCCAAGCCTGGAATATCCCTCCTCATCTTTACTTCTTAGGGTGCCTAACTTCATTCAATGCTTAATTTATTTTCCATATCATATAGGAACTCTTCCCCCTTATCCCATATGTGTTTTTTTCTTTTTTAAATTGTTTAAAAATTAAATTTAAATTTATTTTTTTCATTAATAAATTTATTTATTTTTAGTTTTCAACGTTTACTTCCACAAGATTTTGAGTTCCAAATTTTCACCCCATCTCGGCTCTCCCCCCACCCCAAGACAACATGCATTCTTAATACCCCTTCACCTAGTCTGCTTTCCCTGCTTTCTCTCCCCCCTCTTCTCTTATTCCCTTCCCCTTCTATTTTCCTGTAGGCAGGATAGATTTCTGTACCCCATTTCCTGTATTTCTTATTTCTCAGTTGCATGTGAAAACATTTTTTTTAAACATGTGTTTTTAAAACTTTGGGTTCCAAATTTTCTCCCTTCCTCCCTCCCCACCCATCCTCATTGAAAAGGCAAGCAACTCAATATAGGTTATACATGTGCAGTTATGCAAAACACTTCCATAGTAGACATGCGGGGGAAAACTAACTCTATTTCCCTTAATCCTATCCTGCCCCCCCATTTATTCTATTCTTTCCTTTGACTCTGTCCCTCCTCAGAAGTACTTGCTTCTGATTACCCCCTTTCCCAATCAACCCTCCTCTCTATCATCCCCCTACTCTCTTGTCCCCTTCCCCCCTATTTTCCTGTAGGGTAAGACAGATTTCCATACCCAATTGAGTGTGTATGTTATTCCCTCCTTAAGTCAAATCCTATGAGAATAAGATTCACTCATTCCCTCTCACCTTCCCCCTTTTCCCCTCCACTGTAAGAGTCTTTTCTTTTCTGTTTTTTTTGTGAGATAATTTACCCCGTTCTACCTCTCCCTTTCTCCTTCTCCTAGTATAATCCTCTCTCATCCCTTAATTTTATTCTCCAGATATGACCCCTTCATTTTCAACTCACCCTGTGTCCTCTATCTATCTATCTATATCTATATCTATTTATATATTTATATATGTATATACATATATATAATTTTTTTTCCCTCCAACTACCCTAACACTGACAAAGATCTCATGACTTACAAATATCATCTTACCATGCAGGAATGTAAACAGTTCAACCTTAAAAAGTCTCTTATGATTTCTCTTTCCTGTTTACCTCTTCATTTTCCACTTGAGTCTTGTATCGGAAAGTCAAATTTTCTGTTCAGCTCTGGTCTTTTCATCAAGAATGCTTGAAAGTCCTCTATTTCACTGAATGACCATTTTTTCCCCTGAAGAATTATACTCAGTTTTGCTGGGTAGGTGATTCTTGGTTGTAATCCATCTCCTTTGATCTCCAGAATATCATTATCCATGTCTTCCGGTCCCTTCATGTAGAAGCAGCTAAATCTTGTGTTATCCTGATTGTGTTTCCAAAATACTTGAATTGTTTCTTTCTGGCTGCTTGTAATATTTTTTCCTTGACCTGGGAACTCTGGAATTTGGCTACAATATTCCTAGGAGTTTTTCTTTGGAGATCTCTTTCAGGAGGAGATCAGTGGATTCTTTCCATTTCTATTTTGCCCTCTGGTTCTAAAATATCAGGGCAGTTTTCCTTGATCATTTCTTGAAAGATGATGTCTAGGCTCTTTTTTTGATCATGGCTTTCAGATAGTCCAATAATTTTTAAATTCTCTCTCCTGGACCTATTTTCCAGGTCAGTTGTTTTTCCAATGAGATAGTTCACATTGTTTTCTAATTTTTCATTCTTTTGGATTTGTTTTACAGTGTCTTGATTTCTCATAAAGTCACTAGCTTCCAATTGCTCTATTCTCATTTTTAAGGAAGTATTTTCTTCAGTAAGCTTTTGGACTTCCTTTTTCATTTGTCCAATTTTGCTTTTTAGGACATTCTTTTCCTCATTGGCTTTTTGGACCTCTTTTGCCATTTGGGTTAGGCTATATTTTAAGGTGCTATTTTCTTCGGTATTTTTTGGGGTCTCCTTTAGCAAGCTGTTGACTTGTTTTTCATGATTTTCTTGCATCACTCTCATTT